>NC_091121.1:105880286-106482786 GCF_040183065.1 Periplaneta americana
AAGATTGGATAGATATAGAAATGATGACATAAGGAATGAACTAAACCTGCTCCCAATTATAGATAAAATGAAGGAATATGGATGGTCGAATCATTTAAGAAGAATGGATAAGGAACGAATACCGAAACAAGTGTTGGATTATAAACCACAAGGGAGAAGAGATATTGGTCGGCCAAGGACAAGATGGAAAGTTGAGGACGGAACAGGAGACTCTCCTACTCCATGAAGAGAAGAAGAAGAAGAAGAAGAAGAAGAAGAAGTATTTTCTACCCATTTTTCCTAAGAAGATTTTAGTGCAAAGACTCGTGATGCCTCACTTCGATTACGTTCGTACTCTATTACAGTGGATGGATGCACTTTTAAAACGGGAAGCGATATAGACAATAGTGCAAAACGCACTTATGAAAGAGGAGGGTAAGACAATGGTTTTTATACGATATTTTAGATGGAGCCAAGACAACATTTCGAGAGACGGTGTTACATGATCAGCCTGGCGAATATTATAGGCAATATTTACTTTGTCTAGTTCCATTTAAAATTTTAACAAAAACATTTAAATATAAACATCAATAAGGACGATAATATAATATAGTAGGCCTATATATTTGATTTCCAATCAAAAAGTGTGTATAAAAAGAGATACATAATTATATTAACATGTTATCCTATCATTGTAATAGTGGTTTACATGTGCAGGCTTACTAGTGTAAGGTACTATATTTATAGTATGCTATCAGCTGATTGTGAATGAGAAATAGACTAGATATTTGATTTACAAATGTTCTCTTTTACTGTTTTGACATAATATGAAGCATTTTGTTTATATTTTTATTACTTTGCGTTACGATTTGAATGCGCTGAGCTATTATTTATGTATTTCAATTTCATCATTTAAACGAAACAGCTATAATACATCTACAAGTATACTTAGGCCTATATAAAAGATTAATACTTAGGCTATAGCATGAAAACTACTTACATATTATGCAATAGTTACACAAACTGAATTGTTTTTCGATAATAATGTCATTCCAATGTAATGACATTATTTCGGTAGTCCTTCACTTTCACAAATGTAAACAAATAAAACAAAATATATAAATATTGACAATGCATGCAGCGTTTCTGTATTCGTCGATCACATTTATTAATCCACAAGCGATATTTTTTGCATCTCTCAAAATCAACAAGGCATTTGTATTAAACGGTCTTAATGTTAATAAGTTTGTTTTAGCGTAAGGACAACACTTCGTTTTTTCTAATAATACAGGTTACAACTAAGCCTAATCTGGTGCAAGTCGATTTGGTAGCTCAGTTGGCAGAGCGCTAGCATGAGACAAACCAATTTTTCTCTCTTCATCCCACCAATACTATCCACAGTCCCCCTTTCATTATCATTTACGTTTCGAAAAATATGTCACCTACTTTGTTTGTTCGGCGTCGTATCGACAGTCAGCCGTGCGAAATGTTTCTTATGGTTTGTCTAAAAACTGATAGATAGCAGTGGTGATGGATACTAAAGAACTCAGAGATCTACTACAGAGAAACGGAAGCCTCGAGTACAGAGTAGGAACTAGGCGACTCAGGCAGTGCTCTGAGGTACGGGAGACCATCACCAGAGATATGGTTTTCAGACTTGACTGGTGGGGAATGCGTGATGTGATGCGGCGAAAGGTGGAACCGGCTTAAGCGAGCAGCACAATCTGCACGCAACTCATTTCACAACGGGTACGCAAAAAGTTTACGACTTTATACTTTTTGCTTTATTCTATAATTATTCCAAAATATATTCTATTTCATCTTATTCCTCTTGATTTTGTTTGTATTAATATTCGTGAACATTGTACCAATTGTAATAATAACAACAATAATAATAATAATAATAATAATAATAATAATAATAATAATAATAATAATAATAAGTCTGGCTTATATATATATATATATATATATATATATATATAAAATCAGGCAGTACATCTCACTTGACGATATGTGCCAGAGAAAGAACAATTGTTTGTATGCATCTGAAGTCTGATTAGTAGAATATGTAGCTAATCGGCAATGTATGAATTGGAGGAAGAAAGGAACTGGCCACCCTATCCCAATATCTCCTGGCCTAGTTACCTCATGAGTGATGCCGTATTGGTGTTACTTATGAGCAGGGAGCGGATTTATATGGACTAAAAATATATGAAATATGTAAATATATATGTAGTTATTTTTACCAAAATATGGAATTAAATATGGATTTTTACCAAAATATGGAATTAAATATGGACTTAAAATTATAAAAAAATGACTATGTACGTTAAATATTGGTACATTTTAATCAAACTAAACAAAAAATATAATGGACGTACCTTATCTTCCAATGTAGTTTCAACAAAACACAATTTTTATTGTCTGTTACCATAACAATAGGTTACAAACATTTCTTTCAAGTGCTGAAAAGTGAATCTTCTTCTATTGTCTCTGAGGATAGATTTATACTGACTAAAAGAGCGTTCGACGTCACAAGAAGTAACTGGTACATAATTCAATTTCACAATGTCTGCTGGGGATAAGTCCAAGTTAATCTTCACTGTTGATTCACCACTCATCACAGCAACAACCTTTTGTAGTTCTTCATATCCAGGGTTTTTTGAAAGTACAGTGTCCACCTTAGCTCTTACTGCATCTGCAACTTTACCTCTACCACGATTCAGTTGTTCCACAGTACTATTTATAATTTCAAAACTTTCAGATAGTGAAAGGTGCCTATTTTGGAGACTTTTGAGCGTTTTTATGATGCATGAAAATGTATGCTGAATGTGAGCTAAGTCATTCTTCACACTTATGTCACAGGTAACTGTTTTCGCAGTATCAATTGAGACTGCATCTTCAGAGTCCAATGCAAGGAGAACATTGTTAATAGAGTCTATATGTTCGGCATAATATTCAACTGCTTCTAGCCATGTACCCCATCTAGTTAAAATTGGCTTTGGTGGCAATGGAATTTCAGGGTACATTTCTTTCAACACGTTAACTCTACTGGGAGCTTTGAGAAATACTTTTTTCACTGATGAAATCAACAAATCTACTTTAGGGAAATTGTCTCTGACCACTTCTGCCACACGATGAAATGCATGCGCCACACAAGTAAAATGAGTCAATTTAGGATATACAACAGATAATGCTTGTCCAGCTTTGACCATATAAGGGGCAGCATCGCTAATAAAGAATAACACATTATCGTACATAATACCCTTTGGCCACAGGATACCCATAGCTTCGTTGAACAGTTTAACTATAGTTTTGTTATTGCACTTTTCTAGAACATCACAATGTAAAAGAATTCGTTCAGAATATTGTTCACTTAACAAACCGATAACTACATTACCAACAAGTCTACCTTCTTTGTCGGGAGTCTCATCAATGGAAACCCAAATTGAACTATCTTTAATTTCATCTCTTATCTTCTGTATTGTCTCATCGTAGATGGATGGAGCATACGTCTTCCTAAGTGTTGACTCATCCGGGATTGTATGTTGAGTATATTTTTCAAGGAATTCCCTGAAGACCTTATTCTTTAGTTTGTAGAGAGGAATATCAGCAGAGATGAGAGAACGGCACAGGTCGATGTTAAACTCAGATCTTACATTCGATGTTGTTGGTTGTGTTAAAAACAATTGTCTCTGCTTGGAATTTAGTTGTTTGTTGGCCTGATGTTTACTAGTTGTAATGTGTTGTTGCACCAGGAACTTTTGTGTAGATGATACTGCACACTGACACAAATTACAAAATAATATTTTATTGTCAGTTGATAAACCATCTTCTTTAAATTCTGAAATGTAACTTGTTAGTTTTGATTTTAAATTGACTGAATGACGTACTTTTGGCATATTTACCGTCTTTATAGTATGATTTACAAAACTGAACCTATGTGTACTCTGACTGGCATTTAACTGTTGAGCTGCACAACTGAAGTCTGTTAAAAATTTTAAATTAAATTAATACAGTTTTGTAACTTACTTTCCCATTGTTGATAGGACTGCTAATTTTCAAATAACTCTGATGTTAAAGGGATTACTGAACATGTGTTTAAATCTCTATTGTTGAAATGTATTTTTAAAAGTTAATGGAATTTTGTTTTGTTTTATTGTTAAACCTAATATAATATGGACTGTTTTATATGAAATATGGAAAATATATGGAAATTAACGAAAATATGTACTAAACTCTAAAATATGGAAAAATATGGAAAATAAAAGTAGGATTTTTCAACCCTACACATTGTGAAACATAAAGATAATGCAAAATATAAATTATATTAGCTTTATAAGTAAATATGTATTTACATATAAATCCTTTCCCTGCTTATGAGGTTCAAACCTGTCTTCGGACAGTTGACTAAACAACAACAATAATAATAATTAATCCGAGGCACGATAGTCCGTAAAGGACCACATGTCGAAGCAGAGAAGGGCGATCATTCAACCAGAATGGAGATATCGTGTGGTTAGCACGATGATCCCCCAGCCGTTATAGCTGGCTTTCCCCTAACCGGATTTCGCTACCTATCGTAGCTCTCCAAGTACGTCATGATGCTGAGTGGGCACCGGTCCCATACACTGGCCGAAATTTAATGAGAAAATTTCTTCCTCTATGAGGACTCGAACCAGCGCTCATTCCGTAACGCGAGTCCTAGGCAGGATGCCTTAGACCACGATGTCACGGTGCGGGACTTGTTACCAATTGTAGGTATAGGCAATTGCTAGGCGGGCCAGCATTATTCCCAAGCACTGCGTAAAACCACAGACATTAGAAATTTTAATGCAGAAATTTGAGATAAAATGAGACAAGATAAGATAAGATAGAAGGCAGAAGAGACGAAAGATGAGAGCTAAAGAGGAAGTACGAGAAAGGAGATAAATATAGGCAGGGGAGGGGAGAGAAGAGATGAAAGCGAAAAGAAGACAAGAAAGTAGATAACAGAGACATGAGGTTAAGTAACGCTATGTTTTACACCTCTCAAACAAGAGAGAGAATCATAAGCAAATAAATTGAAGGACCTCCAACACAACATATAGTCTACGATCGAGAGACTATTGAAATTATAAGTGAATGTTATTGTCACTGGTGGCAAAAATCGGAACTACATCTCATGATGCTCATCCCGATCGGTATTGCAGATATCTATTACACCAACATTATTATTATTATTATTATTATTATTATTATTATTATTATTATTATTATTATTATTAGACTACTAGTAGTAGTAGTATTTTTCTAATTTCTCTCAAAATGTAGAGCGCAATGATTTATCAACAGTAATCTCACTAGAGGTTTTGATGTATCTAGAGAAAACAAAACTCGAGTGGGATTTGATTGAGTATTACACGATTAGAAGAAAGTATATAAAGATTAGAAGGAATAAAGTACTCTAATAGAATGAACTATTAATTGACTTGCTGAAATTCTATTTCTCTAATGTTAGCTTCACCAAAACCTTTGAACAGAGCCGCTAGTTTCAGTTGACTAAACAAATGACGATCGCAAAGCATGTTTTATAGCACCATAAAGAATTTGCAGTTTGAAATGTTGGCAAACAAAGAAACAAATGCTAGGGTAGTGATAAAAACAAACAAATGGTAGGGAAGCGATAAAATTAAACAAATGCTAGGGAAGCGATAAAATTGTGCGATAAGCAGTCATGATTGGTTGAAAGAAGTCTTTTCGTACCGTTTTATTGGTCGAAAGTAGTATGACGTAGTAAAAGTGTAATAGTCAGTTTAAATGAAAAGTTTAACCTCAATATGCTTACAACATTTGGTTTTTGGTTTAACATATTATTTGTATATGCATATGAAAATAACAGTTCAACATTAAACTGAAAACCTCTGACAACACATTCCCTCTGTTACCCAGTCTGTTCGCATCAATGACCTGTGTCTTTAATATTTAAGCATAACAGGATCGCCAACATCTAATCAATGACCAGCTAAACAAAGTTGCTATCGTGGTTACTTTATCTCAGAATTAAATTGTAAATCGGCTGAACAAAAAGACGACTTTAAATACCAATAATAATAATAATAATAATAATAATAATAATAATAATAATAATAATAATAATAATAATAATAATAATAATAATAACACAGTAAAATTCTGTAAATAATGGGTAACTTATTCTTAATATATATTAGAATTGTCAGATTGGCAACACTTAGGCCTATAAGCAGTTCTCTACCATCATTTCCATCTGAACACAGCTAGCATCACTCCAGCCCCAATGCGAAAAACTGTAGACCTTCATGATGATGGTATCTTGTATTCTAAGAGTTAACCCCCCCCCCCACCGGAGACAACTCAGAGGTGAAGAGACCATTATGTGTAACAAAAAAATTAAGGAAATGAAAATAGTAGGGAGTTTCAAAAAGGCCTACCATGAAACAGCCTGGCTGAAGATGCTTTTAAATACCAAAAATCTCAAATTTTGCCGAAAATCGAACCTCAGATTCTCCACTGGGAAGTGGTCAGTTAACTGAACTTCGTCTGGATAAAATAGTAGGGAGTTTCAAAAAGGCCTACCAAGAAACAGCCTGGCTGAAGATGCTTTTAAATACCAAAAATCTCAAATTTTGCCGAAAATCGAACCTCAGATTCTCCACTGGGAAGTGGTCAGTTAACTGAACTTCGTCTGGATTCTCTGATATTTTTTATAATAAGATAGTTTAAGGCGGGACTTTTTTTTAAGTTAAGCACGACTTACGAGTTTATTATGATGTGAGTAAACATAATTAAACAGAGTACCGTTAGTTAGGCCTATAACTTCACGGTTACGTTCTTCTTTCAACTTATTAACTGTTTATGTTATTAAAATATTGTCGAAATAAGTATTAACTAGAAATTAAGATTCACTGTAACAATAAGCCATTTCAATATTCTAATCCACATTACTTGAACTTTATATTATGCTAAGTGAAATTTTGAATTTACGAGGAGAAACTGTACCTTAAACTGATTTTAATTCTAAATTTTAAGGGGACAAGTAGATCCAAACTGACCAAACATTACATTTTCTAAAAACTGTTATAAAAATATTACATAGTGTAGGACAAAATTTTACGGCCCAAATGTTAGTCTAAATGGTTTAAAGCAAGAAGAGCCACAGAGTAATTCTAGAAAAAAAATTGGAGAGGGACTTGAGCTAGAAAATAATAATTGTAAAATTAATTCTTCTCCAGGATTTAGAATAATTTATTTATCAACTCTTTCGTGTGCTATAAATAGTTGTTCTTGTGGGGCACATGAGGTAAAAAAATAATTTTTCATGTGGCATGCTTATTCAAACTTTACGACTTGTTATTCACAGTAGGTACCCAATTTTCAATAAAGAAGGAACATTTTCTCAGAAACTATTTAAGATGAAGTGAAGAAATTTTGCACATTCCTTTATTATTGAATAATGCAAATTCCCTTGCAGAAAATTGATTTTAGGTGAATATTTAAAGAATTTTACTTTGGCAAAGCAATGATATATTATTTTGAATACTACTACATTCTTTTATTTATTTCGAAAAAGAAGCAATTGAAGTTTTAAAATTCTGTCTGCAGGGATTTATTATACATGTATTACAATAATATATCGTCGTTGTTCCTGCAATAACTCCTACGTGCAAAATATAAAATTTTTCATTAGGAAGAAAAAACACATTTATTCATTCTATGGCAGTGGTACATAGGAGATCGTGAATTCTTTTCGAAAGAAATAAATATAATTACATATAGGAGATTTTATTATTTGCTATATCACTATTTAAGTTACTTAATAGAGCAAAAATCTGAAAATCGATAAATATGTCACATAGAAGTTATAGCAGGAACAACGACGATATAGTATATAGGCACTAATGTAGAGCAAATGTGTACAAAATTTCAGATTCATATCTTTAATTACTTAGATCATGAGAAAATGTTTCTTATATTTTGTGATATTCAGGTTAGGTTACGTGCTTAAGTAATTAGGCTTCTGATATGGTAAGGTATTGTAATGAAGTATCATAATAGAGTCAATCATTGTAAATACCTGTACCAAAATTCAGATGGATAGCTAAAAAATTGAGGATCAGTGATTAATTACATATAACAGTGTATTTGAGACTGCGCATCCCCTTAAATTCAAATCAGTTTATTATTAGTAGTAGTACTAGTGTTAGTAGGGTATAAAAGAAATGGTGTAGTGGTTATTATTTCTGCAAGCTATTAAGAAATTTACTGCTTTTCTCTTACGAGTTGTAAGTATTTGGAATAGCTGGTCATATGTTCGCATGGTATAAGACCACAGCTTAAGACAATACATTATAAAGTCAAAACTTGGCAAACTCACTGTCTATATGAAAGAGAGATGAATCCCTGCTGGGGATATAGGCAGATTGAGAATTTTAATATGGAACTTTTAACCATAACGAATAACAATACTTAAACGCAACGTCCTATTAAATCTATGTTAATTCAATTACGACGCCGCTTATGTAGAGTCTGAATAATGAGGGAAGGTAACTATGTGGACAGATGAAATTGTATAGAAAACACAGTCCGACACTGAGCATGAGAACGTAAGACGTTACCGCCGAAACTGGAAAATTTAGTTAACCGGCTGTCGATGTCTCTACTGCCGCCAACTGCCGCGACAACAGACCGCTCTGAACGCGTGCTGACGGTACCGGTATTACGGGTGGCCAACGTAAAATCTCTTCACTGAGCTCTTCGATTATCCTATTGACGTAATAGTCTACTTCAAGTTGCATGTTAAAAAATTGGTATTAAAATTCTAAATCTTTCGTTGTACGTTGGCAAATAAATAAAATTATTCCCATGTTTCTAAGCTTTACATCGTAAATGCAGAAGACAGTTTCAAAATATATCAAACAATAAACCACAGACTTCAGAAATAAGAGAAAAATTTTTGTTGAATAAAGATTTTTATTACAAAACCCAAATTCAGCACAAGTTTCACAGATATTTTGACAGCAGACTAGGTAGAGGTAGGCCTACATTAAATTTGTAATGAGGCACACGGCGAGTCCATCGACCGGAGCTTGGCTTTCCACAACGGAGATACGGGTCCAAATGGCAAGCCGGTAAATTCAAACGGAATTTGTTTGGATAGGTTCCATTTCCCAAACTATCAGCCTACCGTCTTTTCTTTAGTCATCACAACAATTTTAGTGCAATGAAAATCCATCTTCGTGCAGTCAGGATGTAGGCTAAGCTGTCGAAGTGATTCACAGCTTCGGCGCGTTACTCTTATAGAAGACAATTTGTCAAAATAATACGTGAAATATTCTTCACTTGGATACAAGACACCCATGTCACGAAATTTACAACACTTCCTCATTAGGTAAGATATTTTAAGCGTTTTTCAACATTTAATTTCTATTATTATGTTGTGAATGATATTTCCCAGACTTTGTAAGATATAAAATTAATTTCTATCCAGTTAATAAGGAAGTACATTTCTGATTCCTAGATTGAACACAAACACTTTACCGATGGTTCAGATGGTAAAGTCTGAGACTCGCATTCGGGAGGCTCCGAGTTAAAACAGACCAATCTTACTGGGGATTTCATGGTTTCCCCTCAGTCACAAAGGCAAATATGAGATTGGAAATTTATATACCATGATTCATCACAGACTTAATCGCCAATATCATAAATATTAAAACAAAATCTAGGCCTAATCAGTTACATGAACACAAAACACCTATAACACACTTTAACAGAAACAGAATCTTAACAATAGTCAACGGCCTACTGATATACCCAAAGATTCAACACACATGCGATATGGCAATAATGTTAAAGGATGTGTAAATAAATGAATTAAAAAAAGAGACATTCTCTGTAACCCCAAAATGTAAGATATCTGATTCCGTTTATAAATTACACTTTATAAGCAGACGGATATAATTAATTTTGCACACAATCACAAAAAATAACTACACTCAAGCCGTTGTAACTATGCACTTGACAGCTATTTGCGTTGACAACCTTTCCCTTTAATAACAATAAAAAATATATAAGAACTCTGTGCGGTAGCCTTCTCAACCAATCAGAACATAGCATTTTCTACAAGCTGTTGCTGCTGCAGCTACACGAAGCGCTGTCGTGTTGTCTGTCTGCTGCATGCTAAATTACATGATGTTACTACTACATGCGTAATTTTTGTTTTAGTGTTACCTATATTTAATTTGTAGCGCTGCTGAAAAATGTCGCAAAAAACACTTCGTTCGGAGAATGACACATCATGGAGTGAGAATCCTTTGCATAAAGGCGTAGCGTTTGTCAGCCGTTGCATAGTGGTCATTGTGGCACCGTCGCATCCCTCGCTATCAACATTACGTAAAACTGTCAGATGCATAGTTAAAACGGCTCGGGTATAGGCTTATATATTTTTATAAATATCAAAATTATTTTATCTTTTCGAGAATAGTTTTTGGAAGTATCATGATTATAAAAAGATATATTAGAGGTTCATAAAGACATTTTAAGTATAATATTTTTTTTTTTCTAAAATAATCAGCAGGATTTTTAAATAAGATCGTTGACTACGAAGCTATGAAAGTAATTGCTTCTGTGGACATTCGTTCACGCAAAGCAAATGCTTAGACCTTCTGACCATTAATCAATTAAAAAAAAGAACTCCTTTCTGGCACCGACTGGTTCTGTGTTTTGTCTCGTACACTTCCAGGAAAACTGTTTGTCCATTTCGGTACTCTGAGAGTAAATATTATTTTAATTCAAGGAAAAAAAAATTGAGTCCGTATCAAATTTCAATCAACGTCTTACCTCGATATAGATGAGATAATGGAAGATCTCACGAACGATGCAATGAGGAGCAAACTAGTTCGTAAATCTACCCTAGACAAGCAGTGAAAGAACAAAAAAATATCCGTATGTTTCAATGAATAGACTAACTTTAAAGGAAATCAGTCATTAAGGGTGCTATGCATAGACATTTCGCTAGCCCGCGCTACGAGTGTGCTAAACTAGCCCCGGCTATCGACTGATTAACTTGTACAGGATTCATATCATATAATATCGCTAACACTGGTTTATGAATACGAAAAACGTTAGTTCGCTGATCATCCACCAGAAACCCATGCTAAGGATGTCTATGAATATGCCCCGTAACGTTTATTCCTGCTATGTAAGTTTTAAAATGGGCATCATTGAATTTATAGTCTCTCTTCAGTAACTTAGGGAATAATATTGCGGACACTCGCAAGCAGTATTCATAGGCCTACATCAGAGTTACTCTACACAGATACTAGTATTTCCATGACATGCGTTGTATTTTTATGCTCTGAATTGAAACTCATTTTTCAAGAGAGCTGAAGGTTGTACAAAATTCGATAAAATTCTAAATACATAATATGCAAGTGAAGCAGTTAAAATATTTATTATAGCTATGTACCGAAGTACATATGATATTAACATGCAGAAATTCTGCGTTATCATATGGTGAAGGATATGGGTATATAATCATTTAATGATTTAAGACGGCGCTCATTCCGTCGGATTCCGGCCACTTAGTCACTCGTAATGAATGCACCTCTGCACATTAGTGTGTTGGACATTGTGCCACTGTCACACGTCTGTGACACAGTGCATGAGAATCGGCCACTAAAAGGAAACTAAGAGGTGGAGCTTAAACTGAGAGCATTCAATCCGGCATCGGAATTGGAATCCGCTGTGGCTTAGTGGATAGAGCGTCAGCACGTAGAGCTGAAAATCCGTGTTCGAATTCCGGTGCCGGAGAGAATTTTTCTCCACTCCACCGATCCTTCATCAGTTAAAATACTTGTCTATTCTTCATAAAAGATACAAGGATACAGGCCCTCACTGGAAAGTCACTTAAATGAAATGAGCAATGAAAGAAAACGAAGCAAGTTTTCTCATACAGACCAAGAAAGAGAAAAATGGTCTTTAATTCGTGTCATAAGTTGAACACCAGATCCTCCCGACCTCTGAAGTGACGAGGACGACAACGTCGGCGACTGTCACTGTGGTATGATTGTCATAAGAAACGAAAATGTCATGTGACAGTTACATAATTGAAGACCTCCCCGGAATAAGGATGTAACCAATAAAACTGTAATTCATGTTTCAGGAGAAAGGAAAATAATTTGATAGGCATATTTCATTAGGCCTATATTTACTTAATAAGGATACAAGTTTATTCAGCTATTGAATGCAATAATTTATTGTAGTAAATAAATGCTTAAAAATTATTTTTTCCCCTAGATCACCTATTTCAATATTTCGATGTTATATCCTTTTTTTTTCCGAGGAGGTCTTCAATTCTTTATTGAGAGAAATTATCTCCCGGAATTTACAGCATTGTTTGTTTCTGTTATTTATCAATGCGCTAAGCCCATAAATATCTCTAATGAACAAGTAATTGCGGAATATTGCAATGGCAGTTTTACGTACAGTTTTTTTATATTTTCAGTGTCTGAAAGGTGGGAAGATAATTGGGGAAAACAACTGGCTAAATAAAAGTTGTTCTTAATTTTGTCCATCATAATTTGTACCGTCCACAACTAATTAAGCTGCATACATAATTATGTTTTAAGTAGAGAGGCTGAACTCTAATCATTATTGCCGCAAATTGTGTATAATCATATTATAAGCTACACCTATTTATTTACATTTATGCAATTACGTAAATGAATCGTTAACTAATTCGTTTACACACGATCCACCGGATTTAATTCTACAGAATCAATTACTTTAGTTTTGTGTTTCTGACCATGTTAACTTGACATAGGCATTCATACTAATACAAAGTAAAGAAATTTTAAAGAAATATTATTCTGACGAAATATGGATATAATTATGACAGTTTACCGACAGAAAATGTGATAATCACATATTTTGGCGTCAAACGTATATACTCCACCTACAAGAAGAAAACAATTGCAACGTTTTGACATTAAAAAGGATTTTCTGTAACTCTGACGTCACTCGTGGTATCATGGAAACAGAAAAGTAGTCTATTGTCACTTTATTACACAATCCATGGTCTCTATATTGCAGTAAAATTAACACTATAAGAAATAATTCATGTACTGATATGACGTTTGCTAGAACTGTTGACTCCCTTGCTTGTATGAGCTATGTTACCTTCTTCAGTTATCGTGAACCAGTTATATTTTGTGTGCTGAACAAGTAGAAAACAAATACTGTTCTGGAAGTAAAGTTAGAATTCAATTGTGCAGGCAATAGTCATGAGTTATGTAAGCTATATACTTAATTATAAAATGAAATAACTACAGTGTTAAAGAAAATAGTCTACATATCATTGCATTTTATTACTTTAATTGGAGTATAGGGTTATCCTGTCTATGAAGTTGCTGAGTAGGATCTTTTTAACATGAAGACGTTACCAGCGTCTTTCAAACGACTCCAAAACTAAGAAAAGATAAAAGAGTAAGACACAAAGAAGAACACACCTAAATGTTATAAAGTTATGACCATTCCAAAGATATTTTAAAAGTACAGGCCTCTGAAATGAAATTTTTAAGACAAATAAAGGGATGCAAATTGAAGGACCACATCAGATATGAGGATAAGCCTACAAGAAAATAACTTAATATATTTTCTATAACAAATAAATTAAACGAGCGGACTAGCGGCGTGGTAGAGGACTGGCCTTGCATTCGGGAGGTCCGGGGTTCGATCTCAGGGGCCGGCAATCCTAACTGAGGTTTTTCATGGTTTCCTCAATTATTACCAGGCAAACGTCGGGATTGCACCTCTTGAAAGTCCGGCCATGAACGGCGATCCTTCCCTTAATCCTTTCATATGTGTGAGAGTGAATGCTGTGTAATGTCTCAAATGTTTGTGTTGTATCGGAGGTGGCCCTGGCATTGAGCTTATCCCTCATCCGGGGAAGCCCTTCATGTCCTTGTGTGGTCAAAAAAGCATGTATGTGATCCATAGATTAATTCCTCTCCCTACAGGTCGCGGCCCTGTAAGACCCGTGTGACGTGGGTCGTATAAATGAACCTAAAAGGGAGAGGTTAAACTAAGGTAAAGAAAGATAAATTAAACGAAATTAGAGAAAATTGGAAGACTCATGTAGGGAGAATGACAAACACACATAGGCTATTCCTAAACAAGTTCTTAGTATTATAGACCAAATAGAATAAGAAATCTTGGAAGAACATGGAAACATTAGTCAGAAATTCTACTATATGCAATCAGAATAGAAATAAACCAAAACCACGAAGTGAAGAAGAAGAAGAAGAAGAAGAAGAAAAGAAGAAGATGATGATGATTATTTGAGTATATACGTTTCACGAAATAATTTGTATTTGCTTAAATGCGCTGTAATTTTTTTCTCTTGCATTACTTTCTGAATTTTACTTCAATACGAATCTCAGAAGGGCCGAGATATAGCCTACCTAACACAGTCCTCTGATAATTTCACAGCAAGGAGCAGCAGGGTTCAATCCCTCACAGATTGTTAAAATTTGTGGACGAAACGTCTCTGGAACAGATGTTTCCAGCTAGATCGGTTTCAAAGCCATTATAACATCATATTTCTCATAGGCCTATGGCAGCACTATCACATCTAGCGATAAATAAATTATGAACTACAAATTTCTTGAGAAAGAACAGGTTGCAAAAGACATTCAAGAAGTTTTAACAAAATATCTTGTCGTGAACCAGAGTTGAATTCGCATTCTTATATTCCAAATATTAAACAGCCTAAGTTATATTAGTAGGTAGGTCGTAGGTCTACTTGACGTTGTAACTAAGTCTGAATATAATCAAGTTTTGAAAATACAGCACTTAATGCAATTCATTTGAGAATTGACACTCAACAAGAAATTAAATATTCAAGCTATGTTGGAAGGTAAAAAAACCGTTAAACTAATTGCATTAATTGTCTATACATGATCTTGCTATGGCCTAGAAAAAGCCTTGATCGGGAGTAACACCGTTATATCTACTGTACTCTTCCCCGACACTGATTGTGAGCTAGTCGCAGCGATAGAGCATACTTATTCGTTGCACTCGTGTGAAACATACGAAGTCACAAAATGATAATAATATAAACTGAAAGAAGTTACATGATCTTCATAGCAAAAACATTGCTGTAGAACAATGTGCACATTTTTAAATATATAAAAATAACTGGTGGAAAGATTATCATCTTCTTCTTTATTCTTCTTCGTCTTTTTTATTATTATTATTATTATTATTATTATTATTATTATTATTATTATTATCATCATCATCATCATCATCAGGTTTTACAATGTTCTAGGACATCTTTCATTTTCAGGATTCAATAGCTTTTTTTCCATTCTTCTCTATTCTCCCATGCCCATAGGTCATCATCCAATTTCAGGATTCATTAGCCTTTCCCCCATTCTTATCTATTCTCCCATGCACCATCATCCAATCACTCTTTCTCTCATTGCTCTATGTATTCCTTGTATCCATATAAATTTTGGTATTCCCCTCCCTCTTTCCACGTTGGAAACCATTCTATATTATACTTTCTTCGGAAATCTACATTACTACTACTATTAGGCTATTATCATTATTATTATTATTGTCGTAGGCTTAATTGAGGTAGGACCTATCAGACTCTAACACATCACCACTAGTGAATTTCGCGATTATAGGCATGTTTTCTCTGAATATTGCGATTTTTCGTACCATACTCATTAAAAATAACATTATTACATCACCAATACAGACTAATCGTCTTTCAACAGTCTTTATAGTTCGAAAGAAATCTTGAAAAATTAGTTCCGACACACTGTTCTTCAGGGGCGGTTATTCAGGTGAAGTAGGTGAAGAGCTACTTCACCTGTTTGTGTAAAACACAATTTTATCTCGAATTAGTTATTAATTTTAATTATTACCGGTAACATATTTCTAAAATAAAAAAAAGTTTTCTTTTCAGTCGTTATGAACAGTGTTTAGTTGTATAAATAGTATCTGTAACCGTCCGCTGAATAGAATAATGTCAACTGTTTCGAGCGCCGAGCGGTGTCTATTGGAACTTACAATACTGTAAAGGTGACATTTTGGGTTCCCATTCTCATACAGCACTTCGTTTCCATGGTAACGTGACGCCACGCACTAAAGAAAGATTGTATGAGTGAAGTGTGTTTCGGAGTCTTTCAGTTACGGAGAACTGTCAGACTTGTAGGTGGAGTAATCAGTTTGCAGATCTAACGGTACTAATAATAGAGAAGGGTTGAAGCTGGTCTCCAAGGCCGGGGGCTATTGTGAAATTTCACAGTATGTAGGCCTACTACCTGTGTCGAGAATAGTATTCTCATTCCGTGTCCAAGCAGCCACCCCTGCAGTGGTAAAATAGCTGGCTCTATGTTATTTTATCAGGAATGCACGCCACATACATTCGTAAAGTTTAAAAGTTGTTTTCCGCGGTGTGTATTATTTCTTCTCATGAGCTTGCCAGTTTTGTGCCAGCTCTTGTATTTGGAAGTTTAACCCGTAGGTAAATGTACACATGTAGTTTAATACTGTGTACATATATATTAACTTATTATTTAATGTTTTTAGATAATATTAATGAAGTGCATATAGTGTATTAACTCTACATCTGACAATGTATTATGTGTTTAATCACTATAGTGCTATTATACAAACACGAGTACTTAGGTACCAGTACATAGAAAATGTTGATAAATGAATGCGAAATATGTATCCCGAAAATGACACAGTTTGTAATTTATTAGAAATGACGTTTTGTAGACTTAAATATAAGGATAAAAAAGATGTTTTAAATTCTGGACAACCTACAGTTACATTTGTTCTTTTTTAAAAAGTGCTAACAAAATAGAGAAGTTATATAAAATAACTAAAAAAAAAATTCTTCTTTCTGTTTGAAAAAAAAAAATTGAAAATGTCACTCGGAATGCTATATCACAGAAGGGACTTCCATCACTAGCCCCATAGCTTTGCATAGAGATATGTCCACCCTCAGTTAAACTCAGACATTTTATGAAGACATCATCGACAGGTTTGCTGCTTTAAAAGATAGGAGGATTTATTTGGTATGCAAGAAATTGGGTGAGTCCTGAAATAAATTAATTTTCCTGTTTGCATGTATTCTAGAACTAGTAAAATTGTACGTAGTTTACAAATAGTAGGCCTACTCATTATATTGGTAAAACTGTTCATGCATTTGTGTATGTGAACAGCACTTCACCTTTTTTTTTACGGCGAGCCGCTACTACTGTTCTTAGAAAACGAAATTAATTGAAAATAGGCTACCACATTCATAGCGACATTTGTAGAAATTAAGTATCAGTGTGGCCTAAGATTATATCTTGGGTCGAGAAAGCAATAAAATTGTGAAACAGAATGTAGACTACTTGTAAATTGTAATATAAATGATCATGCCTAGTAAACTTCCATTATTTTACTGCTCAAATGTGTAATGTTTGATAATGTTAAAAGACTTCACATTGTCACAATGTAGCCTGCATATAAAATAATTATTTTGTTGTTATTATGTCTACATAACACACCGCTGCATATGTTTTTATTGTATAAAGTGGGTAATAATGTTTTTTTTATATCAGCTTGCATATTATGTCTGTGAAAACACGTGCCTCCAATAAAGTGTTGTATTCCCATATATGAACTGCATGCAACGTCGGTTAAATTGGGCTCGATGTTACACAGCAACTTAATTCGTTTCATGACTGGTGTGTAGTTGCAACCAAAAATACCAGGACTGCAAATCGACCTGGATTTCGTTGTTATTTTACAATGCTAGACTTAAAAATCATAAGACTGTTCCACTAAAATAAAACTCATTTAATTTTTCAGATAACAAACGCCGTATGGTTTATCTTTCTGTCCTCATTTTTCTTTCTTTTTAATATTCTTCTCTTTTCCTCCATTTTTCTTTACCCTTCCTCCACGTTTCTTTATTTCTTTTTTCATCACTTTTTTCCGTCCTATTTATTTTGTATCTGACATTTTCTTATTTTCTTTCTATTTCTCCATCGAGTAACATCTAGTTATTCATAAATTCTATGAAGCAGGCACAAATAAGAACACATCATATTGCCACGTACAGATCACAAAACTCCTTGCTTATTTAGCGAGGAAAGTAGAAGTCGTTTGTCATCTTTACGCTCCGATCTTAGTACAAAATTGAAAAGACAACAGAGAAATGTTGAAATAATGATTGGGTAAAATGGATGGTCTCTAGTAGAATTCGTCCCCTCTCCTACACAAATTCTAACGAGACATGACCAGATTTGAACACTAGGGTCCAGTATAGAAACCAGTCACTAGTCTTTCGGTCAAGACGCATAATTAAAACAGAATTGTAATTAAATCTTAAACCAGTACAGAAATAACTGGAAGCAACATGCCCATCTGATTGAGGAACACCGCATTCCGAAATAAATATTAAATTATAACCTAAGGGTATTAAGGGTACAATAAATTTTGGCAGACCGAAGAAGAGGTGGATACAATTCTAATTTATGAGATTGTGAGGAGTCTTACAGGGCTTAATCTTGAAGTTATTATTATTATTACTATTATTATTATTATTATTATTATTATTATTATTATTATTATTATTATTATTATTATTATTATTATTAAACCTATTCAGAAATCTCCCGCAGTTTCACAGAACCCTAAAATGTTCAGCAACATTGTTTATTTTCAGTTCCATGTAAAAAAAATTGTCATTTAATTTTTATGTTAATTTCCTTTCGACTTTCCTATACAGATCCGCTTGATGTCATGCGTATAAATAGAAGGGAACATCTCGAAGTGTCAATGCGACTTCTTAAGGCGGTACTGTGCCCACAAAAGTAGAGATATGATACGAAATAATTGTTACTATTACAGGCTACTACAGATAAATTCAACGATAAAAATCATTTTTGTTCATGCCGCTCCACCGGCCAGAATAATGGGCGGGTTGAGAATGTTATCTTGTGCTACACCTACAACACAGGGGAGATGAGATATATGTTTTATCAAACGTCTGTGAACTCTTGCACCTCGGAGATACGACTTATCCATCATATGTACCGTAAAACAATGCAACCGGTTAATTTACTCAAGAAGACTGTCTCTAATAAAATGTTTGCGTCGTAGCCTAGGGTCGTAGGTTTCAACCGAGGTCACGTAGCCTATATAACAAATTACTCATTCCCATTTTTAAATCGGTAGCACTTTGCAGAGAACAACCGCCAGGATCGCCACCCGTCCGCCGTAAACGAACACGAGATGGCAGTACAGTCGCTAATGCAATTCAAATGAGAATTATGACGTGACTCCTTATGTAACAACTAGCTGGCAGCATAGTAAACCTGACAAAATTGTTACCATCAAAGTCCATAAGATGGAGCAATCTGGGTATATGTTATGATCTAGGGTTTCAACTGGGACGAGGGCGATGCATTTTTAACTAGTAGTTGTAATCCAGCTTACTATATTTAATATTTAACACAGCTTTCGACTGAGAAGGTTATTCAGTGACGAAATTCAATGTGAGTGAGAAATGACCGAAGAATTTTGTTTTGAGTTTTCTACTAGGAACAGGATTTCTTTTTGTGTCATAAATCTACGACATGTCCCCAGCTTTACTGCCTTATCGAAGGAAGCCTGCTAAGAATTTTATCGCCTTTTGAAATTAATCTTTCTCGGTCGAGTTTTGAGTCCATCGACCAGCTTGACAACAGTTAAAGTACGATCGCATTCTTCATAAAAATAATAATTATCGTGATTTGTTTAGGAGGAGCAGCAAAGCGGGGATTCCCGTCTTTTAGATTAATAGCTCGTCAAAGAATTCGCTCCTGATCTAAGGACCACAAAAAAAAAAAAAAAGAGAACACGACAAATATGGGATATTTATTCGTTGTTCTGTGTACTCCTAGGTCAAAGCTTTTAGTCTTAAGCCACGACAAAGAACTCCTACTATGTGCATAGGAAAATGAACTCAATTTTTGTCTGAAGTTCTCAAAATAGATGTTATAAAATCTATGTTCAAAATGATGTAGTGGAAAATGACAAGGCACGGAGGAAGTAGTGGATGAGGAAGAAGAGGAAGGAAGAAACAAGAACAGACAGATGCACAGGAAAAATATCAGGAGGGGAAATTCCAAAGCTGAAGAGTAACGGTTAGCCTGCCTGACCGTGCAATGACCGGGCCCGGGTTCAAATCCTAGTTGGGTCAAGTTACCTGGTTGAGGTTTTCCCTCAACCAGTCCAAGCAGAATAATCCCATAATTCAATGAAACATCATACAAAGTGTGCACATTAAAACTAAATTATATGCCAATCTTCATTAAATTATGATATTCACTTAACTTTAACCCTTGCTTTCTCCGTTTTTAATAAATGGCGCTTGGCCCACTATGGCTCTGAACCCTTCAATTGCTGGGTAACTTTCGGTGTTGGATAACGGACTCATTTCCCTTTCATTAGTAGCTATCATTTCATTAAGTCAAGAAGGTCACATTCTTTCCGCTCGTCTTTTCCTGAGTAACGGACAGTACGGTCTACCAGACAGAACTGGAAGATGTGGCTGAATCGATACGATGGCATCATGCAGTGAATCACGCGCTTGAAAAGCGATCCTAAATGGACTTCAACAACCATTCCAACATAAGGAGGTTGCACAATAAGCCTAAGGCTGCGGTGTTTGCTTTCGGGCCCCCTTCCGGGAGGTAAGAGGGGAAAAACAGGAAATGGATACTATGAGATGGAGAGTGACAAGGATGATCAGATCGTCGAAGAGAATAAAAAGAGAAGGGCAAGATGAAGATGATACAGCAGTGAAGAGAAAGCCATGTATGGTTGTTAGAACCTCACACATTACCATAATTCTACACCACTTATCAACAATCTGTTTGAAAAATTATTTTCAATGGACATCCTGAAAGAACACATTGACACGGAAAATGGTCGCTCTCCTTTATTGTGAATTTCTCGTGTTAACGCGAGATTTAAACGGGGAAATATTAAGCACGAGGTCCGAGGATGAAATCAAGTCGTAGCAGCGACGTATCTCTATAGCACGAAATGATATATTCCCTACGAAACCTTATGGCTTCTTTTCGTTACAAAGACCGGGCTTCGAATCTCTCTATGTAAAACGCAGTAAACACAGTGCACACGATGATTCCCTAACTAGGCCTATTTCGAGGTGGGATTCAGTTTCTGAACAGCGAACAATTTCCGTGTCAAAGAGTGTACTTCAGATTTCCTCTTCATATTTAATGTGTTCACATAGCTAGATAGAATGAAATTGAATTCGTATTTATTCAAATGTTTGAACATAAATTCCAGTCAACTCACCACACTCTTTCAAACAACAACGCAGAATATTGTCGTCTGCATTTTCTATCTTTTCCCTAAAATATGAAATAATTAATATTAATGAAGGAATAAATCTTCATTCAAAGCCAACAGTATAGCTATTTGTGTCATAGTATTAATTCAACGACTTTCTGAAATTTCATTTCTGCCTAAGTTTGTGCAAAGGATACTGATTTTCATGTAAGATCAATATGCCATCATGCATCTTATAGACTTGATAATATTGCGCAATTCTATATTATTCCGAAATCTGAGAAGAAAAGGGAGTTCATTAGAAACATTAATGAGTGTAATACAATATTTACGAAGATTTGGCAACGCTGAGCATTGTGAAAACCATGTAAGTTCCAAGGCTGCTGAGACTGACATCGAAATTATATTTCACAGTTTGGAATACGTGCCAGAAAGCTTTCAAATACAATTCTTTGAAATACGTCATCCTCAATCTAAACTCTTTCCTGCGCCACTTCATTTCACGTCGCTTTCTTGTATTATAAATACACAAACCACTGCCCTACGACAAGGAAAAGAAATATTCAAGTGGTGCGTAATTATGAAAACGCTAGGACAAGTATCAATCATGGAGTATTTGTTACGTATATTTTCAAACTTAAGATAAGACACAAGCTATTTAGTAAAAAAAAAATAAATGACTGTACCACCACCACCACCACCACCTGTACCACCACCACCACCTGTACCACCACCAC
Organism: Periplaneta americana; assembly: GCF_040183065.1. NCBI lineage: Eukaryota > Metazoa > Arthropoda > Insecta > Blattodea > Blattidae > Periplaneta > Periplaneta americana. Next base: position 105,902,399 of record NC_091121.1, read on the forward strand.
CAATACTTCTCCTTTGCTCTTCTCTTTCGTCTTCTATTACGATATCTATTATCTACCTCAGGCATGTTCAGAGCGGGTAATTCTAGTCTTTAAAAGAGGTGCAAGCGTAAGCCTAAAAGATATTCTACGTCACTGTTGCGCCTCGTTTAAAGCCTAGAAATGTCCACACTGAACATGCCTGATCTAACTAAGGGTTTCTACATGTGTCTACTTTATTACTCGGTGTAAATACAGTAAATTAGTTAAGTGAAAGTTGATTTGGTTTCTATTCCCATTTTAATATTAATTGAATGCACAAGATTAAGATTCTAAAAAATCTCTTTATTCGTTCCGTAAATTATAACCTATATATTTTTATGAACACTTATCAGTGGTTGAACAACTAAGAAATATATATAGGCCCTATATATATTCGAATAAAACGTATATTAATTATTTGGTTTACTTCAAGTTTGTGATAATTATTTTATATGGTGTTTGTAGGTCTACTTATTTACAAATTTACTAGCAATATTAAAGAATATGTTTACTAGTAGTACACTGCTACGTTGATATAGTAGAAAGTCAATGTTCATCTACTTAGATATAACACGTGGAGTAAGTTCCATGCAATCGGCAAGCGTCATGGTTAGAGGAAAAAAGCCGAGGAATAGTCCTATTATGGACAGTAAAAAATCGATTATACGAGAATGGGTATTTAAGTGTTGTTAATTCATTGTAAAAAGCGAATGTGATACAACATTAATACAAATTAATTTAATTTCCTAGAATATATATAGGCCTATATATATCTCTCAAGAAAATACAATAATAAATTTATGAATGTACGAATAAATAAATGATGAATGAATAAATAAATATATATATATAAACTAATAAATAAATAAGTAAACAAAAAAAAAAGAAAGAAATGAGTGAGTGAAATTTTAATGAATGAATGAACAAATAAACGAGCAAATGAACGAACAAATGAATGAATGAATGAAGGAATAACTAAAGAAATACATCAATAAACAAAGGATTAAGTAAAGAAAGAAAAAAATAAAAATAAATATTACCTTACTCTCCGAAGTAATATCCTTAACATTTGTGCGGTGTCCAAGGCGTTAAGTAATATTTACTTTTTGAAAAATACTCAGACTTTAAAGTGTTATCGGTATGCGGGCTCGCCATAACAACAGAACGTTGTACCGTTTTCTACTGAATCGACGGAGCAGTGTACTATAATCTCACAACGTCATAATTTAAACCAATGTTGTAAATCTATGTCGTATTAATTACTTACTGTATCTTCTGTCAAATGTTGATTTTTGAACTTAGGCCTATCAGTATATAAACTATATTAAAAGTATTATATTAGAGTTTCACTGAACAATGAATTGTTTGTAACTGCTCATCAATAAATCAATTCAAAAGCTGTGTGTGTAACTCTGACTTTACATCCATGTTTCTGCTTCAAGGTTCATTATAGATACAGATAGAGATGTGTTTATTTTCTTAAATATACAGTAATATTAGTTAAGCTCATATGTTTCTGTTTCTGATCACATATTATTGTAATTAACACTCGATAATGAGATATGTTTCATTGTAATAACACATTTAAAAATATGAAACCGGTTTCACTGATTTAATTATAATGGATGAGTAGGTATATTATTTCCTCACCAAGCAGCGGAGGTTTAACTGTCGGCTGAGATGACAGGATCATTACGAGAGGGTTATGGATGAACGTTCCGCAGAACTTATCGTGTGCTACTAAGCTTATTAGGCCTATTTGTGAAGATACCTATAGAATAATGCTTACGAGAATAACTATAGAGAAGTTACAGAAATATATTTCTTGTAACTAATACCGGGTACTTAACTGACGTCATTCACCCATATGAAGCCAGTTATCTAGACCAATTTACCGACAGAGTCGTTGCCCAGGATGCGCCATAGGAGGCTGGTCTACACTACACCCGCGATGAGATGATTATGGAGATTTGTTGGGATGCCACAGGGGAACCGGATTTTCCCGGAGAAAACCCCTGTGTTACCTGAACCACGGGCTTGCCCAACACAAGTTATAAATCGGAGGTACACCGGGGATCGAACCTGGGACCACAGGATTGTAAGTCCAGTGCTCTAGCCGCGAGACCTCCGTGGCGGCAGTTACAGAAATATAACTATATAAAAACGTAAACAAGATTTTTAGAACAGAAATTAGAAGTATTAGGCCTACAAATTGAGAAGTTATGAGAGGGAGTACAAATTTCATTGAAAGATGTCAGGAATTCGTGACTACAGACTGATACAATTTCAAACAACTCCTATAACACATAAAGAACTACAGGGGTTAAACCTGATAAGACACGTTTTACTGTTTTTACATGAGAGCGAGCTAAAAGTTTCAAGACCCATTATATTCTATTGTCTTTGGGTTATCATTCTTCAGATTTCTTTGGACTAATAAGGTTGTTATTCTGTAAAGTTAAACTACAAAAATCTACATTACCTGAACTATTACATGACATCTAAAACAGATAATTTTGAACTTACCAAGTTTTTTTCCCTGTGCTCTTCACATGTTAATACTCATTATGAAATAAAAATAAAATTACTGTATGTACATGGTATTACTGACCAAAGTTGCACGAGCAGAAATTCGCGGGTGGATTATCGATCGACAAAACCGGTTTCTGACGCGACCTTCAGCATTTTGTTGCCTCGCAGACTGGCTGCAAGCGGGAAATAAAGTACTGCATTATAGCTACTTCGGTTTTTCCCGCCATTCCCGCCATTATTTATTCAATACCATAGAGAGAGAAGAATCCAAAAAGGATACCTGCCCTTGAAAAGGGGGTACCGAGCAGTAACAGCACCTAAATTAATTGTAGATCAACGATATTCTATTTTTAATTTTAATTTTATTTTAATTTTATTTGATTTTTATTTATTTTGGGGGGGGCAGCTATCCTCGACAGGAATAATTTATTTTTCATATATAGAACAATTAAACAAGGAAAATCTTAAAACATTAATGGCTATATCCAGAAGTTCCAAAAGATCAAAATGGAAACGATGAAAGAAAATTATACAAAATCTTGAGATAGTGCCCCTTGCACCTTATTAACTTATCGTTTATAATGTCAGCCTGGTTTATCGACTCTTAAATTAAGAATTAGGCCTACCATATACTTTCTTAATTATGAACTTATTTATATTAATACCAACCATGCGCTAACGAACCAAGACAAATTATTAACTTGATTATCATTTTCCCCCAAATATGAATGAATTTCTAAAGAGAAACCGATTAATGTGGTAACTACATTCACATAATCACATTAAACTTCAGAATTGCACATTGGAGAAAACACTTATTTTTAAATCATATATTAAAGGTGTTTGAGAATAAGGCGCTTAGGAAAATATTTGGGCTAAGAAGCACGGAGTTACATAAGAATGGAGAAAGTTACACAACGCAGAACTGCACGCATTGTATTTTTCACCTAACATAATTAGGAACATCAGGGAAAAAGACTTTTGGGGAGGCCGAGACGTAGATGGGAGGATAATATTAAAATGGATTTGAGGGAGGTGGGATATGATGATAGAGACTGGATTAATCTTGCTCAGGATAGGGACCGATGGCGGGCTTATGTGAGGACGACAATGAATCTTCGGGTTCCTTGAAAGTCATTTGTAAGTAAGTATGTTACACGTAGAATGTAGCAGTATTAAAGCCAAGTATGATTGTGGTGATGACGGTAGTGATGATAATGATAGTGATGGTGACGACAATAATAATAATAATGTCGACTTAGGTGGCGAGTTGGTACAGCGCTGGCCCGAGGTTGCGGGTTCGATCCCGGTCCAGGTCGATGGCATTTAAGTGTGCTTAAATGGGACAGGCTCATGTTAGTAGATTTACTAGCAGGTAAAAGAACTCCTGCGGGACCAAATTCCGGCACACCGGCGACGCTGATATAACCTCGACAGTTGCCAGCGTCGTTAAATAAAACATAAAATTTAATAATAATAATAATAATAATAATAATAATAATAATAATAATAAAATATTATTATTTTTAATATTTAATATTTTATTATTATTATTATTATTATTATTATTATTATTATTATTATTATTATTACATTAGTAGACGCATATTATACCAGGTGGTCCGTCACATTTATCATTCAGAAATTTTTTTAGAGTCCTTCTCTGTCGCTCTTTTTCTTCTTCCTCTCTCTCTCTCTCTCTTCTTTCTTTCTTTCATTTTCGTGACTAGTTATTTGTTAATTTCTGGAGGTTGTACTCATGTACATTTTGTTTCAATGGTATTATGTATAACTTATACATTTTACTTTTTAGTTAATACCATCATCAGAAATTATTTGCAAATTTAAAAACCAAAGTATTCTTCACAATATTACATTTTACATCTTAGTAACATGTAACCTATTCGGATTTTAAGGTGAGGTATGGAGTGTTGTTTTGATGCGGGTGTTTGAAGTTATTGGAACTCTAGCAATATAAACGACTTCTCGGAGAAAGAGCGCTCAGCAGGACTACAACTACACACAACTAAACGGGCACCCTTATTACTAATTTCATAAGCAATCTCCTGTTGCGAAGATATGGGTAGATAGATTATAGTCATAAACCTTTCTCATTTCTTACTCTACCGACATTGAAAATCAAACAGATGTAATAGCATGATGGTTCCGTTTGTTGCCCGTAACAGAAAGTGTGAACTGCGAACACGTGTGCTGTGTCCAAATATTATCTACAAGAGGAAAAGAAAAACGTTGTTGTCTAAATGGCAGAATGAGGAGAAAATTAAAACAAAAAGAAAAAGGAAAGTAAGATAGCAAACAGAAACGGAGAGAAACAACAACAATAATAATAATAATAATAATAATAATAATAATAATAATAATAATAATATAATAATAATAATAAACTGTAATTGGCCTTGTGCTGTTGTTTTGCACGTTAATATTCTAAATAAATAAATAAATATATTATTATTATTATTATTATTATTATTAATGAAAACTGAATAAGAAAAAAATTGATAAAACTATCAAGAGAGTGTATACAAAGTATGTAATACCAGTCGTAAATTCATAGTTTTGCGTGGTTTTACCAAATATAGTAGGCTTATACAGAGTGTAACAAATATTGAATGATATCGTATTGTAAATATTTAGGCCTACATCTTTCAAATCTGTATTAAATACTGTAAGTTATAGTTTGCCAGGTTGTGTCAACACTAAAGCGATAAAGTTTGGAGTTTATCAGATGCATATTTAAAAAAGGGAACGTTTAAGTCAGCACCTATTCGAGAAAAATACGTATTCTTTACCATTTCTGTAATGCTCTATGCGCATCCTGCTCCTTAGCGTCAACGGGCCGATGCAACCCGCAACAGAGCATAAAATGATAAGATAAAGTAACTCTTAATAATATTGCAACATGTATAATGAAATAATGATCTTTAATTTATTTCATACACAGTCAAACATCACGAATATCCAAACACACAAAATAGGAACTACCAATCAGCTACAATTTACAGATAGGCTAAGAATTATTCAAATCCCAGACCATCGTTTTAAAATATTTGCCTGACAATTAACAATGAAATAACATACAAAAAGAATTTGGAAAAGAAAACCATTTACAGCCGCACAATATCCCAATCTATTACGAAAATTATCCTTTGTCTTTCTAACAGAGAACAAATCTATTGTAGCCTATCTCATCTCTAATAATTATTTTCTCCGGGTTTTCAAGAATTTTTTTAATTCACCCGTTACACCGTGGTCTCTATTTGACGCCATAGGAAGAAATCCATCGGATTGAGATCAGGTGATCTAGATGACAATACACTGTGTCTTCTTCTTTCAGTAAGATAATTTACCAGGTAGAATTTCGTTAAGGAAATCGATTATTTCTCTCCAAAAATACGCAGGAGTATATGTTTTGAAACCAGATGTTTTCCTATAGAACAACGGGAAAGAACTCTCTCAACATAGGATAGCATAATGACGCAAAGCTTGTAGGTAATTATTTAAGTTTAAGTTTCCTTCTATGGAAAATTGACTACATTTACTGTTTTCCGCTAAACCTGCACGCACATCGACTTTCTCAAGATGCTGCGTATGTTTTTGTGCCATCCAATGAAAGCTGTCAAGACATTTATGTCGATTAACGCTCCCATTTAGACTGATGGTTGACATAGGCCGAATGTTCCACAAGACCTGGGTTTTGAATATCTTCTGAATTAAGGTTTTACAGAACTCAATCCTTCTGTGAAAATAATCTTCGTTTAATTGTTGCCAGAGCTGGATTTATTGATGTCATTTCTCTGTTTTAAAAAAATTCCTTCCTAATGAATCATTCACTGTCTTTGTATTTAAGTGCCACTTGTGTTGTAAAATTAATGCGAGCGCATCTTCTAGAATGAATAATACCATATGAAGGCGTTTTCTAACGTCTTTGGCCTTCCAGATCGTGGTTTAATTCTTTATTCTCCCTGTATTGTTGATTTTTTTTTTTTTTTTTTTTTTTATTTTGAAAACTATTCATTGTGTTGTGTTCCTATCTTGATGTAGGCTACTTCATTAAACAAATCACACACCTCTGATTCCTCAGATTGTCCTAATAACTAATTCATCATTACAAATTCCATTCTTTTTCCTTCAGTGATGAACAATTTGTATTCACCTCAGGAAAGAAAAATGTCCACTGTGGATTTATTTTCTGTAGTAGCTGACGCGCCCTTTTTAAACTAGATTACCTTGATTTATTTTAACAATTTTTCTGTTCAAATTGTTTATTACAGTGTTTAATTTCACAGCCTACATACTCTACGTACAGTTTTAGAAAAAAGTTGTCGCACAGATACTTTATAGGTCCCAGAAAGGAGGTAGTGCGCATGATCAGACATACAACGAAACAAAACTAATTTTATTACCTCAACTAGTCGTTCTCTTGTGAACCAGGTCGCTCGTCCTCTGATCATGCGCACTGCCTCCTTTCTGTTTTCTGTTCTCTGTGCGACAAAACTTTTTCTACGACTGTAACGTGAATACACATACTTATTTTGTATATTATTTTAACATCGCTAAAGCAATTGCATTGATATTTCAAATAATATACAATATATGAAATGTTTATATTTGTATAGAATAGACTATACAGTACTTAACGCCTAGTTGAAATAATGTAAAAATTAAACATTAATATAGGCTGTAATTTAGGAATATACATTTTTATTGCAACTTATATACGTAAATATTTTCTTTCTAAAAGACGGGCATACTATTATTCATCTTCAACTCCGTTATTTATATAAAATATTTTATGGTAAAGTTAAAAATTGGAAAGGTAGAGAAGTAAATAAAACACACAACTAAAGCAAAAAAATTGAAGAAATAAATTTCCACATAAACAATGAAAAGAGTGATGAAAAGAAGAGAAGTTAAGGTAAGATAAAACGAAAGGAAATAAAAAGAAGAAGATAAGAATAACACTCGTCAACTTCACTAGAATTAACGTTGAGCGAATTAAATATGTCAGTAAAATTTTCTGTCTTTTACTTCATGCAAGAATTATGTAAATGTTAACACTTTTACCGTTATGGTTTCATTTCATTTGATCAATATTAATGTTTGATAGAGTAGGTCTAGGGATGAAAATTATATATAATTGCCATTCTATATACAGGGTGGTTCACGAGAATTTACCGTCCGAAGACATTCTGAGCAAAAATATCATATAAATATTTCTCCTAATGTCAATATTTTCAGAATTACACTAATTTGAAGTTATTTGTAAAATACCATTATCCTTTTTTTTTAAAGGTAAAAGAATATTAACTTACAGATAAAGAATGAACTATTCAGGAGTATCATTTCTTTAATTAGCTAGCATTCTGAAGCTAAAAATGTGTTGTGAATTCCATAGTTGTTTCGTATAGATTTTTTTTCTTTAATTTTTAACTACAAAATTACATTTTTTATGCATTTATCACAACAATTGTTACAAATCACGCCACTCTTGTAAATTCTTTAACACTGTATAATTAAACTGTAAAGAATCAAGTTCCTAAAGTCGTATGATTTGTAACAATTTTTGTGATAAGTACATAAAAATGATGTAATTTTTAGTTAAAAATTGAAAAATAAAATCTGTACAAAGCAATTAACAACACATTTTTAGCTTCAGAATACTAGCTAATTAAATAAATGACACTTCTGAATAGTTCAGTTTCTTACTTAATTACAAATGGCTTTTAAGGAACCCGCAAGTTCATTGCCACCCACACATAAGCCCGCCATCGATCCCTATCCTGTGCAAGATTAATCCAGTCTCTATCATCATAACCCATCTCCCTCAAATCCATTTTAATATTATCCTCCCATCTACGTCTCGGCCTCCCTAAAGGTCTTTTTCCCTCCGGCCTCCCAACTAACACTCTATAAGCATTTCTGGATTCGCCCATAGGTGCTACATGCCCTACCCATCTCAAACGTCTAGATTTAATGTTCCTAATTATGTCAGGTGAAGAATACAAAGCGTGCAGTTCTGCGTTGTGTAACTTTCTCCATTCTCCTGTAACGTCATTCCTCTTAGCCCCAAATATTTTCCTAAGAACCTTATTCTCAAATACCCTTAATCTCTGTTCCTCTCTCAAAATGAGAGTCCAAGTTTCACAACCATACAGAATAACCGGTAATATAACTGTTTCATAAATTCTAATTTTCTGATTTTTTGATAGCAGACTAGATGACAGAAGCTTCTCAACCGAATAATAACAGGTATTTCCCATATTTATTCTGCATTTAATTTCCCGAGTGTCATTTATATTTGTTACTCTTGCTCCAAGATATCTGAATTTCTCCACCTCTTCCTAGGATAAATCTCCAATTTTTATATTTCGATTTCGTACAATACTCTGGTCATTAATATTTTTTACCCTAAAAAAATTACTAACAACTTCAAATTAATGTAACTTTGAAAATATTGAGATAAGGGCAAATGTATACCCCTACTCGTAATAATTTTATTGGCTGCTAAACAAAACATAAGCTAATAAATTTAATATCTGCAGTTGGCGTCATTTTACTTCATGCGTAACGGATAAACACAAAACTTTCTAAAGCATTCTTAAGTGAATGCCTCAATGTTATCATGAACAGCAGTGGTTACGGTACATTTCAATCTGGAACTAGAAGTGGATATTTTCTCAATTATTTGTGTTGTTTGAGTTGGCCAACATAGAAGCAAAGCAGTAGCAAGTAGCTTTAATTCCACCCAACTGTTTGTCTTGCGCCTCTCCCGGCATGGTGTTAATCAGCTATATTCCCTACCGTCTGCTGAACTGAAGGACTCTTGGAAGCTCAAATCAATTAGCACTGACATCGTAGCCCTTAGCATCACATGACTGGTTCCACCCCCTCCTCTCCCAAGTCGTCAAAACTTCTTCCGTCCATCCTCTCAATCCTATTTTACCTCAGAAAACAGAAGCAGAAGCCGCATATGACTCCTCGCTCCACCTACAGTTAGCCGATAACGCATGTCACAGAACATAACTGACCGTAGCTCTCTGATAGACTATGTTAGTTTCTGGATCTCATTCAGTCAAGTGCTTCAAGTAGCTCGACCGTGAACCGCCGCATATGTTGTGTCAAGAATTCATTCCGATCGCTTAGCATGACAGCAACTTAGCTCTTCATACATTCATTTTCTTTCTGTAGCCTACAGCTCGTAGCGTAGTCTAAGACATGACCATGGTGATACAATGTACTAGCGATGATTGTCATGATGATGACCCGACGATGGGCTACCTCGAGTTCGGAAGAAGTGGAAGGAACTATGCACGACTGCATTTGCCTTATGTTAATTCTATATTATCTTAAGGGGTTAGGTACAGCTTACAGCAGTAATTTTTTTGAAAATATTCAAAAATTTTTTCCTCCATTTCTGTACCTTGTTCACTAATGAAAATTAGTATGTGCAAAACTCTGCCCTTCTGCTACATAAAATAATATTTTTACGATTTAAAAATTATATATTTCTTTTCCCAAAATTCAGAATGGTGGCAGTTCACTGTGCAGTGATGAAGCGTTTCCCTCATAACTAAAAAACTATCCAGTATTCTGTGATGAAAATTTTTGTGTGTATTTATGCATGTCAAATTTACAATATCATGCAAAATCACTTCTCTACCTTTGATAGATTGTCTGATAAAAATAAATTAATTTAAAAAAATGGTCAAAATATCAGTATTTTCTTGTAACACAAAATAAAAAATATATATTATTTATTAAGGGATGTAGTTGAAAGAGCATGATATTGTAAACATGAGTATCAGCAATAAAATAAAAGAGAGACAAGATGAAAAAGTTAACAAGTTTATGAGTTCATCACTGCACAGCGAACTGCCACCATTTTGAATTTGAAAAAAAAAAATATATATATATATATATATATATATTTTATTTAAATCGTAAAAATATTTTTTTCATATAGCAGAAGGATAGTGTTTTACACATACCAATTTTCATTATTGTACAATAGAGGGAAAAAAATGTTGAATATTTTCAAAATTTACTGCTGTAAGCTGTAGGCCTACCTAACCCCTTAAGTGAAGATAATTATTACATGCAGAGAGCCACATGATTAAGTTGTTCGTTCAAAATGTTTAATAGTAATGAAGAAATTCAATCCTTGAACTGTGCTACTGCTACTACTACTGCTGCTACTACTACTACTAATACTAATAATAATACTAATAATAATAATAATAATAATAATAATGATAATAATAATAATAATAATAATAATCGTAATAGTAATGTTTCATTTGCACACTCAAAGGAATTAATTCATAAAACGACTGTAAATGCTCTATATTTCGGCTGCTACTGCTGCTGCTGCTACTGCTACTGTTACTACTACTACTACTACTACTACTACTAATAATAATAATAATAATAATAATAATAATAATACACTATTAGATACAAAAGAAAAACAAGATCTGAAGTGTAGAAGAATACTATTAATTCTGAAAGAAGGTATAAAAATGAGCATTATTAATAGAAAGAAAAAAGAAAAAAGTTCAACAATATGAAATAATAATTTCTAATTTCTGAGTTACGTATAGTAAGTTTGTTAGTTTTGGCTTATTATCAAAGGAATATCTTCTCAATTAGGATTAAATTTTTCTCTTTCCCTCGTAAAATTTCCCTCTTCTGTTCCACTGACCAGCGCAAATTTCAACTCTCGCTTGAGACGCGTATAGCAGATGATTGTGTTTCGCTCCAGTAGACGCATCCTACGTAGCCTACACTTAATTATTAACAGGAAAGAGCCTCGCCCAGCCTGCCTATCAATGAGTTAGTTCGTCCGCGCAGAGTACTACTACTCGGATACCTACAGTAGTTAGCTCACTTTTTGTTAAAGAATAAGCCATCTTTTTTTTTCTACGTGCTGCATTTGTATCATCCCCTGCAAACTGGAAGACTAATCAACACTGAGAATTAATTAATGGCAATGATATAATATTAAAAATCCAATTCATCCACATCAGCGTTCGAAGGTTTAACCCTCATATTCCGTCCCTTATGAAATGTTATTACCAGAGAAGGTATTCTGTCCCAGGCTGTACGGAGATAAGGTTAGTTGTTCTTAGACTATACTGATGTGACATCATTATTTGGAACGTGACACAAATACGTGTTTCATATGAAGTATTTCACAGCGTATTTTGGGAACGCCAATGATTTAATTCCCAATATGTTCAGTCATTTTAAGAGAGCAGAGTATTATAACACATTACTGAAAGAATTTTAGTTTAGTCCTTTTAATTGTGGAGAAATTTGATCCGAACAAATGTAACATTGTAAAATTCCTTTGCAGAACAAAACGTTGAGATTGCTACAAAAATTAAAGAAGTCACTTCTGATTAAATTAGTATATTGTAGCATTCATCGCGAGGCTTTAACCGCAAGAAATATGCCGGTTGATCTCAAGATACTTTTTAATAGAGCAGTGAGAATTGTGAACTTCACTAAATCCAGATCCAGAGCTTCGAACTCACGACTAGTTTAGACTCTGTGCAGTGAAATGAGTGCTGAGCATAATTCACTTCTATTTCATACCAAAGTTAGGTCGCTGTCGAGGTGGAAATATAGCCTACTTATTCCACCTCGACAGCCGTCTGTTTTAATTTAGGTAAGGGGACAGATTTTTCTCTATAAGTTAAATGTTTTCACTACAGTAGATGAACTGATAGGACTCTCTTGTGATAGAAATTTGAGACGATAGATTTAATAGACGTTGGGTTGAAAATATGAAATGAATTTCTCATCTCAGAAAAAGTTGTGTTTTGCTAAAGAAGCACAACGTTCACACTGAAACTGCATTTTTGAGTTACAGAGTCTAGCATCAGCAGGGATATTGTGTATTTATGATACAATTTTTAGTACCGGTATTTAGTCATTTATTATTATGTAAGAAATAAGCCTTTATGCATTTTTCTCTATATGTTATGGAACACTCCATTAAATAAATTCAAGGAGTAAGTTTAATAATCGTCTCTTAATAGAACACGCCTAAATAAAGAAATCAGACATTAGTATTGGACCAAATAAACATTAATTATGATCCTGAGAGCGACACATGACGTTTTCCAATAATCAATTTGGTTAGTAGTACAGCTAATGTCCTGCCAATGTGATATCCTGTATTGTGGCAGATGAAGACCAAGTAGTGCATATCCCACTTCAAGAGAATCCCACTATGTGTCCGTCTTGTCTGTCAGATCGAGAAAGAGTTCAGATGTGGATTTCAGCCAAGTCTCAGCACGAACTGTAGACTGGAGGAAGAAAGAAGTTAATCCTAGAGTATTGATCTCTCTATGGCTTTAATCCTCCAATTAGAAATTTCATAACGCATATGGTATTACGAGACAGTTCATTTTGTAACTTTGTGGTACATATTAATTACATTAATGATGTCAATATTTCGTTTTTTGTTTTGCGTGAGTTTAACAGTAACGGGTACCATAGAAATGCATTATATTATTTTTATTGATCATTTGGTTCACAATACCAATGTTTAAAATGTCGTATTCGTGTTCATTCTATTTCCCATTATATCATTCTTGTTAGAGCCTACTTATTATATTCATTTATTTAAGCTGAATTTAAACGTCAATGTCATCGTCCAATTTATGGATTGGGCACTTAGGGTATTTGACAAGGATTTCCTCTTCACAATAATTGTGAGTTTTGACATTCACAAGCAACTATATTGTTTTTTCTTTTTTTTTTTTTTTTTCGTGAAATGTCTAAGATTCGACCTACAAGGGGAAAAAAATCGTAACGTTTTGAAATAAAAGGTTTACTCTGACTTCACTCTTGGTAATCTTAGTACCATGATAACAGAAGCGTAAGTTGAGCTTCGTACCTCGTGGTTTTCCACGCGGTCCGTCTCCATTCTCAATTTAATGTGTCTCAAGGTTTTTCCAACATCCTTAGGGTCGATCGGGTAATATTTTATTAGAATCACCTCACAGCCTCCTAAATTGAGACAACTCACCCTGCCTGTGGTTTTCCTCGGACTCTAAAAAAAATGTTCAGATGAGCCCTAAAAATGGGCCACAGCTCTACATCTCCCTCCCCACACAAATTTCGGCATTTCTCAAATTAAAGCTTGTGAACAGACATCTGAGCCTTGGCTTTCGCATATTGGCTTCGGTACTCTGGGGCGAGCGTCATTCCTACAGTGCAAGGACTCATGCTCGATAAGCAGGCTTTTAAAACCTTAGGCGATCCTGACCTTTTGCTGTTAGATTAGATTAGATTAGATTTATTTATTTAACCTGGTAGAGATAAGGCCGTCAGGCCTTCTCTGCCCCTCTACCAGGGGATTACAACTATAACATGAACAATAAGATTACAATTAATATTAAATTTACAATTACAATTACAATAAAAATTAAAGTACGACAAGAATACCTGATTAATGAAAGCTAGACATTTTATCATAGGAGTTAAGAACAAAGAATATTTTTGTATTTACTAAATTACAAATTAAACCTACAATAACAACATTCTATGGTGATGAAATTACCGGACATTGAGATATTTTGTGGTAGATTAAAAGAACTATTTACAAGAAACCATGTCTGAACGAGTCTCAATTACTGACCAAGTGCCTAGTAAGTTTGCGTTTGAATTGAATTTTATTTCGACAGTCCCTGATGCTAGCAGGTAGGTTACGTCCATTTTCTGCTTTCCCCTTCAAAAGTCTCTAATGTTTCTTCGATGCAACGCCAAAATTCAGAGTGAGACAACTGGCCAGCTCACAAAAACACTTCTTCTAATTCCCAATTTCCCTTGCAAGGACGTGTTTTCGCGTACATTTAAATGTTTTCACTCCCATTTCCACATGGACATTGTTTAATAATACTTTCGCCTCCTCACGTTCCGAGAGTTCATTTAGGCCTACTACCCACGCGGTGTCAAAGAGGACGCTTTCTTTTGAACAGATAAGATAAGAATTTGTTTATTGGTTGGGCCTTCTCACATTCAGATCCCGCTCCAATCACAAGACGCGGTAATATATGTCTATGTCTACTAATGATGCGTTCGCAATTGTAATTGACGTTCTTCTCATATCTATTTCACGTAGAGTAACAACCAATGTTGTCGTATATGGAGCTGACTAATCACGACAAGAAAGGCCAGTGATTTTAATTTGAATTTTAATTAAAAGTAATCTTAGAGTTTAAAATGTATTCACTGTAGATGGTGGTGATAGAAATCAGTGTATTTATGTTGGTATAAAGAAAATTATAACAAGGAATGCTCTGCAACGAAATGTGACAAACCGCATGACATTACAAGTATTGATGCGCGTAAACAAATATATCCAACACAAAGCCTTCCGCTTGGGAATTAATTGGACGCTCGGATTATAGCAATTACGTTGCGTCCTTTTCGGCTTTATTCCTTCAAAATTCTCAAAGTTCCTTAACGGAACAGTGAATAGCGGAGTGAGACAAGTGGCCAACAAGCTTGGAGCTCACATAGATTTTTTCTCACAGCTCTAAATTCCCTTGTAAGGATGTGTAAAAACGTACATTTAATTATTTCTTCTCCCATTTCCTCTTCTTTCATTTCGTCATTGCGTCATTCCTCACAATTCGTCTCGCTCCATATCTAATTATTGGATAGGGTAAAACCTACTCATCCTGCCTGTTTATTTATTTAACCCCTAAATCCACCCTTACCTAACCTAAAAATTGCATCTGAAGAAAAAAGTCATTTCACGCAATCCAAGCGATTTCATAAATTTTCTGTCACCTTTTATTTCGCTAAATATATGGTACAAATTCTCCGTTTCAAACTAAATATAATAATACAATCTTAGAAAACATTGTGATAGTGTACAGATAAGTCAAAATACAATATAATATAATATAATATAATATAATATAATATAATATAATATAATATAATATAATATAATATAATATAATATAATATAATATAATATAATATAATATAATATAAGAATATTTATTTTATAAGTTCAGTCGAAATGACTTATCAATATTTAAAAAATAAGTTATATTCAGAAGTAATTTAATCTTAAATACAGGTGTAACATTTATATAATTTGAACCTGTTTAATATCCATAATTCTTAACTTTCTTTGTGTGTTAATAGTTGTTTTAATTATTGTTATAAATTGAAGTCGACATGAATATTCATTTGGTTTCAACCACCATACAAATAAATTAATTAAAAACAATAATTAACTAAACTTTTTTTAATTTATATGTGTAGTTTTTAATATGGCCATTTTAAGATTGTTTATGTATATATTTAATGGTTATTCCAATTACAGTAAAATTAATGTACCGTACCACATGAGATATTTTGAATATAGCCTATGCCTGAAGACGCCAAATAGACGAAAATGTTAGCATTAAATCTTTTAACTTCAATTAATTATTATGAAATAAATATTCTTATATTATAGTATATAATAATACAAACCTAGTCCCTCTAATAATGTATGTCCTGCCTGAAATCGAAAGAAAATCAAAAGGCTTTTTAGCCCAAAATACAACCAATAGAGCCACGACCGGAAATGTTTGATTAAACTGTCAGGGTGCTATTCATATACATTTCGCTAGCCCGCGCTACGAGCGTGCTAAACAGGATTCATATCATATCATATCGCTAACACTGGTTTATGAATACGAAAAACGTTAGTTCGCTGATCATCCACCGAAAGCCCGCACTAAGAATGTCTATGAATAGGGCCCTCAATGTTTATTTTCACACAACTTGACAAACAATTACAACACTTACACCGTATTAGATAGACTATGCATTCAATAGGAATCTAGAAATTCAATGCAGGTTTATTAATATTAAATATTATATGAAAAGTCTGACGATAATATAAAACAAGTCTGCAACGAAATTATTGCTTGCTGTACGATGAAAGAACGAGATGAAAATGAAAAAAGTTGCTAAATAACCCAGCGAAGTTGAGAATAGACGCGTTATTTGATTTAAATGTGCGTACTCATCACTTCAGCTCGCTAAATATTACCACCTGCCCATTCACTTCATTTTATTTAGACAAGCCTTGTAGACTACGTGGATATAACCTGAAACCAGAAGACATTAAAAGATACATCAATTCCATATCCCAATTAAAATGTTTCTCACGAGAAAACACCAAACTGAATTGGTGAAGTGCTCCATTTCAATTAAAGCGGTTTTCTACGTCTCATTTTTAAATCTAGAAGTCCCCTAAAAATTATTACATGTTCTTTTTCATAAAACTTGGCTATTTAAATAGATGATCTTAAGCTTGCACCTAAAAATAAAAAGCGTTTATTTGTAGGCACTACTATTTATACGACCAATTAACAAAAAATGCGAAACGTGTATGCCACGTTTTGAACTAACCCTTTCTTCAAAGCCATTTTTAGACTTTTATTACAAATTCATTAGTAGAACTTTAGCAAAGAATTAAAATTATTATCGTTTACGTAAAACACAAATATATTTACATATACAATTAGCGAGGTTTAAAAAGGGCGCGTTAGCTATTATGGCTATTTGCACCCTTACCTAAAATTCTTCAGAAATAAAAAAACACAAATAATAAAACAAGCTAAATGCTAACACGAACTAAAAAACGTTGTCACATTATACAGATAGGCTACATATTTATGCCATTTAAGTAATAAATATAACAGATGAATTACATTAAGTTACACTTAGGTCTATTTCACTCTCAATCATATTCAAAATCCTTATAAATTATAACCAGTTGCTAAAAATCGAAATATCTCAAAAATACCTAAGAGAAAACAAAAACGTGTCAAGCAATAAAATTACAGGAATCCTATGAATACTCTGTCACTTTTTTTTTTTTGACATTTTTTATTCCTAGAAATGTCAGAAGGCAGCCTTGCCAAACCTTTTATTTCGAACATAAATTTTTGAAAGTACGAAAGAAATGTAGTTTACTGAACATTGGGGGGGGGGGGGGAAACACACAGATGTCTGCAAAGCAAAGCTAGTAGACCTTTAGGGAACCAAATAATATCCCGCAAATCAATACTAGATTCTGTATTAATGTGTGGTGTAGGTAGGTCTATCCTCGATACTAAGAAACCAAGAATTAAATAATTCATTCATTCTTGAATACTACACTCGTTTTGACACTTATATAATCACTGATGAACTGTTAAGTTATTTAGATTAAATAAATAACGAATTCACTGTGTTAATGTTTAAATTACTTACAGGTCATTTTACCTGATTCACTAGTTTCGATGTTATTTACATCATCTTATGAATTCCAGCGATATATTCTGGTTTCCTATTATGGTGGGATGTTCATGATTGTATCGAACCCACATACCTACTCTTCGATACATCATAAAAACATAACAGTTAACCAGAAAATAGTGTTGGAACTCACTAAAATTCAGAAGATCACGAAAATAATATCGAAACTAGTTAATCTGGTAGAATAACACCATAATTTAAATAATAACACAGAGAAGTTGTCATTTATTTAATCTAAGTAACTTGGTAATTCATCAGTGAAATAATTCAATGAACTTAAATGTATTTGCGTAGAATTGTAATAAGTTTTTTATCGTAAGATATTAATATACAATTAAGAGAGATTAAGGACACTATAAATTTACACCATATTTATTATAAAAGAAAACTATGTCAGGAAGATGACATATTTTCTCGTTATTAGTTATATGCGTTTCGCAAAAATTTAGTTTCCTTAACTGTTTTATCAGTTAGCAAGCAACGTTCTATAAACTGCGCGGTTACTTAAGTTATATCGATGATAGCGATATGGTACTCTGGTGAGGTGAGTCCGAGAACTCATCAAGGAATTCACCTGGTATTCGCTTTACAGTTGGGGAAAGGTCGGGAAACATTAAAGAGCTAATTAGTCGAAGCGGGATTCGAACTCACGTTCTCAAAACGCCCTCAGAGTATGAGTCCCTCTCACTACCCCTATACCACACTGGTGGTTGTTAGCTGTTTCCTTTAATGTTGCGGATGATGTTCTCATCTCAACTCTGCGTGCCAAGAGTCATGGTGGAGTTTGAAAAGATTGTAAGCCTATGTATCAAACAGAACATAGTAGCTACATACATTAAACATGAATTCAATTAAAAACAACTCAAACACTTTTCTCATATGTTTAACGAAGTTATATTTGGGCTCCGTTGGTGGCTCTTCAGATGTCTAAGCTGTAGTCCACTTTCTACCACACTCGATGAAGAACATTCAACACCTTCCTTTATTCGCTTTTGGATGTTGTTAATATTTATTCTATTCGCTGTTTACTTCACATACCTCCAAAAATAAAAATTCGAAGGTCCGGAGAGCGTGGAGGCCATTGTCTTCATAGGCCCTTCCAATCTAGCGCAGTTGAAATGTCTCATCAAAAAATTCCTTAATAATGTTTGCTTAGTATGGAGGAGCGTCATTTTGCTGAAAGATCGCATGTTATCAATTGGAGTACTACATGTATAGGTAATTGCATTCCGCAAAGAAAAATGGTGCAATCAATCGATCTCTGACAAGAACACACCATACATTAACTTTAGGACAATTATGCTCATATTCAACAAACTGATGATATTCTCTTTTCTTACGTTATGGCGATGAACATGTCGTCCAGAAACATGAAAAGTGACCTCATCACTGAACATTACACGATCTAAATACAGCTCATCATTGTCAATTTCATTTAGAATGTCCATTGTTCACAGGAAAATCATACCTTCAGCGATTAACATCTGAGCAGACTGCAAATACTAACAAAGAGAATTATATGGAGTAAGACGCAGACATTTTTTCAAAACTCTATTGTTCTTCAAAGTCGTTGTCGTTTATAACATTTCAATCTATCATTCATGTCAAAAAACATAATTCTTCTCTTATACTTCGTCTCAAAACTTCATTTCTGAGGTCTGTATTTTACTTTCTTGTTTTTTGGTTGTCTTCCATATTTAACTCTCGTAAAAGAGTATTGTACAGTCGTACAATACTATTCTGCCCCAGGGCGTACGGAGAGGTTAGTTGTTTATAGTCTATATTGGCGTGACGTCATATTTGACGCGTGGCACAGGTGGGGGAGACTATTGTATCTTGAATCACTTTTCACATTTTATTTTTATTAATTTTGGAAAATGAAATTTTTTAAATTAAAAAATGTTTGAAATAATTACTGAAGATTTCTTTACAACTTATTACAGGTATTTTCCTGTTTTACAGATCTATTAAGAATAAAAAAAAAA
The DNA here is from genome assembly GCF_040183065.1 of Periplaneta americana. Taxonomy (NCBI): domain Eukaryota; kingdom Metazoa; phylum Arthropoda; class Insecta; order Blattodea; family Blattidae; genus Periplaneta; species Periplaneta americana. The sequence goes on from NC_091121.1 coordinate 105,922,279, forward strand.
ATTAAATGAAAGGATATGTAAAGTGTTCCATGATATAGCAGGTTTGTGTACCTTGGATCATACCCTCTTGTACCTTGGAACATTGGAACATAGAGAATATAGGTGAAAGTGTAGCTGTAACAACTCACAATCATTTTAAAAATATATTTGCCATCATTTGCACGCTTCTCTCATTGAGATTTTCATTCCTGGAGGAGCAATAACTGCTTGAACAGCTTTCTTCAAGGTATCCGGATCAATTGGGGCCTCTTAACTCCAGACGTACTTCGTGACATGATCTTAAAAAAAAAAAAAAAAAAAAAAAAAACCGATAGCATCATGTACCTTGGAATATTTTCTTGGTACAAGATGTTTTGTGATCCAAGGTACAATAGGGTGCATGTTTAAACAAAGTATGGCTACCTAAACTAGAGATGAGAATAAATTATGAAAATTAACATACGTATTTACTCAGCAGATGACAGGGAACACACCGTACTTGATTGATAGTTACAAATACAATTTGTTTTCGTGTTAGAAAACATATAACAATGAACGAAATTTTACTTTTGGTACCAAAAAAAATGTTTCGCCCATAGAACTGACACTTTGTAATAAATCAAACCGAAACTATAACCAGAGCTCTTAGCAGCTTCCTCCATAATCTACTTCAGTTTGAGTCGGCTAGGTAGCAACAAACGTCAGAAACAAACAAATGATTCAAGGTACACTATGATCAAGGTATAACAGTCTCCCCTACTATAAGGGAACATTTGCATCAAAATAGTGAAAACAGAATTAGTAATCTAATCCTATTCTCCTAGCATTCTTCTTCTTTAGTCATTAATGTTGTAAACTATAGGTTAGAAAGCACGAACATATACACAAAGGCCCTACCTACAGGCGCATATCTGGATGAGACATTAAATATGGAAAAGCAAATAGGTCTAATTAGTACAAAACAGACTGCATTAAAATCTTGTGAACTCGTATTTAAAAGTGTATACAAAACTACATTTAATTAAATTTTTGTCCATTACTTTGGTAATGAGATAGCCAGAGTACAAAGTAAATTTGAAACACGACCAACATACATAATTACCTCATACTTTTGTAAACAAAAGCTGAAATGAACAACTCGAAATCACAAAAGGAATAGAGTTACAAAATTAGATTTATGTAGCCAATTAAAATAGTTGTAATAGGCCTGTGTGTCTTGTAGGCCTGTTCTCTATAGAATCGCTATGATATGCAGGAACCTTGTAATAAGTTTTCTTCATTATTAAGTGCAGCTTAAAATTCAGATTACTAATTAGACCTGTATTTAATTTTAGTAATTAGTAGTAAATATTTAGCTTTCGAGGGACCAATACCACTAGCATTGATGAGGATTCGCAATTAAAATTCAGTGCATCGTATTGGGTTTATTTAACTCTAATTGAAAGCTCGGGTTAAAAGAACAGTTTCTGTACAAAAAACTGATTCCATTTGTGTAGCTGTGTATTAATTATGCATGTCAATAGACCGTTCTTTAAAATTCTGTATTTAAACATTCCTGTTGAGTGAGTAACTTCCTATTCTGGCGGTCGGAGCTCTGAAATACGAACTCTATTCACAGTATCCTCAGATCTGGAGGTAATCAGCAGAATAACGTAACTCCATCTTTTACTGTACGTCCACAAACCTATGTATTAGTTTTACAAATCCAGCTACCCCGAATTTTATTCGTGACGGAGGAATAGAGATTTATTCAGACTCCACACTTCTCCTGGTTGTGACTATACCAGGGGTGGCCAAACTTAGGAATTAAATTCTAAGATATAATTCCCTCCTGTGATTTCACTATGGTTTATCACAGTTGTATAGGCATATTCAAATATCTTGTGTGTAATCGTAATAAAAACGGAATCTTTATTTTATTTCAGAGTTTAGTAAATTATTTCTTTAATAACTTATGCATATTTAAATTACAGTTGAACACAAACTACACCGTGTCTCAAAAAGCATGGTGGTATTTAAAAACTATAACGGGTATCAGAAATTAAACATTAACTCATCAAGTTTTCCTGAGTATCAGAAATTAAACATTAACTCATCAAGTTTTCCTGAGTTCGGTATTAAAAACAGAAGTAAGGCAGCAATAATATGCATCCAACGGTAACAAGATGGATGTTCAAAGAAATGTGCAATGTGTTTTGTGGCTGGAAAAATTTGAATCTACTATCCGTATGCGACGTGAATACCATCGTTTATTTAACAACGGACCACCCACCATCTCCATGCATAGTGTGACCAGCTGAAGTGGTGTGCAACTTGAAATATGGGTCACAGTCCTGACATCTATCCGCAATATGTGGAACCCGAATATTATAATTTTTAAATTCATATTAATATTAACATTAGAGGAGAAAAATTCGCTCCGGTGCCGGGATCGAACCCGGGTCCTTGGTTCTACGTACCAAGCGCTCTCACCATTGAGCAACGCCGAAGTCCAATCCACAGCACCGGATCGAACTCCCCTCCTCCAGTGTTTTTCCCTTTGTGGCCTGACTCCAAGTTGGGCATTATGTTGACATTTTATATTAAGTCAACTGCCATTATACAAGGAGCGCACTCAGTTGAGTGACTTGGTGGCCGGGATTTCACAATAATATGCACAGTAATCTGTATAGTAATATGCACTGTAGCATATCTACGTCAAGATTATTTTTTGGTCCTACAGAATATATATGTTATGGTAACAATTGATATTAGAGAAAAATTCGCTCCGGCGCAGGGGATCGAACCCGGGTCTTTGGTGTTAAGTACCAAGCGCTCTCACAATTGAGCTACGCGGAAGTGCAATCCACAGCACCGGATCGAACTGTAGAACCAAAAAGTAATAATCTTTACGTAGATTGTTCTAGCAACAGTGCATATTTCTGTATAGGTTTTGTGTACATTACTATGGAATCCCGGCCAGCAAGTCAGTCAACTGAGTGCGCTCCTTGTATAATGGCAGTTGACTTAATATAAAATGTCAACATACATGCCCAACTTGAAGTCAGGCCACAAAGAGAAAAACACTGGAGGAGGAGAGTTTGATCCGGTGCTCTGGATTGGACTTCGGCGTAGCTCAACGATGAGAGCGCATGGTACGTAGAATCAAGGACCCGGGTTCGATCCCCGGCGCTGGAGAGAATTTTTCTCCTCTAATATTAATTGTTACCATAACAGATATATTCTCTACGACCAAAAAATAATAATCTTTACGTAGAATGTAATTTTTAATTAAAAATTGAAAAACAAAATCTGTACAAAGCAATTGACAACACAGTTTTAGCTTCAGAACTCTAGCCAATTAAATAAATTGTAGGCCTACTGTATTTCTGAATAGTTTATTCTCTATTTGTAATATTCTTTACACTTAAAATTGGAAAAAAGGTACTTTACTAACAACTTCAAATTAGTGTAACATGAAAATATTGAGATGAGGTCACAAGTTTCTATGACATTTTTTTCTCAGAATGTCTTTGGAAATAAGCTCCGTAATTATGTGGCGATAAATCCTCGTGATTCACCCTGTATATCGTAAAAATTCCTTTACTGACAAAGATAAATGTCCAGTCTTTATATAAAAAATTAAATTTAAAAATGCCTTTTTTTGACCCTCAAATCTGTACATCCCCCTTAAATGTCCTGGGAGAGGTTACAGATTGAGAGTGTATGCCAATTTTTGTCAATCTTCTTTTAGTTGTTAAAACTATAGTTCTCACGTAATTTATAATCATATCAACAGGAAAGCTCTTGTATAAATAGTAGTAGTAGTAGTAGTAGTAATAATAATAATAATAATAATAATAATAATAATAATAATAATAATACTTTTTCTACCGAGATCAACTTCTATATCGGATATGCAAAAACAATGCCAAATGTTGTAAAAATATTGGTAGGCCTACATTAAATTCTTTATTACATGTTCGTTCCCCTTTTGAGTCAGTACTCTTTTACTTCCCACAGCGTCACTCCCCACTGTTTAACTACCTTCAAATAATGAGAATCGTACACAAGGTAACATTAGAAGGAGCGGTAAAATATCTGTTGAGACAAAAATTTCATGAGAAGAAGCAAAGCTGCTCGCGAAAGAAGAAAGCAAGCAAAGGAACTGATCAAACAGAATTTTGGGTTGAATTTGTGGACATAGGGGAGTCCCTACCACACTTTCCCAAACAAACTGAGACTAGAACCCTCGTCCCTCTGCGTCCACACACGTCTTGTTGACACAGGAGTCTCTTGTACGACAAGATTGGAGCCGGCTGGAAGATAAAAGGATTCTTGTGTCTTGACCCGCTGGCAGGTTGATCGATTGATTTAACTAGCCACGAATCTAGAGACAGACCGATACTGGAAGTCTGTGATGACGAAGTGCACTTGGAGCTGACACCATTTAATTTAATTTTCATTTATTTTTATAAATACCAAATTATGAAAACAATATAGCCTATTTCTTTCATTCTTGAATACACTCTTTCAAAACTTATATAATCACTGATATACTGTTAAGTTATTTCGATAGATAAATAACGACGTAGCCTAACATTAGGCTACATATATTTTTGATGTTGTGTTACCGGATTAGTTTCGATATTGTTTGCATCATCCTCTGAATCCTAGTGACTAGCATTCAGAGAATGATGCAAACAACATCGAAACTAGCGACTAGGATTCAGACGATGGTGAAAATAACATCGAAACTAGTCAATCAAGTAACATAACACCAACAATTTTAATGTTAACACACTGAAGTCTTTGTTTAGTTAAATAACTTAACAGTACATTAGTGAATTTATTTGCGGTTATGAATTTGTTAACCGACAACGAACTAATAATAGTGGCATAAGAGATTTGAACCTTCGACAGTGATTTACTTTTCCTGCAGTCATATAGGCTATCTTTCAGATCGTCCATGAAATCCTAGACGCTTAAGTGAATAAAATATTTAATTTTATTTGGGGGGGGGGGAAATATCAATATCGTACAATGCAAAACGGACAAGCGTCTATAATATGCACGTTTTATGACACTTTGATATCGAATCAAGAAAACAGAAAAAACTGGTTTTTACTCATGTTACGAAGGTTCTGAAGATTTCAACAAAGTTGTTAAATATGGAAAAGAACGGAACTGTTTCAAATGCTTTATTTTACATTAAAATATAACTTATAATCACACAGGAATATTTAAAATTGAGGCTGAAATGCGTATGTCTAACTTTATTCTCCTTGTATTATAGTAGGTCTTGTAATCTATAAATCTGTACTCCCCAGAAGATGGTAGCTACTACCAAGCAGATCCGAAACATCAATTTTTTAAACTAATGGCGGGCACTTGACTTTTCGTCATTCACACATCTGAAGCCAGTTGTGTAGACCAATTTACCGACAGAGTCGTTGTTCAGGTATGCCATAGGAGGCTGGTCTACGCTAAGCCCGTGATGAGATGATGATGATGATGATGATGATGATGTTGATGATAGACATTTATTAGTATGCCACAGGAGAGCCAGATCTCCCGGAGAAAACTCGTGTGTTACGTGGACCACAGGTTTCCCCAACACAAGTTACAAATCGTTGGGGATCGAACCCGGGTTCACAGGATTATAAGTCCAGCGCTCTAGCCACTAGACCACCGTGGCAGCTACATTGAAAGTGCTGAAACACCCAATAATTTCAGCATGAAAATTTCAAAATGGAAAACAAAAATTGTTACATGATATACTCGTACATTAAACTACTAATAAACAGTGAATTTAAACTGTAATTATTATAAGACGTAATATTAGTTATTACGTTATAGGTCTTTAGATATATCAATGAAAAGACAATTTTAACTATACAAGAACGTCGTTAACATAACACAACATACTTCCTGTGAGAAAACATCTTCATTGAACATGACATTCATTCTCATCTACTCTAACGATATTTCTATGAATAGTTAATATGTTGTAATACGTTCAATAAAATCAAATTCCAAATTCTGAGTATTAACACAGTCTAGTATAATAGGCTATATAGTTACGAAGCTTGAGCTGTGAGGGTGCTAGGAACAATAGACTGTGCCGGTACTATTTTGCATTGTCTGTAATGAGGCGATAGTAGCGATCCTAGTGGTTAGCAACTATCTATGGATGCATATTTACCACTTATTGAGCTTCGCGACTTTATATACTAGATTGTGGTATTAACCTCTATTAAATTTTCACAGGTACGTTACAGTTTATACTAAGTTAATTATTCGCTCTACTGAAATTATCTTTTTGGAGAATAACAGGAAGGCAGCAAGGTTGCCTACATAGATCTACCACTACTTTACATCCCGTTTAAACTACACTGGAGGAGCTTTTTTTCAAAACTTAACAATATATGAAAATACACTTCAGAGGCCAAAAACTTACTTTTCTGCATGAACAAAATATGTTCTATGGAGAAATATTAAAGATTTTTTTGCAGTCGATTCGTATAAATTTTTACCGAAGAAAAATCTTCGTTTATCACAGAGACGCATATTTGTAGTAGGCCTATTTTCTAACAATGGACATGTTAAGTTTTGAAAAAAAAAAAAAGCTCCTCACTGGTTTACTGAGTGACAACTAAATGATAGTACGATATTGAAGCAATGAAGGAAGGAACATGGCACAGAAAATTCACGTAGGCTATCCGAAAGTAGCCATTTCACCATAATTATCTGAAATCAATCCCCTTATCCTTTGGTAGGACGCTGTTAGCTGACTAACATACGACGTAGTGTTTACACTATACTTACTTACAAATAGCTTTTAAGGAACCCGCAGGTTCATTGCCGCCCTCATATAAACCCGCCATCGATCCCTATCTTGTGCAAGATTAATCTAGTCTCTATCATCATATCCCACCTCTCTCAAATTCATTTTAATATTATCCCCCCATCTACGTCTCGGCCTTCCCAAAGGTCTTTTATACTATGAGAATATAAATTTAACTATAGGCTTACCGCTAGAAAATTGTGCTACACATTTCCCTTTAATAATTTCCTAACTAATATTAGCATTGAGATGACGTCAATTGCAATAAACCTATCTGATGTTAATGTTAATAGGCATACTCGCGTAAGTACTGAATACATGCAACACATGTTTGCATGATAGGCCTACTGTTACGCTATCTATAAAAATGAAATAAAATGTTATTACTATCACTATCACTACCACTATAATCTCTTCTTATTTTCGGCTAGTAGGTACAAATTTGTCTTTTATGTATCGAAGATAACTTCAGATTTCATCAACCTTTCTCTGGAGCAGATCGAGAAACGCGATGTCCTTCAACACTTCATATTATGTCCTACAACATAATTAAATAAATTTAATTGTTATTATTATTAACAGCCAATTTTTGTTATTATTATTATTATTATTATTATTATTATTATTATTATTATTATTATTATTATTATTATTGTTATTTCATATTGCACGTATGTCTATAGAAGATTATAAATTTGCATGCCTATGCTTCTGAGACTCCTAAAACCAGATGAGAATAAATTGAATATTTTTGAATGAAAAATTTTGGGAAAATGTTGGAAGCAGTTTAAGATGCAGATAATTTGGAATGGAGGAAACTACATAATACAGAAATGTATTATTTTTACAATGAACCTAATATTGTGACCAGAATTAAAGCAAGAAAACTACTATGGATTGGACATGTGCTAAGAGCTCCAGAAGAAGGAAGAGTACAAAAGTGTGTTCACAGAAATTCCTCTGGGGAAAATATCCCTGGGAAGACCTAAGCTTAGATATTTGGACCATGTGAAGGAAGATATAGAAATTTTAGAAATTCATAACGAAAAATTATTTCTTATTGCAAAATGCAGTTGTATAGCTCGCGCAAGGAATGATTACTGAAAAACAGTGGTGGTGTTACTGTCTGTTTTGACGTGTGTACGTAGGCACGCCGAGGGAGCGAGAGACGCGGGCCGATGGAAGTAGAGCCTACTGCCTCTTCCAAGAAGATGAACAGATGGGAATGAATACCGTAGCAAGAGAAAAATTTCAAGCGAATTAAACGCGCAACATTATGTTTACGAATAAAATAATGATACTCTGGGAGAGGGACGCTTCATCACTACATAACAAAATAAACGCACTTGGAACAAGACACGTATTCACATGCAGTGGAACAAACTAAAACCGTAATGTAACTCACAATGCAAGACTGATTTCTATCGATGTCGTTTCTCTTCCGACTGTACTCTTGAATATCATTCAAGTTATCTCCTATCGCCCGCTCTTCCTTATGGAACTGTTTCGTTCGCATTCCTGTCGTCGGTAATCCCTGCTTATGAGACATATATTATAACTCAGCAGCCAAGAGTCTTCATATCCTATAATGTTTAACAACAGCAATAAAAAAATTATTTCTTTCTTTCTGTTACTTACCGACTATACGACTAGCATTGATTAAAAAGCATAGTACAAAGCATACATGGGGCAAATTCGTGTATACATATCCGGTCCTCGGGGGAGAGATAGGCCTACACAGACTTAAACTCCATATCTGTAAGTTAAGTTATATAACAAATGTCTCTGTTGAGAACTGAGCCCTAAACTGCCAGATTTAGATCCATAAACATGATCACTTGAGCCACAGCGGTGAACACAATGTAGAGATAAAAGCCATGAGGATTTTTCTATCTTGAACTCCCAACACAATTTATTAACAAATGAAATTACGTCAGATACACACGCTACCAAGCAAAGTGTCTTACAACAGTTCACAACTCGGTAGTGGGAAATATTAATCACGGATTAGGTTTGCAACTCTTCACAGGCATGTATCTATTGCCTCCCTAGCTAGCCTCCATTACAAATATTTAACTTTCAGTGCGTAAACTATGCTTCACTGTCACTATTTCAACCAGTCCATAAATTTTAAAGAATTATTGAGTATCTGGGTCGGCAGTTTTGATAAAATTGAATCGGCCAACCTGCAAATGTTTTGCTAAGATGTATGTGATATATTGGTATATCTAGCAAACATATTTTACTGGCCTACGCCTCATAGTGTTACTCGTCGTAAGATGCGTCAAGTATCGTAATCAAAGTAATAGGCCTATACTAAGGGGCATACAGTTAGCGTTGGACCTTAGTTATAAGGTAAAGCGAACGCTATTAACCCAGTTGTTTGATTGTTAATCCATGTTTGATGTTAAAAAGTTTCCTCGATTGTGTTTTATAAATTTTAAAATAAATTATACTTGCATTAAAAAGATACATTAAGAAACGTATTATATACATAAAACAGAAACACAAACTAAGGAATTTACAAAGGCAAAGGCTCGTAGTCGGGAGTAAACTGACCTTTAGATAAGTATAAAGAAGAAGACAAAATAAACAAATTAATATACGCAATAAAATAGCACAGATTAAAAAACAAGAACCTATATGATAAAGAACAATCACAATTAAAAATGTTTATAGCCAATATTCACAAGTATAATAATATAAGACTAATATTTACAAATTAATTATCTAACCCTATTTTAAGCTCCCTTAATAATTTATTTAATTTTCAGTTTAAATTTAATCATACTTATGTTAGCTAAAACAGGGTACTGAGAAATTAATTTGTTGTAAAGTTTTAAGCCATAGTTGAAACCATAGTATATAATATGAAAAACTCAATTTCGATAAAATGAAATGCCTATTTTTGAAAGTTTGTCCGCAAAGCAAGTTTATGTGGATATGGAGGGAATAATGAAGTATCATTGTCCTTGGTACTCTATCACAAAAAATTCGATTTCAGAATTCTTTTGATAGGTTATTCAACGTCGCCATATGTATTAGATCTACTAGTTTATTTGACATCGACGGAATCGGTGACAGCAGCGAAGTGATATCTGGCGAGATGGGGCCGGGGATTCGCCATGTGATTATCTGACATTTGCTTTATAGTTTGGGAAAGCCACTGAAAAACCAAACCAGCTAATCAGCCCAAGTTGGGATTGAACCTCTGAGTGCAGCTCCGAATCAGTAAGCAAAGGCGCTAAATATCGATGTCGTTCACGACATAATTTTGGAGGGTTTTTGTAACTTTTCGATTGTATTTTAACTATGAACATGAATCCATCATTACGATCCAGAAACGAAAGAACAATCAATAGAATGGGAAAACACTGATTCTCCTCGCCAAAAGAAATTCTGTGTTAAAAAAATCGGTAAAAATGTTCTTGCATTAGTTTTCTCGGGACAAAGACGGAATATTTGTGAAGAAACGTCGTCTTATTAATGTGCTGTTCTTGCAAAACAATGCACCCGCTAACAAGTCTCTGACAGCATTACAGAAAATTGATGAAATTGACCTTGACTTTATTGACCATCCGACAAATTCGCCAAATTGAGTCGTTAAATACAATAGTTATGATTTTACTGCTACTGCTGCTGCTACTACTAATAATAATTATTAGATTTCGGATTTTAGGAAACAACCTATTTTAATCCTTAAAAAATATGTTCATAAAAACTTGCAAGTACATGTTTCATATAAAACTATGCCTAAAATCGGTATTTTAATAGCACCTAAAATGCCTATTTTGATGACAAAGCATATTTTGACCTATTAAGTATGTTTTATCTCTAATAGGTCAAGACACCCATTCTTATTCCGAAAATTTGTATTTTAAATTCCAAATGTGTTCCTGGTTCTGTTGGAAATAAAGTACGGAATAAACTGAAGCAAGTTCTGCAGAGAAATGTAGGACTGAAGGATCTGCGTACTGCTTCAGATATCCTAGCAGGGTAGAACACGGATTTGCAATGTAACATTCCTGTCCAACTAGTGTCAAAATTGAAATACGCTCCTGTTACTTCAGTGGATGTGGAGCGTTCATTTTCAGCATAAAAATTTGTGTTGAGTTGCAGACGACATTGCTTTTTAGTTGAAAATTTAGAAAAAATATTAGTAAATTTATTGTGAAGGTAATTATGGACATTAACGGATAAGGCTTGGTAAAAACTGATTAGGCTATATTTCACTTGTTTGTGTAGTGAATTTGTCTAAAACTTATTTTTCACATTTAATTGTTTAGTTTATGTACAACTAGTTAGATATTTGTTGTTCTTGTACTTTTAGTAACAGTGGTGGTAACGGTGTATAAGCATTTAAAATTATTAAATTCTAGACGTGAATTCCTAATGATATGGAACATGTTTTTAAAGAAAACATTATTTTTTGTTAGAGCCTATTTTAGAGACTATTTTCTACACTTTTAAACCTATTTTAGGCACCTAAAATTACATTTTAACGACCTAAATATCCGTACCCTACTAATAATAATAGTGATGATAATAAGAGACACTTTTCACAATATAAGCTTAATGAAATGCTTGTCTAAAATTAAAATTTTTTAATCCATGCCCTAACAATACTATTCACTTCCGATTATAGTTTTAAGAACGTGAAATAATAATAATAATAATAATAATAATAATAATAATAATAATAATAATAATAATAATAATAATAATAATAATGACGTAACTTTTAAATGAGAAAATGTCTTACGAATCTTAACAAAAGTTGGGCATCAGGAGCAGCTTATAATCAGTTAAGGAAAAAACACTTTAGAAATATAATGGGAAACATTAGTTCATTCAGGTAGACAGGCCCAGATTGTTTAGCAAGATATTAGTGGGGTAACTATATTTAGAACATTAAACAAGCCACTGTGGAAAACCTACTGCAACTTTTAGTGGAAGGTGCCCATCAGCGCCACAAAAAATCAGTGTCAAGTTCCTGACAGGTGCACAAGACATGATTTACTCATATCTCACGCTTATCAGCAGCTACTTGAAATTGCTTCTATACCCTTATAAATGAATTTACACTCGCCTTAACAACGCGAACAGTGGGTGTTCGAACGTAATGACAGCACTTAGTATTTTGCGTAGAATTAAAAAAAAAAGAAAAATGTGGTGATATGGACGGCTTTTTAACATTTACAAGACAGTCGCGTGAATCATATCTAGAGACGTTAGCTGGTAGTTCTTGTTAAATCTGAAAGTGATTTGTAGAGTACAGCTTACTAAACTACCTGAGAATTTTAATTGGATTTTTTAACGTCTAATTAAAGAAATTTGGAGATTATGAGACAATGGAACCGTAATAATGGAGTAAAGATGAAAGCAGAATTGTGGAGGAAATAGAATTGCTCTGAGAAAACAACCTCTGTAATTCATTGATCCGCAATCTACCTCACATGAATCCCGTACTCTTGTGAAGAAATGTGAAATAACTGAGCGAAGGTTTTCAATTTCATCTTATAAATTTAGTTATAATGAGAAAGAAGAGGATCAGGAGGAGGAGGAAAATAAGAAAAAGGAAAAAGTTAAGATAATGCTGAGAAGAAAGAAAAAGGTAGCAGGCCTAAATATTAAAGAAAAATCGGAAAGAGGGGTTAAAAAATTCTAAAGATAAAATAAGAATTAAAATATAGAGGGAAAAAAGAAAAGAATAAGAATATGAGGAAAAGAAGAAAAAGTGTGCGAAAATTCTGAGAAAATAGAGACTTAAAGAAAATGGATGAGAGGAAAGGAAAGAGTGAAAATTTATAAAAGAGAATGAGAAAATTCAATGAAAATTTAAGATAATAACGGCGAAAGTAAGAAGAAAAATCCTGAGCTGAAGGAAGGAAAAGGATAAGAAAAATAGAAGATGTGCAATAAGAAGAGGATCATTTAAAATATAAATTATAATAATAAATGTAACGAGATACCAATGATAAGAAGAAAATATTAAGATTAAGTTAAAAAAATAAAAAGAAAAGGAAGTAGGTCTACCTATATAGGCTAGTACCTGGAAAGGAGGTGAGTTCTTTACTCGGGCAGGGCAGAGTTGCGCCCCACAGTCAGGTAAGATGTAGCAGATCAAAAAGGGTCTCTGTTTTGTGTGCATAGTTGCGCCCCGTTCTCATCAGGTAGAGAAAAGGGGCATGGCATAGTTGCGCCCCGATGAAATAGATAGAGAAAAAGACATTACGGGAACTCGAACCTCATAATCAACCAACCTTATTGATTTCTTATTCGATTTAATATTCATTATCGATACCGTTAAAATGAACACCATGAAGTTGGCAGTACTTTTTAACTTTATTATTTGCTGGAAATATACATTAGATCAGAAGCCCCATTTCCTCCTGAATTGTGGGCGTGTCACTCAGCATCAAATGAACTGACGACAAATGCATGTGAATCATTTCACGCTAGTTATAACAAATCATTCTACCAAGAACATCCCAACCTTCCAGTATTTTTAACTTTTTTAAAAGATATACAAACAAAAACATATAGGCTACAACTTTGAACAGCTTAAATTTGAAAAAGAATTGCAATAATAAGACATCGCGAAAGACTCCGTTTTTAAACCACGTGATCGAGGAATTCAGAAGCGGTAAAATAGAGATACATGTTCTTAAAAAATGCAGCTACCACTATAATATTTTTAAGTAGGCCTACTTTATTTATTTTATGACAATCACTTTTGTGTATACTACGCACATCGGAGCGCAACTATGCCATGTCCATTCTGCTACCTGATCGTAGCAGATCGTGGAGCAATTATGCCATGCCTAGGTCTCCCAACTGGTCGCGGAACGCACCTATGCCATATCGGTTTACTCGACCCTTTTTCACTAGCACAAATGTCTATTAGGTTATCTATTGTTATACATTTCCAAATATTAGGATGTTTATATCCTGTATGCAAAGGAAGAAAACTTCCGCACATTATTGCCAACAGTACATTTTATTACACCAGAAGATTGCATGTTACTGTTCAGAGACCCAACTGAAGTTGTTTGTACACATTTATAGACTTCATCATCTTCCTGCATAAAGATTTCCTTCGTTTCTTTCGTCTCTTGTGGCTTGTGCAAAACTCGAATAAACAAATAGAATATGACATGTCGAACTGCTTTACGTTAAGGACATTCATATACAGTCCACTTCTGTATAACTCTCCTTCAATGGGGCTTTCAAAACTCAAGCAATAACTTACAATACACAAAGATCAAAGATTTGTAACGTATGTCATTAACTCGTTAAGATTTTCTTAGCGTTAATAAATTGGTCCTCTATCTGTGGTTAATGAAGTCCATCACTAAGGTTGGTTCATCGGAGCATTTGTTACTCCTGACTAAACAGACTCGAATATATTCCAGAAAAGGAAGTACCATGTTATGTGTATTCCTCCCACAGAAGCCGAGTTCTTACCTACTGTTGTTTTACATGTTTGTATGTATATGTGTATTTATTCACATTGCAAATGGGTAAATACCCAGTGGCAGTGGTAACTAATTACACTCAATAATGACAATTAATAATAATCAAAATTAATAATAAATTAACATTAATAATTAAAACTAATAAATAATAATAATAACAATAATAATAATAATAATAATAATAATAATAATAATAATAATAATAATAATACAACTTGCAAATGGCTTTTAAGGAACCCGCAGGTTCATTGCCGCCCTCACATAAGCCCGCCATCGGTCCTTATCCAGTCCCTATTATCATATCCCACCTCCCTCAAATCCAATGTAATATTATCCTCCCATCTACGTCTTGGACTCCCCAAAGGTCTTTTTCCCTCCGGTCTCCCAACTAACACTCTATATACATTTCTGGATTCGCCCATACGTGCTACATGCACTGCCCATCTCAAACGTCTGGATTTAATGTTCCTAATTATGTCAGGTGAAGAATACATTGCATGCAATTCTGCGTTGTGTAACTTTCTCCATTCTCCTGTAACTTCATCCCTTTTAGCCCCAAATATTTTCCTAAGAACCTTATTCTCAAACACCCTTAATCACTGTTCATCTCGCAAATTGAGAATCCAATTTTCACAACCATACAGAACAACCGGTAATATAACTGTTTTATAAATTCTAACTTTCAGATTTTTTGACAGCAGACTAGATGACAGGAGCTTCTCGACCGAATAATAACAGACATTTCTCATATTTATTCTGCGTTTAATTTTTTCCCGAGCGTCATTTATATTTGTTACTGTTGCTCCAAGATATTTGAATTTTTCAACCTCTTCGAAGGATAAATCTCCAATTTTTATGTTTCCATTTCGTACAATATTCTGGTCACGAGACATAATCATATACTTTGCATTTTCGGGGTTTACTTCCAAACCTATCGCTTTACTTACTTCAAGTAAAATTTCCCTGTTTTCCCTAATCGTTTGTGGATTTTCTCCTAACATATTCACGTCATCCACATAGACAAGAAGCTGATGTAACCCGTTCAATTCTAAACCCTCTGTGTTATCCTGAACTTTCCTAATGGCATATTCTAGAGCGAAGATAAAAAATAAAGGTGATAGTGCATCTCCTTACATAATAATAATAATAATAATAATAATAATAATAATAATAAAAATAAAAATAATAATAATAATAATAATAATAATAATAATAATAGTATAAGAGTATAATAACCACAAGACCAAGGAAACTAGGTTCTTTATATTTCCAGTTTGTAAATGTTTAATCTAAAATATAGGCTATAATTCTGTATGTAGGGAATGTGGCATGAAGAATTATTTTCATAATATCATACAAAACCTGGTTGATTTTGATAAGAATATCCATGCCTTAATTTCTCGTCCAACCTTTCAAATTTAATTTAAGATCTTTTGCAAGTTCAGTGACCACCTCAATGTGTTCGCTGCTTCCAGAATAACCGACTTTTGGACAGTTCGTAGTATTGTAAGTAGTGGCAGATTATATTAAACTAAAACAAAACGTAGCAAAACCTCTCAAAGGTCATACAATTGTATAAAGAGTGCCACAGAATTACATTCCGCATTGCGGCGTTCTCTAAATAGAAATTAAGACCTATATTATATTATACTGAATATAAACTATATGAAACATATACTTGTAATTGTTTATTATCGATAACTTTTGTGTGTAGTGTAATACACAACAAGAAATTTTGAATTGCATCACAAGAATCAGTCCCTGCCCTTTTTGAGCGCTCATATACACACACACGCACATCCATATGACAGTACAATTATTTCGCAAATTCACAAATATCAGAGACGTAAAATATGGTAGAATACAAGAAGAGATTTTATTTCAAGTCGCTTGGATTTTGATTAACTTTTATTGCTTCTCCTGACCCCTTGCAATATAATCCCTTATGACACGCTCGTGCTAGAAACACCTTTGAGTGTAGTATAGCTCACCCAGACACAAAGTAACTTGGTCATAAAACAGCAGCCCTTCCGAAGTATCCTCATTCAATAACCTATTTCTGGGAACGCCTCTCTGCTACCGCTGTAAAGTACAGGTTACGTCAGGGTAAAGAAATAATCCGCCTTCGCTCAAATGTTGTGAGCGAGTAGAAAATAATCACTACAGTACCGTAGTCCTGGAAGACTAACAGATGACTGGTTACAATTGAAGGGTTCAGAGCCATAGTGGGCCAAGCGCCATTTATTAAAACGGAGAAAGTAAGGGTTAAAGTTAAGTGAATACCAAAGTTTAATGAAGATTGACATATCATTTAGTTTTAATGTGCATACCTTACATTACTTGCTATATGTTTCATTAAATTATGGTATTCACTTAATTTTAATCGTTGTTTTCTGCGTTTTAAATATATGACGCTTGGCCCACTTTGGCTCTGCACACTTCCATTGGCGTATTCCAAACAAATTTACTATGACAAATAATGTTTAAAGCAATTTATTTAATATGAAGATTTGTTTTATATTTGAGAAACATTTTCTTAGTGTTTAATTTAAGACAATTTCACAATAAAAAGTCTTTCTAGTGGCTTATCCGTTTATCGATCGTCGATTCTGAATTCCTTGTCTGTTACTAAAATAATTGGTAATATTTCTTTGCGTTTCTTGGTTA
Source organism: Periplaneta americana (assembly GCF_040183065.1). NCBI lineage: Eukaryota > Metazoa > Arthropoda > Insecta > Blattodea > Blattidae > Periplaneta > Periplaneta americana. The sequence continues at coordinate 105,939,229 of NC_091121.1, forward strand.
TTATAGGCCCATTAGTCTCTTGATTAATTATTTATTTTCATTAATTTGTTGACACCTGATTATTAGTAATACGTTCATATAGACAAGGCCTATCCTTACTCCAGTTTACGTGTATTTGCTTCTTCACTTAATCGTCTATTTATATTTTTCATTCGTTTATTTACTAGTCCATTATTTTAATTATCATCAAAGGCAGGAATTTTTGTTATTAGCGATAAATGAGAAAGTGTTTATTTTGTAAAAAAAACACGTTTTGTAACATAATTGACATGATTTTGAAGCGGTGAATTACATTTTTTCGTAAGTTTTTTTTTATTTTAGAATTTTGTTTCTTTTCGAGACTATAGCCATAAATGAGAAATCTATTATTTTTTAATTTTGGCTCGAAAAAAATTCACATTTGTTTCAAATTACAAGGAAAAAAATCAACATTTCACAAATCACACTAGAATTAAACATTCACAATTTCATGCAATGAAATAAAGTAAAAGATAATTTGAAAGTTTGCTGTCGCATGACTTTATCTAAATTGGACTCCATAATTATGAAAAACACTGACATAATAATAAGTTAATTGAAACTTTAGATCATTTGTATGAGTCTTCAAGATTACTTACTAACTGGAATATCGGCTATTTAAATAATTCAATAGCCTATCAGTGTTCAATCAACTAAATGCATTTTAAAATGGTAATTTTGATTTGCTTCTTTGTTACAGAGAACTTTTTACCTTTTCTGAACAGTTAAGCCATCATGATAAAGACAACAAATTAAATTTTGTAACAATACTATTAGAATTGAAATGAAAAGGTGAACCTTACCACGTTTTTTTTTGTGAAAAAAATCCTTAAATATCTTTTGGTTATCCACATAAAATGTCGACAACGAAAGATTTTTTCTCAAAATATAGTTTAATTGTAACAGACAAAAGGACAAATATAGGCTAAAGAACAAAAATGTCACAACATGTAAGTCTATATTGCAGTTTGATATGCTTAATGATACTGACGTGATGTAAAATAAATGTTGGAATTTGGCGATAAGGGTTTTAATCACCACTCATCAGTGTTACCTTATTTACCTGTTAATCTAATTAATATCTGTTAACTTTCATTTGTCATTACTCATTAGATTTATCTGAAAATTAGCGCAAAATTAATGCGAATTTGTAATATAATTTTCAACACAAAATATTGTCAACTGAAAAAATTATCTATAATTTTTAAAAACAATTATCACCATAAACTCTTGATTCTCTTTGTCATTTATTAACTATTTTATGTGCCTAATCAATTCCTTGCTTAGTGCTTATATATTTTTTTGCATATTCATGTACTTACATTAGGCCTATTGTTTTCAAATTAATTTTGAAACTAAACTAGACCTAAACGGTTTCATTGTTTGACGGTTAAAAATACAAATAAAAACTTACGTATTATCGCCGCGGCCTCATGCTTACCATGTCGGCATCATACAATAACGTGCGGTGTGCTTTTAAAACATAATTTTGCCGACCGATTGTTGCTCTGTAGGCTTCACTCTAAGCGTCACGTTGTCACTTCTACTTCCTCGATAAGAATAAGCACTAGTTTGTTATATTGTTAAATGGCTATTATTATTATTATTATTATTATTATTATTATTATTATTATTATTATTATTATTATTATTATTATGACATATACGAGTACGTTGACATTCTTAACTCTTAATAATAACTCTTTAATAATAATTTTTAATCACATACCTTAATGTTCGTCCTCAGCACAAGACATTGCAACCTCCGTTTTAGTCCACGTGGATTAGACAAGTAGGTGTCATTTTATAATGCAAGCAGCTTATTGATTGCAATATTGAAATTGAGGCGAGTGATTGGTGCGGCGACACAAGAAATTTAAAACAATAATACAAGTAAATTTAAAAAACCTGCCGAATACGAAGCCGAATGTTAAGCATGAGAGCGCGGCGACAATACACGGAAAGTGATTTCAAATGAAACAAATAGCATTTCAGAAATTTAATCATAGATAAATTAAATTTTATTACTTTCAAATGATTGAAGGAACGTTTCTCCTGTCCTCAGTCAGTCACTCTGCCGACTGAACTACCTAAAAATTAAGCAATAAATATTTTGTTTCAATCACATTATACTTTAACCTATATATAATATGTAATAAACTTAGCGCCTATTGTATTCTTAAAAAAATAAAATAGGATGTGTATATGATAAAGAACTTAATTATTTAGGTAGTTAATCGAGAATTTTTGACAAAAAGAATATAAAAATAAGGAACGAAACAGTTTTAATTAAACACGATTTAAATCTTATCTGTCCCGCATCCTGTTTCAAATGAGCGCAACTCCAAGCATTGTCTTCTAGAACATAATTACAAATTTGTAAACAGGAGTATTAAAAGCTAATGAACAGCAATTCAGATTGTAGGTACATGCAAAGCTACTGCGTTCCTCACACGAACTTCAATTCCCATACACCCTACAAAATCACACAACTGTAGATATCATCGCTGCTATCTCGTTATGTGGACACGGCCCAAATGCTTGTTCCGGTCGGAATTCGCTGTCTATAAAAGAATAGGTAGCCCATACAAGACTATACAATTGCAGGCAAAGTACCGTACGAATTTTAATTGTTAGAAATTTAATACCGATAAGAATTGTTTACGTCAGCGTTTCTTAAACTGAGGATCGAGACTCTCTGGGTGAGTCGTGGTTCAATAACAAAGGCAGCGTGAAATAAAATTAACATGTAGGCCTACAAAAGAAATGAAACACGTTTTCTGAGAAAAACGAACATATGTATTAGTATTAAAACACATTTAGTAGTGATGAAGGATGGGTGGAGAGGAGACAAATTCTCTCCGGCACCGGGGCCCGAACCCGAGTTTTCAGCTCTACGTGCTGACGCTTTATCCACTAAGCCTCTTACTTTCCCTTTAGTGGCTAACCCTCATGCACTATGTCACTGATGTGTGACAGTGGAGCAATGTCCAACACACTAATGTGCAGAGGTGCATGCTTTACGAGTGACTTAGTGGCCGGGATCCGACGGAATGAGCGCCGTCTTAAATCACTAAGTGATTATTTACGCATATCATATTATCCGCTCCACCCATCCTTCATCATATGATTAGGCTTCGTATTTCAGCTACCTAAAGACTGAAGTTAAAGATACATTGGGTATATAGTACGCCGAACACAGGTGATGCAACATATAAGGATATAAACAAATAGGTCTTCGTTTCGTGTTCGTGGAGTACAGTCAACTCCCGACATTCTGAAGCTATACTCATTTTCGTCGTGATCTTCGCAGCGAATAATAACGTGCATTCATAAGTTACGGAACTTGAACATATGTGGAGATCACTTGAAATGATTTTATATTGTAAGAAATTCTTTCAATAACACATGACGTTATTGGTGCATGATTTAGTCTAGTACAAGTTATTCCTATTGTCTGATATTTTTTCATGTTTCATTAGGATATTTCACAGGAAGAGTCCACTGCAAGAGTGATGGATGTTACTTTCTTGTCGAAAATGAAGCTTTGAGCGCTAAGCATTTCAAACATTCAATTGCTTCTCCTGCAAAATGTATTCCAAATGACATCCATCATTCTTGCAGTGGACTCTTCATATGTCGTTCATCACTAAAAAACCCACTAATTTTCTATGTATTTTTCTAGAAATCCCCTGAAATGTAGATTTATTATTATTATTATTATTATTATTATTATTATTATTATTATTATTATTAATGTAAGTTTATGCAGGAGTTCATGAAGCATTACTATTATTTTTTTACGTTTCGGGGACAGTCGTGAGAGTAAAAATTTGAGAAACAGTGATCTAAATTTAGCTTCGCAATTCAAATATATGTTAGACATACGAAATATCTTTGAAATTTACAAATATTGTAAAACGTAAAAAAATATATACATATTTGAATTGCGAAGCTAAATTTTAGATCAGTGTTTCTCAAATTTTTACCCTCGCGACGTCAATCAGAAGCGCACAGAATTTTCCTTCCTGCTTCAACAGATTTAGGATTGAATGCGAACTTATCAGGAATGAGGTTAAAATGTTATGTATCTACATAGCTATTATTTATTAAAATGTTCTAAACTGAATAACTATGTTAAAATCTGCAGGTTATTATTTAAAACAGACTTTCTTACGCGTGTGATTTTATTTTCTCTGTACGTAGTTGAACACTCTAGATATTATAATTTTTTTTCTATTGATAGACTAGGCATTTTTCTCCCATTACTGCTTTCATTTAGTTTTTAGGTACGTTTTATGCTGTACTTTTTGCAGTGCTTCGATTACGAGAACATAATTTGAAACTTTAAACATAAATTTGAACTTTAATGGAGAGGAACATGGTAATTGTTTGTTGTTATTGCTATATTAGGCCTATGCTTTTATGCTTTATTTTATCTTTTATTATATATTTGTAGACCTACTTGTAAAAAAAATGTATTGATGGTTTTTATGCATAGAAATTGGTTTTAAAATGACCAAAACTTTTGACGCTGTTTGTAATACGAAGTATAGGCTAATAGGTCTATATGGTAAGTCTACTCACAATATCGGCGGAAATACAGCATCGTTTTCCAAATAGCTATGTAGGACGTAATCCTGCAACATATCCGTTATTAAGGGGCGTGTAACAATTCACTGAAATCGTGCGTCTCCGACTACATCATATTTCAAGAAGAGGAGTCCAAAACATTGCTTCATTAACATTAAATGTATTTAAAAATAGGATTAAGGACTTTACTAATAGACGGTAGTATATTATACACACTATTTAAAGGGTGTAATTGATATTTTGTTATTTGAAGTGTTGTATCAGTGAGGAAGTGTGTTGTGTCAGTGAAGTGTGAAGTGTGTAGTGTGTGAAGTCTATTGTGTAAGTGAAATGTGTTTGTGTCAGCGAAGTTTTATAGTTCATAGTGACTGTACAAAGTATTTGAACAGTGAAATGGTTTTGAAGTGATAGTGAAATCAGGATAGAATCAGTGCAGTTAGTGAGTCGACAGCGAAATAAGTGTAGTGCTGAAAGATACTTGTGCAGGTATGAACCTATCACACTCGTGGGTCTTAGTTAAGATACAAATTAGATTTACTTTAAATGTTATTTTAAGTGATCGTGGTTCATTTAATTTAGGATGCTCATTATTATTATTATTATTATTATTATTATTATTATTATTATTATTATTATTATTATTTATTATTGTTTTTATTAGTTGTGTTTATTATTAATTGTCATTATTGAGTGTAATTAGTTACCACTGCCACCGGGTATATACCCATTTGCGGTGTGAATAAATACATACACATACTGTAAGGGTCATTTTTTGTATAAACAAGATAGCCCCAATTTAGAAATTTTCCTATGCTAGCTTTGGCCAAGTTGAAATCGGTAACATTTTAAAGTTAATTATATTAGGAAAGTGTATCGCCATGGCACTATATGGAATTACATTTTTGTGTCTTTAAAAGTGGACTTTCTATTAATTTAAAATGTACATTTTCGAAACTTTTCAAAATGGTCAGATGTACGCTTATGATATTCATCCTGGTAACACCGATTAGCATACTGAGAATGACTTGTATTTTCAGCAAAGTTTGTCTTATTTATTGGTGGCTTTAAGCACATTTTACATCATATTCGATAAACTTTTATTTCCGGTAAAGTTACATTTAAGGCTCTTTGTTTGAATAGATAACAACGAAACGTGAAATGTTTAACAGCAAAGGCAGTACTTAGATTTGTTATAGGTCTATGAACACGGATATGATCTAAGAGACTAAAATAGCGTTTGGAAACAACCCATAAGATATTTCTAGTAATGTTTGAATTCATCAGATCGTAACACCAACTGCAACAGTTAATAATCCCACGGAACGTTACAGGAACATATTTTGGAATTATAAGGCTACAGCGGAAAATGACGAAGGTAACTATGTGTTCCTACATAGGTCTACTGTATATTTAATTCATCAAACAAGACAAGGCAAAGTGTAGCTGAGATGTCGTCAATAAAATGAAGGAAATCAGAATTTTTTGTGACCTCGATAGTGTTTAAACTTATTTTGCATATATTAATGTAAAAATAGCTAATCAAGAAACGTACATAGCATTAGATAATGTAATCATATAAGTTAAAAAAACATCTGATTCGTGTGAAATTTGATTACATTTACACTAAATTTTGCTAGCTATTTAATAAAATTATATTTTAAAATAAAGACATAAGAAGAATCATTTCCATTAATTGAAATTCAGGAACATCTAGATTCGATACAAGATAGATGAAACTATATTTTCTGTGGTGGTGGTTCCAGACTGTTTTCGGAAACTCACTCCTTTTATAGAGTAAATGGAATGATTAGACAATTCATCTTACTTATATCAAATTAGGTCTATTAGCCTCCATTACTTCACATAGGACCTATATCCATTGATACTTTAACGTAACGACACCTTGTTCTAATAGACCAAGTTAAAAACCTTTATAAAAGCCGGAGATGAAATTAAAAAATCGACTATTATTTTGATCATGTTGGGAATATTGGGTCTGCTGTTTATAGCTTAATAAGTATATTTTTTAACTGTTATTCAAATGACATACATTAATAAAATAGATTAGGCTCTAATATAAGTGTCATATCAAAATAAGATGAACTTCACTTTTCTGAATTGTTTATAAAATACGTATTTTATATTACAAAAAGATTATTTTACAAATTATACCGCTTAGATACACAGATAACTTTGTATAATTAATTTAGCATAAACTTATGTAAAATATCTGTACATATAACGTAATCATAAAATAATAATAATTCATTTACAAAACCCAACATTTAAAAGTTTAGTCTATATTAATGCTAAAATATATCAGTAGTAACTTACATCCTAGTTTATGATGGAGCTCTGTGTAGACTCATAACCAGGCTTCGAGACTTTGGACCCGATACAATAAGTTTACTGTGCATGCACTATAGGTTGTTGACTCGCTGCAGGTAGATAGAGATGTGTTGAGGTAACAACGTTGTTATTTAGAGTAGAGTACGGTAGTATGGGGAAACACACATATGTACATTCTGAAAGTAAATATACATTACACAATGATAATGTCAAAAGAATGTGAAAAGCATTTATTCTCCTGTCTTTTATAAGCATTTGTGTTTAATTATACATACTTTTAATTATCGAAATAAACATGTAGCAATTTTAATTTTTTTCATTTATCCTATTGGTCGTCTTTAGGAAGTGCAGTTACAGTACCGAATTGCAATGTACCTACTACAAGATACATTCTCAGTGTCTCAAACGTAAATCTTTTTCGGTTATCTGCCAAAGTTTGTACTGTAGAAAGCTGCGCTCTACGCCGCATGACGTGATAGAAGCAAAACGAAAAAACCTAACATCATTGCAGTCTCTAAGAGACAGTCCTTTATTCTCGGGTGATTATGTCCACTAATTTGCTGTTTATGTTACATAATGTTCCATATCCGTTATTTTTACTTAAAATTGATTTCCACTTCTGTTTTACACGTTCAGTAACCGGTGTACTTGATGTCTCATTAATTCTCTGCATCATTTTCTAAATTAATTTGAGGGCTTCCAGCATCTCTTGCTCTGACTTTTCTAACCGTGTAATAGTTTCAGACACAGTTTGTATGAAAACCAAATTATTCGTCAGAACCTTCAAATCCAGAGCGTTTTCCTTTGCATTTGTTGGCATTCATTCTACAGTACCCCCACCCACTGTACGCTTTACCACTATACTCAGCACGCCGTTATGCGGATTTCCCACTGAACTGCTCAATTGGGTCCGAAGTCTCGAAGCCCGCTCATAACATTTAAGATCTTGCTTCAGTGGTTTATTCAAATAACAAATATGCTATTTTATAATAGGTAGGCCCAATTCCTTTTAGGAAAACATTTTAGCAGACACTACTCAATTGTCTCATTTTTCAGTTTATTATACCTAATACAAAAATTACCAAGAAAATCACCTAAATATATGTGAGGTAGAAAGTCATTGTGCACTTTATATTGCAATTAAATACAATTATTTTTACTTAAAAGTATGCTATTATATTTCATGTCCATCATTTCCGGAAAATTTACCAACAGATAGATACTGAATATGAACAAAATCCATGCAATAAGGAGCAGACGGAAAGAATAATAGTAGGCCTACGCGTAGTATTAGTAATTGTCAGCACCAGCAACAGTAGCAGTACCGTAGTACCAGTACCAGTAGCAATAGTAGCAGCAGCAGCCTACTATAGGCCTATGCGTAGATATCCGACGCATTGACTTAAGATTTTGAATATGAACAAACTACGTTCAAAAGTTTAAGAAGCAAGTCTACACATGGACAAAAACCCAGTGAAGTGCCAAAGGTTACTTCAACATCAAATAAGCTCATTATAAAAATGCTTCTTCTATGGGCTTACTTTGCATAAAGACAAAATGAAAATAAATAAAATTAGAACTCTGTTCAAAGTACAAGATATATTATCGATACCTTTCGGAAGACGACAGGAATTTGCGTCATAGGTAAGAACGACAACAAATTGGCTTAAATGCAATATTACTCACAAATGGCTTTTAGAGAACCCGGAGGTCCATTGCCGCCCTCACATAAATCCGCCATCGGTTCCTATTCTCAGCAAGATTTATCCAGTCCCTACCATCATATCCCACCTCCCTCAATTTCATTTTAATATTATCCTCTCATTTACGTCTCGGTCTCCCCAAAGGTCTTTTTCCCTCAGGTCTTCCAACTTACACTCTATATGCACTTCTGGTTTCACCCATATATGCTACATGCCCTGCTCATCTCAAACGTTTGGGTTTAATGTTCCTAATTATGTCAGGTGTAGAATACAATGCCTGCAGTTCTGCGTTGTGTAACTTTCTCTATTCTCCTGTAACTTCATCCCTCTTAGCCCCAAATATTTTTCTAATCACTTTATTCTCGAACACTTTAATCTCTGTTCCTCTCTCGAAGTGAGTGTCCAAGTTTCACAATCATACAGAACAACCGGTAATATACCTAAATGGCTTATTAATTCTAACTTTCAGTTCTTTTAAAGCAGAGTGGATAATAACAACTTCTCAGTCGAATAATATCAAGCATTTACCATATTTAATCTACGTTTAATTTCCTCTCGAGTGTCATTTATATTTGTTACTGTTGCTCCAAAGTATAGCTATGAATTTGTGTACCTTTTCAAAGATGAATTTCCAATTTTTATATTTCCATTTCGTACTATATATGTTCTGGTCACGAGACATAATCCTATACTTTGTATTTTCGGGCTTTACTTCCAAACCTACCTTCTTACTTGTTTCAAGTAAAATTTCCATGTTTTCCCTAACAGTTTGTCGATTTTCTCCTAATATATTCACGTCATCCGCATAAACAAGCAGCTGAGAACATGATTACAAGCATAAATTATACAACACATTTTGGGGATAAGCCAAAATGAAATATGAGCTTCAATGAGTCGGTGACACACAGAAGGTTAGGAACGAATGTCCTAAATCATTGAAATATGTCATACTTCTTATACTGAGAGTTTAGATGAATATTTCCAAAATATAGCCTACCTTCGAATAAATTTGGCCAAAGTTCATAAGTTATTATGTTTCTTTTCCTCGAACTGACATACTAGACGGACGCAAAGTGAGATCGGCAAAACTTAGGATATCATATCCACAACGGACAGACTCTCATCTACTGTAGATGCGATTCTTAACCTTGTCCATGGCGGTAGAACTGTGTCTTAGCCGTTGCATGGTGCACCAAAGACGATTAATACTGTATGACAGTTCGTTAGAATAGCTAATCGAATTTAATGCTTCCAATACACTGTTCATTAAACATTACAATATAACACAGTACAATGCAACTTTATAAAACCAATATGATACGTTAATATAACGCTTTGACAACTGAGGGACTGCTAAAATATAGTTTTATTTACAAATAACACTGAGAAATGATTTACTTTTGCAGTCTTCTGACAGATCTGTAAGTTATATATATATATATATATATATATATATATACATATATATATATATATACAGACATCGAACCGAACTAACATACCGTACTCTAAATGATCAAGACAATGGTAATTAAGTCAGATGTCGAAGCGGAGAAAACAACAGAAATCCCAATGAATTGATAAATTTTGTACAATATTCAGACAGTCAAAAATGTTGAAATGAATGGATTATTTACTTTTAAATGTTTCATTTTTTTAGTTAAAAAACAAGGAAATTATGACCGTAATGGCGATCTGAATGTAGCATAGATGTTGGTGTACTCTTAAATGTCAGTGTCAAATTACGAAAAATGTCAGGTTCAGCACTCCGCGATATAAAGTAGAATGTGGTGGACAATTAAGTGGTGTTGGGGGGATAAGTTTTTATGTAGTCGTATAGTACTCTCTATTAAAACATCAAATATTACTAACACATAACGAAGAAACTAGTGCAAGCACGATAAACTCGCTGATCGAAGTAGGCCTTACTTGACCTATGGCAACGATGTCAATTTTCTGTCACTCCTATGACACCGTATTATTGTTTACAATTATGCAAATGCAGGCCTATTGTATGCGCATTCGAATAGCTCTGAAATTAGATGAATTTTTGGAAGCGAGAATACCAAAATAATAATAATAATAATAATAATAATAATAATAATAATAATAATAATAATAATAAAATAATAATAATAATAATAATAATAATAATAATAATAATAATATTCTTAACAGTTTGGACCATTTAATCCGTTCCGGTTCAACATTATTCGGACAATCTCTTCTTCAGTCTACTCAGGTTTCTTCTGCCTTTAAGTTGGTATTTTAAGGCTAGTTTATGGATTCTGATTTCCATTAACCTGTCCATAAGTTATGTCGTCGCCAGTTTTTCCTGCTCTTGTTTATTATTTCATTCAGTGCTTCTTTTCTGAAGTGCCGAAATCGTCAAACAATTATATAAAATTTCAATGAATTATTTAGAAGGGTTTATTAACTACAGCGTCATAAATAAAGCTATAGGTCTTAAGAAAACAGGTACCTACAAATTTGAATTGTAATCTTAAGAATCGAGACGTATTGAAGACAATAGCTACAAAGCATGGCGGCGTGTGTAAGGCATCATGTCTTTAACAAATCGTATGGAATAAGTGCTGGTTAGGATCCTTATGGGGAATAAATTTTTCATGCATTTTCAGCCAGTGTATGGTACCGATGCTCACCTAGCATCGTGAAGAATATATGAGGAATTATATAGGGTGATTCACGAGGATTTACCGTCACTCACGGAGCTTATTTCCGAAGACATTCTGAGAAAAAAATTTCATATTAACATGTGTCCTACCTAATCTCAATATTTTCATAGTTACACTAATTTGAAGTAATTAGTAAGATATCTTTCTTCTTTATTTTTAAGGATAAAAGAATATTACAAACAGAGAATGAACTATTCAGAAGTATCATTTCTTTAATTGGCTAGTGTTCTGAATCTAAAAATGTGTTGTTAATTGCTTTGTACAGATTTTGTTTTCCAGTTTTTAACTAAAAATTACACCCTTCTTATGCACTTATCACAAAAATGGTTACAAATCATACGACTTTAGGAACTTGATTCTTTACAGTTTAATTAAGCATCCTAATGTACAGTGTTGAAGAATTTACAAGAGCGGCATGATTTGTAACAATTGTTGTGATAAATGCGTGAGAAAATGTAATTTTGTAGTTAAAAATCGGAAAAGAAATTTGTACGAAGCAACTATTGAATTCACAGCACATTTTTAGCTTCAGAATAGTAGTCAATTAAAGAAATGATACTCCTGAATAGTTCATTCTTTATCTGTAATGGTTTTTTACCCTTAAAACTCAAGAATAATGTTAATTTGCAAACAACTTCAAATTAGTGTAACTCTGAAAACAGTGAGATTAGGACAAATGTTTATATGACATTTTTTGCTCAATATGTTCGGAAATAAGTTCCGAAGTGACGGTAAATTCTCGTGAATCACCCTGTATTGAGTAGCGTAATCAAGCACTATTATGGCTAGGAAGAGTATTATGTTATCCAAAATACCGTAAGTAATCTACTAGTTGGACGAACATTCAGCTTTTTTGACGCATGTAGACAAGGCCCATTTTTTTTTATAAAATGCTCAATTTTGTGTCTGCATTTCGTCAGTAGCATAATGCATAATTATATTCCCAAGAAGCATAAAACATAGTATAACAGATTGGGATGGAATGATTTGTAGGCCTACATTGATCTGTGTAGGGGTTAATCAGAGAGGCGTTGGTTGCTTTGGAGTTTTCAGTTTGTAGCCGCCTTCCAGATTCAAACTTGTTACCTCCGTAACAAGAACTGGGCACTATAATAGAATACATTTGCATCATATAGTAATATATACAGACTGAATGAGGTTTCGATTTGAGCTGGTCTAATTATAAAGTATGTTACACCAGATATAGGAGGAAACACCTCAAAGTGATCGCATCTGTTTGTCAAGTAAGGTAAGTGCCTAATACAGGTTTTGAAGAAACATCACACTTTCAGTTATTTTCTCTTACTCCAATCTTATTTCCATGTTCAAGCTAAATATTTTTGTAAAGTTGGCTGTTCATGTGCACAACAAATATTTATCCAAATGTTATTAATTCCTCAAGTTGTAGGCTAAATTATTTCCATTAGTTTCCCTCTTAATCCTTTTTTATTGGAAAAATTCCAATCGCACAGGAAATTCGCTTACGAGTAAGAATATAGCCTATAATCATCTTACAGTATTTCTTTAAAACGTACAACCGGTATGCAGAAGAATATAGGCCCTAATGACCGCAACATATTTCATTATGATAATGAGACCTGGATTTTATACAAATAAATGTATGTTATATTAATGTAATCTAAAAGCAAATTTAAGCAGTTGGCTACAATGTGTGCACAATGCATGCATCCGTTACTTTTGCAATATTCGTAAGTATAATCACGTTTTCCCGTCTTTCCAAATTCTGTCTTGGTTAAGGCTAAACGATCGACGAGCTTTGCTTTCTCTTACTTTCTTGTTTCAAATTCTACGCACCGCTAACCAAATCTACTTGGTTTCTCGTTTTCAGAATTTATCCGCATATCATCAGCTAAGTACCAGGCCTCATCACAACAATTTGCTCATTATACCTTACCACAAGACATCTTTATATTCTTCATCCTATACAGTTTCAGTTGCTAGAAATTCGAACTCACTTCCGAGTGATGTAGACAATAACTTTATTTAGGTCAAAATTATATAAATTCTTGCTTAACAGATTAATTACTGATCAATATTTGTTACTTACAATGAAACTAACATCTGTCCTTTTTTATTATTACCATTAATTTCTTTAAATATAGGCTAATACAAAATTCCTAATAGCTAAATTCCATTAGCTACATTAATATTCTCTTTATATCTTTATATTTTAGATTTATATTTTGCTCCCTAGAACGTAGTTCTAGTAAACTACTATTAAATTAATTCTCATCATTTAACCAACTAGCTATCTCAACTTAATTATAATTTTTTAGATATTGCATATAAACAGAATTGAATTACATTAGCTCATAAATTAAGTTATTACTTTTTCGTATAGGCTTTATCTCAAATTAAATAAACATGTAAGTTACTAGTCGTTAAAATTCAACTCAAGAATATTGCTGTAAAATCTTTAGCGCATTGTAAATATTAATGATTTAAACATGTATGTCACTATTGTATTGATTAAGGCTGGTTGAATGGAAGAGAAAGCCTTAACTCTCCAGCAAAAATAAAACATCTATTCTACATTCTATTCATATCTATGCCTCAGAAATTAAGTTTGAAGACAAATTACTGAATATACACCAGGCGAGCAAATTATTAATAGTCTGTTACAATCGTACAGGACAAAATGCGGAAGAAACCAAACTGCAGTTTCATATTAACAGAATGAAAAACTATTTTTGAATATCCAAAAATTAATTTAATTAAGTAACTTATATACGTCGAATAAACTAGCTTATTTAGATTCATTATTTATAAGATTACATTAACAATCTAATATGACTATTCGTTTGCACGTAGGCCTATTTATTTAGATTATTTTAGAGAGACTTCCGATTTTACTACAATGAGAGATATAATAATTTAGCGACTTGAGATTTTTCTAAGTCTAATGCCACATTGTGCATGCTCCGAGCCGAAAGTTTTCAGTCATATGTTGAAGAGATATTCGCTTCAATCTTCTCTTTAAATATTACATACCTATACTAAAAAGGAATTAAAACTATAACCTTCCATGAATCGCACTACAGATATTGAAACATTTTCTCCCGTTCAACAATTATGTTCCTCACTATACACAGGCTTACGTTTCATTTAATAATTGATTCAAAGCGAATTAGAAAGGAATTAGCCATCGGCGTAGCTCAGTCGGCTAAGGCGTTTGCCTACCGATCCGGAGTTGCGCTCGGGCGCAGGTTCAATTCCCGCGTCGGCTGATTATCTGGTTGGGTTTATTTCCGAGTTTTCCCCAACATTAAGGCGAATGTCAGGTAATCTGTGGCAACTTTTCGGCCTCATCTCGCCAAATACCATCTCGCTATTACCAATCCCATCAACGCTAAGTAACGTCGTAGTTGATACAGTGTCGTTAAATAACCAAGTTAAAAAAATTAGTTCGGATAGATCTATCTGTAGAGAACTAGAGTACCTGTTGAACAGTAAGCAATGTCATTAATTTCATGGGTTATTCTTTAGATATTTAAAAACAAATAGGCTAAGTTTAATGACTTACAATTTTGTTCGTTTTTGCTTCCTTTTCGTGATAAAAATTGTTTTATATGTAACATTTGATAGCGTGTTTTGGTAAAGCAATTGATTGAATTACAAATATGCTCAGTCAATTTAAGACACTGTGTATTACGATAATAAATTATTGAAAGAATTTTAGTTTTGTCCTTCAAATGTGCAGAAATTTTATCCGAACAAATGTAAGTTACCTTTTCGTTCTGCAAAGGAATTTTACAATGTTACATTTGTTCGGATAAAATTTCTGCACATTTAAAGGACAAAACTAAAATTCTTTCACTCTTTTATTAGGCCTATCATAATACACTGCTCTCTTAAATTGACTGAGCATATTGAGAATTCATCCAACGTCTTTCCCAAAACATGCTATGAATACTTCATGTAAGACAATTTTTATCTCGAAAAGACAGCAAAAACGAGCAAGACTGTATTTAACATTTTTTTTAATATCTCAAAGAATAACCTCTGAAATTAATGCATTACTTACGGTTCACTCTGTATATATGATATCGTCGTTGTTCCTGCAATAACTCCTATGTGCAAAATATAAAATTTTTCAGCAGGAAGAAAAAACAGCATTTATTCATTCTATGGCAGTAGTACATAGGAGATTGTGAATTCTTACATTTTGGAAAGAAATAAATATAATATAATTACATATAGGAGATCTTATTATTTGCTGTATCACTATTTAAGTTATTTAATAGAGCAAAAATCTGAAAATCGATACGTATGTTACATAATTATTGTAGGAACAACGACGATATATTGATATGAATATATTGTGACTCACATGACAGAAAACAGGTACCGAACAGCCAACGACATAATTTATTTTGCCTCATACAGTACATAGATACCGATACGTGCATGCATACATGCATACATACATACATACATACATACATACATACATACATACATACATACATACATGTCCTAAAGAAACTGACTCAAGATGATTTGGAAATGTTACATTATGACTTTTGGTTGTTATTGGCACGGTGATTCATATTAAAATTTTAGTCTAATCGATTAAATTGGTTATAAAAAGTACGATATTTTACCAAAAAAAAATTAATTAATCGTAGGGTTACTGGTGAAAATACGTAGGCTGAAGTAGGCATACTTTAATTTTTAGGTACATTTTACATTTTATTTGAATAAGCTCTATTCCCTTACCTATAAGCGTACTTCTTAAACTATTTAAGTGTAATACGCAAGGTAAACAATAGACTGTAATATATTCGGTTGATTTCGTGACGTAAACATTAGCTATATCCTGAATGGAACAGAATGACAACTAAGGAATACATGTGAGTAAATAGTCTGTCGTGAAATAGTGTAGGTGAAACCAAGATAAGGTTCCAGCTTTCCAGGAACGTAGCACTTAGCGCTCTAAAAGTTGGTGTCACGATTCGGCTGCCTTATTCATAGGCGAACGGCTCTAGCAAGTGTAAACAGATAGTTGCGCACACCTCAAAGATATTCACTTTTCTCTTATGTGTGTTAGAGAAACATATTATAGGCTAAATCAGTTACTCCAAAATAAAGTCAATCCATAGTGAAAAACTGACGTCAGTAGAACGTATCAATCCCTTGTAAATTGAAACTAGAAAATAAAATCATACAAATGATGAGTTTAAATTACTTAGAAGTTAGAAGTTTAAGTTACAATTGAATTCTGTTAAGTTGTAGTAAGGAACAAATAAATAAATCACGTTTAGTGTCTGTAAATATGCCTTAAATGTCTTAACTACATGGAAGAAAGAATATCTAGAAAGAGACACAAAAGCATTAAAAAAACAGTAGTCAGATTTATCACAACCTGCACCTGAAACAAGAATTTAATATTTTTGAAGGGACTTAGAGAATCCGTTCGAATTTATTGCTTTATTAATGTTTTCCTATATGAAATAAGACCAGACAACTATTACAAGAATAAGTAGTGAATGTACTCAGAAAATATCACCGGAAAAGAATGAGACAAGATAAGAAACAAACAAACTGGATATGGACCTATATCGAGTATTAAATCAATATGAGAATGAACGGAGTTGCGCTCGGGCGTGGGTTCGATTCCAGCTTCGGCTGACTACCTGGTTGGGCTCCCCCCTCCCCCCGAGGTTTTCCCCAACCGTAAGGCGAATGTCTGATTATCTATGGCGAATCCTCGGCCTCATCTTGCCAAGTACTACCTCGCTGTCACCAATCCCATCGACGTTAAATAACCTAGTAGTTGATACAGTGTCGTTAGATAACCAAGTAAAAAAGGAGAAGGAATATACATAGACCTATAGAAGATAGGAAAGCTATGAGAAGACAGGAAGGAGCTCTGTTTACCAAAAGAAAAATGAAAGATTCCATTTCTTCGCAAAATAAGGTGATGGTCTAAAGGAGAGAAGAAAGAATGAATATGCATGCATAGGCCTACATACATACATACATACGTACATATATAGCCTACACACATTCATACATGTGTAAGTAGGCTTCATTTGCATACATGCATGCACAGATACACACACACACAAATGACCTTGAGTTTGTACCTGAGTAGCCTATGACGCATTTTAAAAGTTATTTTATTTCCGGCGGAGGAAACGTATTTATGTCTCTATTATTGAGAATCTGTAGTAGAATTTGGTTCATCAGGTACAAATTGCAGGCAAAACTTCTAATATTGATAACAATGTCATTAACCCCCTTACAAAGGAAACACCGCTACAATATCAAGCACATCCCTCGATGTACGTGATAGGCCTACCAAAATAGGCTTCCTCCAACATTTCCATTGTAGGCCTACTAGCCTACTGACTATTAATTAATTAATTTATTTATTTATTTCCCTATTTATCCACAAAAGAGTTAAAAGCCCATAGGACTTGGGGGGGGGGGAAAGGAAAGGAACAATAATTAAAACAGAAAACAATAATTAAAATAAATAAAAATTACAATAAATTAGCACCAATGCAAACCCACACGTTTTTCATCTAAATTGTAGGGACGGAAGTCTATCAAATACTCTATCACTAAGTCATTTCCGAACACTTTCCACATTTGAAAAAAAGATTATTAAAAAGGCGAGTTTATGTGAAATATAATAAAAAACTGGTTTGGGGTCTTCAAATTATGTACCTTATTTTTCAATATACACACCCACATAAACCACACTTATCGCTGCTCCTGCAAAAGTAATCAATACCGAAGCATTATTTCAACAGTCCAGTAGGTACCTGACTTTCAACTGAGCATGAGCGTGCTTACAGTTGAAATTAAATGTTACACCAGGCGAGTGTTAGGAAGCAGATGACGTTTAAAATCTGCTAATAGTACATAGTCTATGTATTTCATTCACCACATTTTCCATATGGACCACCCTGTGATTGAATACAAACTTTGCGGTAAGCAGAAGGTGGCCTGACGCGCCCTAACCCAGGACCACTAGGTCTATTTAATGACCTGTAACTTTTTTTTCCATTTATCGCAATATTAGGATAAATACTATTAGAACACACTTGACGCTTCTGACTAATAGACTTCAGTAATCCAGTTAAATTTCAGAAATGCTTGTAACTCTGCTAATGTTGTAGAAATTTGATTTTTGCGTGTGGGGACCGTGCGAAAAATTGGAATGATTTCTTGAAGTTCACGTTAATATGTAGGCCTATTGACTTCTAGTAGAATGTGCACTGATATTATTTTTATTTCCTTATTTTCTCGACTATAAATAATGTATTTAGGGTTCATTCTTTTATTTATTTTGAAAATGTTCACTATTAATAGTGTTCTGTATTTCACCACCATCTTCGTCACTGTCTTCGTCATCATCAATATGGGTGGAATCCTTTGGCCTGTTCTGCTCTCTACGGATGTCTTCTTGATCGACCTTATGCAAGCCCGTAGAGAAGAATTCTTGAAGATAAATATTAGCTTTCCACTTTTCGAAGTTGTTTATTTTTTTTAATTCTAATTACAAATTTTATTAGAATGAATCGCTTTTTAGCGTTACCTTTACAAAACTAATAAGTTATTTATTAGGGGAGAGCTTGAAATTTATGAAATAAATAATAAAATGTAAAACTGCAGAAGCAAATGGACTAAGTTTATGAACAAAATGAGTTCTAAATTACCATATAGGCCTAGGGTAAGTTGTTACAATACTAGGTATAAAACCACTGGCAAGAGAAACTCAGGAAACCTCCTAAACTCTAGAGCGATCGTATAGAGTTGCTATAGACAAAAAAGCCTAAAGCATGAATGTTATTATTATTATTATTATTATTATTATTATCATCATCATCATCATCATCATAAATATAATGGTAATGATCCTATAGCAAGTCACTATTTTGGATAATTTAATGAGATACTGAAATCCCATAATCATTATTTATCTAAGTAAGCTATAGCCTAAATGAATGTTAGTTGAGCCTATAGACTTTTCTAACGCTGTTATTTATTATGGGCGGTGACTCATGATCACAATCAGTACGCTAATAAAAAAAAAAAAACAAAAAAAAAAAAAAAAAAACGTAGATTCTGTTCATGTGCGACATTTAAAAAAAATTAAGGCCAACTAAGATTCAGTAAATTAGAGATTAGGCTATAGAAGACTTGTCAGAGAAAAATATAGGCCTAATACAAGTAGCTAGTATAAAATAATGTTAGGAGACAATCACAAACGATTAGGGAAAACACGGAAATTTTACTTGAAGCAAGAAAAGCGATAGGCTTGGAAGTAAATCCCGAAAAAACTAAATATATGATTATGTCTCGTGACCAGAATATTGTATGAAATGGAAATATAAAAATTGGAGACATCCTTTGAAGAGATTGAAAAATTCAAATATCTTGGAGCAATACTAACAAATATAAATGACACTCTAGAGGAAATTGAACTCAGAATAAATATGGGAAATGCCTGTTTTTATTCTGTTGAGAAACTTTTGTATCTAGTCTGCTGTCAAAAAATCTTAAAGTTAGAATTTATAAAACAGTTATATTACCGGTTGTTCTGTATGGTTGTGAAACTTGGATTCTCACTTTGAGAGATGATCAGAGATTAAGGGTGTTTGAGAATAAGGTTCTTAGGGAAATATTTGGGGCTAAGAGGGATGAAGTTACAGGAGAATGGAGAAAGTTACACAACGCAGAACTGCAAGTATTGTATTCTTCACCTGACATAACTAGGAACATTAAATCCAGACGTTCGAGACGGGCAGGGCATGTAGTACGTATGAGCGAATTCAGAAATGCATAGCCTATAGTGTGTTAGTTGCGAGACCGGAGGGAAAAAACCTTTGGGGAGACCGAGACGTAGATGGGAGGATAATATTAAAATGGATTTGAGGGAGTTGGGTTATGATAGAGACTGGATTAATCTTGCACAGGAAAGGGACCGATGGCGGGCTTATGTGAGGGCGGCAATAAACCTGCGAGTTCCTTAAAAGCCATTGTAAGTATAAAATAATATAACAAATAAAAATAAAAATCTTGTATTTAGAAAGGACAGGAACAGATTATCAAATTAACTGTCGCTATCACCCTCTTGGACAGAAAAATACAGGTCTACTTTAAGTAGTCGAAGATGTCTACGGAAAGACCAAGAACATATCTTAGTTTAAATGGAATAGATCCCGCAACCTAAGCCTCAGACAGTCCTGACGTTTGCGATGTAACAACTAATCGGTTGCGCGTCAAGGATTAATGCCAGGTTTCATACACCTGCTCAAAAAGTAGTGGAAAAGTTGATATTATTTTAATCGCATTCGAACCATCATACAGGCTCCAATTAAGATTTTTGTAGGCCTATTTCTCGGATCTTTGTCTAATTTCTTAGTTTCGACAAACTTAGTACTAATCTTCTTTGTACGAGACCAAGAGATTCAATACTGTTTGAACCTGTTTTCACACTCATCATTCGGCCTCCTTAAACGTCAAACTTTCGTGGCGCAGTAGATGTAGGAAGCATTATGAATTGCGTTTTAAATAAGCTACATTCTCGGCTTTTTAAGCTCTGTGCGATCAGCATGAATGTACTGACGATATAAAATTGTAGCGCATTGTAATTCACTTACAAAAAAGCTTGCCACATAAGCATATCGTTTGTACTAGTCTATGTCAAAGAATTTCAGAGTCTAACATATAATAATAATAATAATAATAATAATAATAATAATAATAATAATAATAATAATAGGCCGCCTAATTTTTAACATTACACAAATACTAAGAAGGTGACAAGCTTCACGTTGCAACTACATTAAATGTATCGTTTGTATATTCTTGTATTTATGTAGGCATTTGTATGCGACTGCATGTTTGTGAGTTTGTGATTTGCTTTGGTTTTCGAAGAATTTTGTATACTTTTGCAAGTCTTACGTTTTAATGGTGATTAAAAACAAGAGAACTGTTATATAAATTTCACGGCTAGCCTAATTCACAAATCGCGTGAAGCTGTGGAGAATTTCACTATCGCGTGTGAAATTCAGACATACAGTAAATCTAGTTACAAATTCTTTAGCTATATTAATTCATTTGTGAAATAAACTGTTGACAGAGACTGTGAACTTTGTACAAGAGAAAGAACGAGAATAACTTCATTAATGAACGATATTCACAATATTATCTGAAATCTAACAAATCCACAGTCGTGTACTAACGCACAATGTGACATATAGGCCTATTTATAAGCTTATATATATATATATATATATATATATATATATATATATATATATATATATATATATGTATAATTTAGGCATATAATGGCAGTTGACTTAATACTTATATGTCAAACTTGGAGTCAGGCCACAAAGGGAAAAACACTACAGGAGAGGGATATGATCCGGTACTGTGGATTGAACTTCGGCATAGCTCAGTGATTAGAGCACTTGATATGTAGAATCAAGGACCCGGGTTCGATCCCCGACGTAGGAGCGAATTTTTTTCCTCTAATAGCCACCGTATAAATATGCTATATATATATATTACTTAGGCCTATAATTATATATGTTATATAACATAGGCCTATATAGCCTATATATGCCGACCATTCTAATACGTAACGACTGAGGTACTTCCTTGACGTATTTGGATCCTCCTGGAG
Organism: Periplaneta americana; assembly: GCF_040183065.1. Classification (NCBI taxonomy): domain Eukaryota; kingdom Metazoa; phylum Arthropoda; class Insecta; order Blattodea; family Blattidae; genus Periplaneta; species Periplaneta americana. Next base: position 105,961,260 of record NC_091121.1, read on the forward strand.
CATGATTGTTTTCCATCGTCAAAGTGATGTCTTATGTTGTATTTAGATATAGATTCAGCGTCGTAATATTACGAGGGAGAGTCAAAACGTAACCTTAATAATTGTTTTATTAATTGAATATGCACAATAAGACTACAAACACTTCATCACTTTTAACATAATATAACAGGAACGCTTGCATTGAACGTAGTTGGGACTATGTTGAAAAGTGATGAAGTGTTTGTAGTTTTATTGTACATATTCAATTAATAAAACAATTATTAAGGTTACTGTTTGACCCTCCTTCGTAGTTAGATCATGGAGATTTGGAGACTGTTGTCACAGCAGTAGCATGTACGAGTAGTATGCATGTGTGTCTGTATGTAGGCCCATTTATGTGTAAGTTAGATGCCAAACGATTACGTAAATTTCGTGAGACAAGTGTCCGAGTGCATAGTTTTCTCAGGCATTCCTTTTCACTGATGCTCCGTATTCCACACATTATGTCATAAGCTCTCTTCATAGTTACATAATAGGCCTACAGTAATTGTCGCTACAAATAATTATTACGTAATTCAGTGGTCAACAGTGTGCGACGTATTTTTTTTTTACGAAAATAGGATTAAGTTATTTTAATAATAACCTAATCCGTGGCACAACAGCCCTTTAAGGGTCCAGACCGACTAGCCGACTGCTGGCCTCACGACTACATGCCGAAGCAGAGGTCGCACAAAGGGCCAAAAACAGCTAGATGACACTTTGACAAAATTAATATAGGCTAGGCTATCTACTACGAAAAAGGAATTTGTTATAGGCTACCAAGAAAAACCTTAAGATTGAACTTACAAAAAGAAACTCAGGCTGTGGGCCTAGTAGCCTAACCTCAGTTTTACTGCATGGGAAAGAATTTTTTTTCTTTTTTGACGAAAATGGGCAAGAAAATTAAAAGTGTGTTCGTGGAAATAAAATACTTAAAGTGAATAAAGTGGAAACAAATACAGAAACATAGGCCTATTTAACAAAATATAAAATATGCGGAAATGGAAAGGACATAGGTCTAAATCCTAAACGAATTAAAGGAAAAAATACCGAAAAATATTACAATTTCAAAGGACGAATAGAACAAGAATGATTTAAGAAATATTAGGTGTGGTGAAGTGAAGTGAAGAAGCACAAACTCTATAAATCAGCTGTCAGACGTACCTTCTTTGGAAAATCAGAGCACATAGGCTAGGCTACATCAATGACAAAACTAACACTCCATTTAAATGAGATGAATGTAGTGGAAAAGTCATTTTATAAAATTAAATATAAAAAGTCTGAAATAAGAAGGGTGCCACGATTGAGAAATAGCGGATGACTTAAGAAAATCCATGTTTTACGAGAGGCACCGAACTTTAGGCATATTTAGCGAATTTTCAGGAATAGCATTTCAAGCGAAAAGATAAATATAGATAAATACAATAAAGATAGGGGAGAGTCGGGTAGTATCGGACAGTGCGTTTCTTTCATGTACCACCACATGGTAGTACCTGAACGACATGGTTACGTTTCTCTATGCGGCATCACAGAAACGTAACCATGTCAATCAGGTACTATCATCGTGTGGTAGATGAAACTCACTGTCCGATATTACCTGATGTCCGATACTACCCGACTCTCCCCTACGATAACAATCGATATTTGAAGAGACTGAAGCATAAAAGAGCTGAGAATGTGAGAAAAAGGGAAAATCCACAAAACCCAATTACAATTCAGCGACTACAGTATGTTATTACCTCTAAGTCACATAATTAACGAAGGTAGTGTCAATTGTTTACACTTGTAAATTGAATTATTCTACTTGATATGAAATGTACAATTTTGTACAGTTCAACTAAAATGTGTTCGTAAATTGAATTAATATGTTTACTATGGTATATTTTTGTAGAGTGTAACTGATGAATTGTATATGCTGTAAATTGAATGGTAGTCTGTATAGCTCAACTGATGAATTGTTTATGTTTATAAATTAAGTTAATCTACTTGATATGAATTGTACAATTTTGTATAGCTTTACTAAGTATGCTTGTAAATTGAATTAATCTGTTTACTATGTATTGTATATTTGTGTATAGCTTGGCTGATGAATTGTATAGTCTATGCTTTAAACTGAATAGCTAGTAATCTATATACCTCAACTGATGAATGATTTATTCTTGTAAATTGAAGTAATTTGCATGATAGGCTATGTATTATCAGTTTTTGTATAATCTTATCTCAACTGATTTAATTGTTTATGCTTTTAAATTGAATTAATTTACTTGCTATGTATTCTGTTTTATAGCTCAACTGATGAATAATTGTATAGGTTTGCAAATTTAATCATCTGGTTGCTATGTACTGTATATTTTTTGTAGAGCCACCAACGTAGCTCAGTCGAGAGACTCGTTAGCCTGCTGATCTGGAGCTGTGCTCGGGCTTGGGTTAGATTCCCGTTCGCTCTAATTACCTGGCTGGGTTTTTTCTGAGGTTTTCCCCATCCAGGTAATCTATGGCGAATCCTCGGCCACACCTCACTTCATCTCGCCAAAAATTGTAATCTTGTAAAATTTTGACTTGTTACACATCTTAAAACTTCAATGCTAATATAAGATAATATTTATGGAATACATAAATGAAATGAAATGAAAAAATAAATATAAAAATTAGGAAACATTCGTTGTGCATAACTGTAAATTAGTAAACACAAAATTATTATGTGGAATGCTAAAATATAATTATAATTTAATGTTAGATGAAATGGAAGTAAGTCTAAAATAAATTCTAAACCGAATTTATATACTTATTATATATCATGTAAGCTGTGTTCACCACATTTATTTCACTATTCTATAGGCGAGAATTATTTAAAAAAATAATCAAAGTCTACAGTACTTTGAATTTCACATCGATATCATTCAATGAGAAAATAGACACTAAAATACAATGTCATGGCATTCCAGTTTTAATGTTTTGACATGAATATAGGCCTAAATATACGGATACACATATATTTGTATGTAGCCTATGTATGTATGTATGTATGTATGTAGCCTATAGGCCCTATATGCATGTACTCTATGTAGTCTATTTATGCATGTAGGCTATCCATATCAATTATAACATAATTTAGGCCAAAATATATGCCATCGTGGATTTAAATTAATATTTAGAATTTTAGAAATAGGCCTAGATAACTTTACTTCATAACATCATGTATCCACTTATAGGTCTAATGTAAGGTCAGAATATATTCTAATTTACTAGAAATGTACAAACATTAAATAATGCTAGGTCTATATTTTGTTGTAGGGCTCTAAAAATTCTGGTAATATATGTATCACAAATCTCTAACAATGTGGTTATTTTATCTGACTAGAAAGCAGCCACCAAACTGTACGTCAGTTGATCCCAGGTCATTGTCAAATCTACGGGAACGAATGGGGTAGGCCTACGCAGTAGCCGAGAATGGAACCAAACTATCCGTAACCCTTCAGAAGTCTTTGCAATACCACTGTGTGAAGCAATATGACAAACTATTTTTAACGGGGAATCCATACAGGACATAGATGCCAGAACATCCCAAAAATACTGAAAAACCTCTATTCGGAAAACACCTTGCGAGCCAAGGAGAAATGCAGTGACCATCTTTCACATTATAACTGGGCATGATATAATCTGTCAAGTGACCTCAACCGTGTAGGAATTATGCAAACTTCAGCCTGTGTACATTATGCCTATTATGTAACCTGGACGAAGATATAGACCGACAACACCTTCAAAATCATCCAACCCTTAACGGCTCCACAGAATTCAACCGATACTGGGAAGCAAGGATGAAGATTACGTTTATCTAGTTAATGATTCTTACGTTAAAAATATATTTATCTTACAAAAAACGTCAATGAGAATCATTTGTGGAGTTTCATGCAGAATTCACTCTAAACCATTCTTTATTAAACTTATGGGATAAACCTACTTTCTTTATTAAACTTATGGGATATACCTACTTTCTTTGCCATCAGTGTTTAAAAAAACACTGAAAAGAAAATCGTCTTTATTCTTTATGCTCTTCAATTCATCATTAAACTAGTAGCAGAAATACGTTTTAGGCCTATAGATCTATCAATAAATGTAGCCTAAATATAGTAGAATTCAAAATAGTTATGAATTTATATTCTTGAACTCTTTTGTCTACGAGACATCGTTAAATGTTTGCCTTGTGCAATGCTTAAAAGGATGATTAAATCTGCTCTGCTGTAAAAATCTCTAGCCTAGTCTATAGCCTACAGAGAGCAAGAATTTAAAGGTATTTTTTTTTTAAATTTCAATGTTATGTACTTATTTTATTCTAAATTATAATATTTACGTTGCTATGTAGACCTATACTGTAAATATGTCTGTGGCAATGGAAGAATTACAAATAGGCCTATAATAATGTAGGCTAGGTCTATCAAATTGCTAGGCAATGAATAAATAAATAAATAGGCCTACCGTAAATAAATAGGCTATTTATTAATTAGATTTCTTTGCATACTGAATTTCACTTTACCGACACTTGAGCGCTAGTGGCTACCAGATTTTAAGAGGCGACTTAAAAAAATCACTACCGGTATGGAACTGGAATATTTGCTGAGATTGTAGGCTAAACAGAAACTTTGTACCACACCAATCGAAGTAGATAATCGAAAATTCATTCTCTTAAAATAACTTAGTCCCGCGCCGTGGTGTCGTGATCTAAGGCATCCTGCCTAGGACTCACATTACGGAATGCGCGCTGGTTCGAGCTCTCTTGGGGGAAGGAATTATCCCATGAAATTTCGGCCAGTGTATGGGACCGGTTCCCACCCAGCATCGTGATGCACTTGGAAAGCTACGATAGGTATCGAAATGCTGTTACAAAAGCCAGCTGTAACGACTAGGGGATCATCGTGCTAGCCACACGATAACTCCATTCTGGTTGGATGATCGTGCACCTCTGCTTCGGCATGTGGTCGTGAGGCTAACAGCCGGCTGGTGAGTCTGAGCCCTTAAAGGGCTGTTGTGCCACGGATTAGGCTATTATTCAAATTACTTAAGCCTATTTTCGTAAAAAAGTAGGCGTACGTCGCGCACAGTTGACCACTGAATTAGGTGATAATTATTATTTGTAGCGAGAATTACTGTATTATGTAACTATGTAAAGAGCGTATGACATATTGCATCGTATACGGAGCATCGGTGAAAAGGAATGCCTGAGAAAACGATGCACTCGGAGACTTGTCTCACGAAAATTACGTAATGTTTGGCATGTAACTTACAGTCTACATACATACATGGACCTACATACACACACATATATACTATTCGTACATGCTACTGCTGTGACAGTCTCCAAATCTCCATGATCTAACTACATAGGCTAATATTACGACTCCGAATCTAGGCCTATATCTAAATACAACATAAGACATCACTTTGACGATGGAAAACAACCATGCTCCAGGAGGATCCAAATACTTTACTCTCAACGTCAAGGAAGCACCTTAGTCGTTACGTATTAGGATAGTCGGCATATATAATTATAGGCTATAAAGGCCTATATGTTATGTAGGATAATAGGCCTATATAAGCTTATAAGTAGGCCTAAGTACTTATATGTCACATTGTGCGTAAGTTCACGACTGTGATAATTTTAGTGTGAGAGAAGAAATTAAAATTATATTAAATTGAATGTGTGTGTCAGGAAGCTACTAGATATTAAAATTTCTAATACGATTAGTGTGAAGAAGCCATCAGCTGCTTTAGCTCATAATTCGAGTAAAATACATCCAGTAACAATTTGCCTACGATTTTGACAAACTTACAATATGCATCACAAGCTTTTATGTCATCACTCTTTCTAAAGCGGGAAAGAAAACGCGAAATATAAACAAAAGGAAACTTTGTATTACGCCACCACCAGTTTCCGAGACGTTCCAGTGATCTTCTAGGAAAAATAAGCATATTTGTTTATATTTGTTTCGGCAGGTTATTAAAATAGTGAAATTAGGTAAAGTACAGTCTTATACTAGCAAGCTTTATAGACTAGAACATGCTTTGTTAGTTTATAAATAAGCCTATACAGAAATAGAAGATTGGTTTATATTTGACAAATTGGTGTGTGGGTTAGAGGTGAAGTCATTCGGAAACGATTGAAGCACTAGCCTATACTGGTTTTAAATACATCGTTAATTCAGTCAATAGGCCTAAATTTCGTGTTTCTTTCCGAGAACACTGACCGAGGGTGAGTGCCAAATTAGGTAGGCGGTCCCAATTTGAGTGACATCGAGCAAACGAAACAAGAGTTCTCTTTACAAATGGACTACAAAATCGCACTGCCCAGAAATAGCAGGTGAAACGTGTTCAAAATTTACTCAACAGCCATAGAATCATTCCCTGTTTCGTGCACGTAATTAAAAGGTAATATTATCCTCGAAAGAACGAAAGCATAAAGGTTACTGGTGGATGCCACATATTTTAATGTTGAGCGGAAAAATTACTGTATAATTTCACATTAAATTCCAGACAAAGAAATGTGATCTGTTGAGGAAATCTAAGAATAGCTGGAATGATACTTTAATAGTAGACTATGTTAGAGCTTCCTAGTTATTACATACGAAGAAAAATGGAAAAGAAAAATTTGTTTGTGCGCACCCCAAATAAAAGTAGGCCTAGGTATAAAAACAGAATGAAGGCCGCATGGTAGCACAATCTCAATATTTATGCCGAATAGGATACATATTCATGGAGAGATATTATTATTATTATTATTATTAATATTAATGATTCAGATTTTTACAAGAATTCAGTCTTACATTAGTGGCATGTAGATCTGTTAATCACACTTCGTCTATGATCTAATTATAGTTGGCTCCAACTTTTCCACAGAATGCAGGTTTCCAATTTCCAAAAGGATTTCTAAAATAACGTCCAGTGTCCTAATAAAGCTACATAAAATATTGAGTGACGAAGTACAGTATATAATCTTGAGACAATAGATTGTCTATATTATTGATTAGAATATGATGCTAAACATACTAAACATAGGCCTAGGCCTATGCTTCCACAAATTAATTGCACAATTCCCAATAAGCTTAACTGAGTTTTCACGCAAAAGAATTTTAAACGTAAGGTACGGCCTGTTTCTTGCTGCATGTTATTTAAACAATTGAGAGGACTTGAAAAGCAGATCTAAAGTGTTAAAAGTGTAGGCCTACTAAAAATTTGCATACAGCGCTAAACTCTATAAACAAATTTCTGATAATTACAGATAGGGTCTAATTTAGTGAAGTCTGATTAAGTTTTAAGTTGCGTTTTACGGTAAAAGTCATAAGTGGACATTAACCCTTAAATTGGCAAAACTTCATTTCTCACATTAGTTCATTAAACCGTGTCGGACTGTAAAGAAAACAACTATCGCAATGTCCATATTTTATATGTTGTACAATATTATAGTATTGTGAAATTCTAATTTTCCTATCAATTTTTTTTTCTATTGTTCTATTAAAATTATAGCATAAGAGGCGTTCAGAAGTTAACATGATTAACTCCTTCTCCAAAGATTTTGAGATATTCAAGGTTAAAGTTAAATACACACTATCAATTCTGTGATGTAGTCGAGAAGAATACTGCAGTTTGTGGGCTTTTTACTGAACTATGGAGTAAATCCCATTGACCACTGAAAATATAGTCAATTTAATACATTGCCAACTTAAACACTCCGAAATATTAGCCTATTAACCTGTTGTATCCTATAGGATACTTTGCGAATTTAAGGGTTAATAAAAAACATTTTTAATAAGATTAAGTTATATCAATCGTTTATGTGATTGCTTAATTTTGTAAACGTGAACAACATGGTGAAATAACATAGCTACATATAGGTAGGTCTAACTTATATATTGGTCTATGCCTTTGGAGAATGTTAAGAAAATTATTTTACGTTGTGATATAACTTAGTCTAGACATAGCCTATACTAATACATCCACATTTAAGGAGTCTACGCTAGCCATGTGAGGTATACGAATTCTATCAAGCTTAAATAGAATTGGTGAGTGTGAGAACAAACACATTATCCAATTTCCCAGGCGGTTCATAGTTGGATCTTTCGTACTAAATGACCGGTGATCTACATTAAAAATTTGACTTCAATGACAAACGACTTGTTTCTCTGGGATTAATAACCAAGACGTAATAACCTAATAGTACCTTATTAACTTATTGAAATAAAACATTACGCTTATTATTGTGTGAAGTGTTAAATGTATAACTTGCAGCCTACCTATGACAACTGAAATAAGGAACACCTTTGGGAAATTATGCCTGGAAATATTATGAACTCGAACGGCGGAGAGAACGAATTAGCAGGAGTAATTCCACACGTCGAAGACGGTGTCGCATCGAGTTGGTACTGTCCCGGAGGAATTACAACACATGTAGGCCTAATCTATTGATGAGATAATCATAACAAGTGCATTATTTAGACGTCATATTTCGCCACGGGGTACCAAATCAAGTAATATTGAACAGAACTGGACAGACAGCAATTTCATTTGATGACGGAACGTTGTAGACTCTAGACTCACTCTGCGGCTGCTCGGTCATGTCATCCGCCTTGACGGGCGAGATCTTGATGCTCCTGGATGGCCCGAGGTTGACCACGAGGGAAGGCACCACGCGGTGGTGATGGTGCTCCGTCGCCAGGGTTGTGGCGGGGCTAGGACTGCTGGCCAGGCGACAACCGCCGCCGCCCCCGCCTCCACCCCCGCACAGCTCCGCCGGCTCCGGCCGCCCCCAGCACCAGCCGCCTCCTCCGCCGCCACCGGCACCCGAGCGCTCCACCACGGCGATGGTCGACGACAGCGTCTACCGCCGGCAGTAACAGATGGGGACGCGGCGGGTCCCCGGCTAGACACGTGCAGCGCGCACTCACTCGCTCCGCAGGCCACGTCACCACGCCACACGGATTCGATCACCACTGCGCTGCCGACGCGGTGAACCTGCCGGCCGGCCGGCGCCGCGCATGCGCAGCGACTGCGTGCTCGCCGCCCGGGCCCCGCCCGCCCGCCGCCGCCATTGGCCCCGAGCCGACCCCTCCCCCGCGAGCGCGGGCCGGGAAAGAAAATGGCTGCTCGCGGGTGACGGGCCCATCGATCGGCCTGCCGGCCGGCCGGCGAGTCCTTCCTCCCGCGATCGCATCGACCGCCCAGTGCGCGCTCGGGAGCCGTCCAATCAGAGCGCGGGTCGGGCTGCCGTGATTGTCATAATAGAATTCAAACTAGCGTTTCATATTTAATTTCGGAACTACAATTCACATGGAATTCATTGTGATGTATGAGATAGCATGAGTGACGTAATTGTGCGGACTATTTTCTGCGATGGAAATAGTGCTGCTTTTATAACGCGCCGAGACGCAGCATTGTTGCTCGCCGCCTGTTCTCAGGGGCGATCTGCCCACAGAGCGTGTTGTGATCCACATTAACGTCTAGGAAGCAGGTCATGTCTCATTTCAGAGAAGAAACGTTCATTCTCTTCAATCGTTGTTTTCTGACTCTAGTAGCTTAATCATAACCATACAGCTGCTCAAGATAAAAGACCTCATTGGGTTTAGATCTAGAGATCGTTTATCCAAATATTGTGAGGAAAGCAAACCTTACACTTTAGGACAGACGAACAGACACAAATAAAGTCCTCTGCGAGTACATAGCACAGTTATAGCCTTATTATAAAGAAATATTCTTTGGATGATCGAAATACATAGGCTATAGGCCTATATACACATTATATACTTATATACATAGGTCTCCTACATACGGCCTACATAGGTACATCCATGCACACATAGACTATACGCTAGGCTTACCTATAGGGCCTACATATACCTATAAGTATATAGCTTATAAGCCTACATGGGCCTAATTATTTAAAAATTGTCGATTGAGTTTCAGAGCTATGGCTATGGCTCTAACTGACCTTCATGATCAATTTTCATTCTGACAAAAGTGAGCTTCTAATTTCGCAAACTCTTTTTTTTTTTCTCTACTTCATTCTTAAGTCCAAACTTGGCTGACGTTTTGAAGAGAGAAAATAACCCAAGAAATTACAAAACTGAGCTAATCATAGTCTAGGGACTAAAAGTAGATAGGCCTAATCTTATTTCTCTAGGCCAATACTTCAGGCTTCTTCATTCTATAGAATAAGCTTAGGTTATTTCCAGCTCGTTTTACAGAATTTAACTGTTTTGTAGGATGTTTAATAAGTTATGGTATAAGTTATCATGATTTCTTTTAGCCTTCCTTTATTAAAACTGAAATTCAATTGTTTTCTTCACAGGCGAACTGTTAGTATGCTCATGTCGAATCCTCCCCTCTAATTACGCACATTGTTGTTAGATCTTCCCAATAGATAGGAAAAAAAATAGCTGGCCAGCTAAATGTTCATTCATTCATTCATAGTGTTCTGCCCAAGAGCAGGTCTTTCACTGCAAACCCAGCGTTCTCCATCTTTTCTATTTTCTGCCTTCCTCTTTGTCTCCTCATAAGATCATATAGGCCTACCTTAATGTCATCTATCATCTGATATCTTCTTCTGCCCCGAACTCTTCTCCCGTTCACCAATAGTCTAAGGTTGCGAAAATAAAGTTTCTATAAATATTAACTTATCAAAAAACTGAGTAGTTATCTGTATTCAGTTGACAGATTGAGTGCAAGATCTCACGAGGCAATAGAGATTCACAGGAGCAACTCAACTAGGCCTACCTGTCCGAGTAGCCTACGCGCCGTAGTTTTTAATGTAACATTACAATAGCTACTGAAGTTTAAGTTTAGGTTACACACTCTTAGGGCCAGTATAGTTTTTCGTTCTGCTTCGTATTATAAACCTTAACTACCAGTTAATCTTGAGTTAACTTGAGTTTAACTTGATCGGCAGTCTTCTGCCGTTTAAACTGAAGTTCAAGGCTCAACAGTGTAAGAAGGCGGCTTCTACTATACACATTGGGATGACAGATGTTTTCCGAAAACTTACGAGTGACGGTGAGGAAGTGATTAATATTACTGAAAGACCACGGTGGCGAAGAACTTTTTAAAATAGAGTACACCACTTTGAAATATAAATGAACTTAAGTTTTAAAACAGATTCAGACTTTCGAAGTAGACAGTCCTAATCTTCAGAATTAGCTTTTATAGTCCCTAACCTTGTTTCGAAAAATTGAAACTCGAATACTTACAACAAGCAACAAAACGAAAATGAAAAAAAATATGCGTATCTTAGGGTTTGAATTAAAAAAAAAATATTTGCAAAGCTAACGATTTCCTTTTATTTTTTAAAACATTCTGTTGAACTTCTGCATCAGATATTATATAGTTGTGCTGCGCTATTTTTCCTCTGGTAACGATGGAAGATTTCGGATGTGTCCATATGTCTACTGTAAGCCTACTGCGCATTGTAGGCCTATTGTGTGTGCAGACAGTCTCCTTGTAAAATTTACAATGAAATATTGGGGTCTGTTTTATAAACACACTAATAATATTACGTAGGCCTAACAATACTAAACTCATAAAAATAATTTTATTATTTGACGGACTTCTGTTTCATAAACATTCTACACAACTTATAAAATACGCACACTAATATTATAGTTCATTAGTCAGCTGATTGTGTATGGAGTTCTATCACGGATGATTATGCATGGTTTAGTCTGGTTACAATGTGTTTGGGAGTATAGACTAACGTTGGTAGCCAGTATTAAGAAGCTATTTAAGGTTAAGTCTGACAAACATACTGAAACGGCGGTATTGGTTCTCTACAGATTTTTTTATGATATTTTCTCTGTTATCGAAGAACAAAGATGTTTCTTAATGAAGATTGTTCACGAGTATAGGCCATTTTAACAGAAATAACATAGGTTAATAAAACAGCAGCGATCGTCTTCTTTTCTTTCCTAGCAGTAATACCAATCATATTCCACTACAGCAGGCATGCCATAAATCTAAATATGCAGTTTTGTGCGCGGATCGCCGTCTGTGCAGACTGCATCTTTCGAGCGTTGCTCTTACCCGTTCTTAGCTGGAGGGGTGTACAATAATCCATTCTGCGCTTATAGGGTTGGATTAAATAGGCATTTGGACATTATAAACACACTTAGCAGAAGGAAAAAACACGGTTATTATCAGTGTCTATAGGCCTACTTGACAATTGTAATACAAGAAACTTTAGGCTTACTCAGTTATACTTCACAAAGTAGTGGTTTGTAAAGCATAAGCTTAATTTATTAATATGATTTTTATATAGTATTTGAAGAAAAAATATTGCAGTAATTTCGAAACAACAAAAGCAACAAGTATTTCATTTTACGTAGTAGGTATTAATTTTTTTAAGTAATAGACCCTACTCTATCATTTCGTCGAGCATTTTTATTTATTGGGACCACTGGTACAAATGTTGAAGAAAATATTATACTCCAAATTAATTAGGCCTACATGCAGTAGGATATTGTGAAGTTTTTACACTGAAATCATGTCCTTACTGTATGTCAATATAAATTAACATTAATATCAATAAATTATATAAATTAAGCTTAGAATTTAAATTCGCATAAGCTTATAGTTTATTTGGAAAACGTTGAGAGCAAGTAGGCCTATCGACAAGTTGGAACCGTTACTGAAAGAAATTAAAAGTGTAGTTCACAAGCTAGAAGCGACGATATTCTATTTATGTCAGGTTTAAAGGTTTATTAATGTAGGTAGGCCTATATTAGCATAACATAGTGACGTGAGATGGAAAATTTGCCATTATATATTTTTCCAGAAAATTTTTCCGCCTTGCAAATAGTTGCTTTCTTCGCTCCTTACAACCTCAAGAGCCCCATATTTATTCCTCACCACATTCTCATCACTTACCAGTTTATGAAAGTCGTAAGTCATCTAATCTTTGATGGTTGTGTTAGTACAGACTTCAAAACAACACCATTGTCAAGTTCGTTTTGCCGTGAGAGTACTGATTAAGAAATAAGCGCTGGCAATATCAAATTTTGAGAACTTTACTAATCTGATCTAAACTGCCACAAGACTATTACCTCAACATGGGCTGATGAAAGCCTTTCATTTTAAAATAATTATTGTTGGCTGAGGAAAACCTTATAACAATTATGTTATATGATTCGTAATTTCTCTTCTTCGTATCTGTGAACTCCTCACTTTATTTATCATAACTCATTCATAGACACAGCCAAATCAGCACCCGTACTGAAACTACGTTACTGAAAGAAAAGCTGATATGCTGTTGCAGGTCTGTAAGATAGCCCTGTCGCGTTCCCCTCCCAGGCGATTCACTCCCTCCAGGTAGGGGAATAGAAAGTGCACATCGCACAGAGACTACTGCACAATGTGCGCGACTGCACAATGTGCAGGGTTTCGGCATGTCTGCATTACAGTTTAACTTAACCGAGACTCTGTAATACAGCGCAATGAGTTAAACTCTCGGATAGGTTTAACTTTGGTTTAACTCAATCGTCAGATTAACTGTATTTATAATATCGGGCCTTATAGTCAGTAGACCCCTAGGCTATGAGAACCTCATTGTCATACAGTAGGCCGACGTCTTTCCCTGCACCGAGTAACTACTGATTATGGGCGCCCGTTCCGGAAACCGTGGTGAAATAAAAGTGGCAGAATTACAAATGCTTACTCTTACAACACTGTGAATCACAACCGAAAACTAATATTATTAGTAGTTAGGCCGTGGATTAATGTAACTTGTATGACCACACCAAATAACGCCACCCCTCCTCGCTAAGGGCGCGGAAATTGCGTATAAAATTAGTCTTGCAGCGCGAATTCTGTCAGTAATATCTCGGCATCGAGAGCAATTACGGAACTTTGTGACCATTCTTTTGTTTTGAAATTGCGAGTTCTACAGTATTACAGTGATAATAGACACGTAGACTAAGACTTACTATGAACTTTGAGTGAACTACAGTAAAAAATTGTGAGTTGGGACAAATTCCGGAATGTCGCTTCATCTATGAAGAGAAAATATATTCCGTGCTTTTCGTTCTCTTACTATAGATCAGTAGGCCTACTTGCGGTATTCTCTATTTGTAAATTGAAACAATAATAAAACATTTAAATCAACAAAACAATAGCTTCATTAGCCTTTATATAGACTAAGTTATATAATATAATATAATATAATATAATATAATATAATATAATATAATATAATATAATATAATATAATATCACCTTAGGAGCTGTATAAGTTGGTTTCTTTCTGGAGAATGATATTGATTTGATCTTTTCCTCCGCTTAAAACTAGACGAACATACGATACGACTCCCGTGACCCCAGGCACTTCCATCCAGATTAGCTGCCTTCATTCGCGGTCCATGGGCAGCGTGGGACCCTTCGAAGTCATTTTGTTTTCAGTCTTTCTGAATTTATAACCTTGGTCTCCTGAAAATATCACCAATTTCTCACTAACATAATTCGTTGAACAATATAGTAAACGTAGTCTAAGGCTGGATCTAGCTATATTTAGCTAATTATTTAGAGCTTGTTGCTTTCTCACTATAGTAGCCTAAGTGAAAATTGGAAGTTTTGTGATAGGCCTACTGCAAATAGTCGATTTCAAAATAATTCCTAAAATAATCCATATTTTCAGCATCCCTAATATTGAAAGTGTCTTGGAACAAAGGATTTCTTATACTATTGAACAGATTTTTCATATTCGGTACTAAATTTCATAACACTTTTTTTTTCAAATAGGCCTATAGCCTATGTAGCCCTAGGATCAAATAGGCCTACGTATAATTAATTTAGTAATGAACTAATGAGTCTTTATCTGAAATAATAAACATACAATGGTGTTTAACTTCAAAACAAATTCAAACATTTTCTTCGTGGCTTCTTGCAATTTATTATGTAGGGCTAAGTATAATAAACTGAAAAATAAACGTGTCGTACCGAAAGAGAAAAATCTTCAAAAGAGAAATTAATTATTATTGTAGGGTCTAAGTTAAAACAGAATTATTTATAACTTCCGTAATAAGATTAGTCTATAGTTTTCCGTCGGCCTGGGTGACGCAATCGGTAGAGTGCTGGCCTTCTATGCCCAAGGTTGCGGGTTCGATCCCGGTCCAGGTCGATGGCATTTAAGTGTGCCTAAATGCGACAGGCTCATGTCAGTAGATTTACTGGCATGCAAAAGAACTCCTGTGGGACAAAATTCCGGCACACCGGCGAAGCGATGCTGATATAACCTCGGCACTTGCGACCGTCGTCAAGTAAAACATAGACTGTTTAATTAGACCTAATTAATCTATAGGCCTATGTTTGCTTTCTTCGGCCCCATGTTGTCTCAAATGGAAGATCTCAATTTTTTTAGGAATAGCCTAGGGCCTACATGTCGTAACTGGTAAATTCTCTTTATCACAACTGGTATTTCACTGTAGTGAGCCTTAAGCCTTGGTTTTTCTGAACCGACGCATGCGAGTTGCGAGGCCCGCCTCGCAAAAATCTGGACTACACGAGAGATAGTGAGTAGTCTCTATGGCTGCGAGATACGAGATCTGCGAACCTCGCAACTATAGAAACCACTCACTATCTCTCGTGTAGTCCGAATTTGTGCGAGGCGAGTCTCGCACCTCGCATGCGACGGTTCAGAAAAACCAAGGCTTTACCGTAGGTCTACAGGTTTTGCATGAAAAGGAAAGAATAGATTCAGAGTATCATTACAAATCTCTAATAAGTTAGCCTATAGGCTATTTTGACACATAGCCCTAGACTACCGGTATGTAACTTTTAAATTCCGAATTGTGTAAACAAAAAAAAAAAAAACAAACAAAAAATACTAGTATTAAAATAGGCCTATTAGACCTATAGCCTATGCTGTGGACCCCATTAATAAAAATGACAGACATATATATCTAGGATGCCTTGCAGGACTATTAGAACCATTTGATCCATTTCACCCGACTTAGACTAGTTTTACTTACTTTTCGTGTAGTCTACAAAGGTTTTAATTAGTCAACTAATCTAACCTAGACCAACACAAAATAATTATTAGCCTATCACACACGACAAATTCTCCTGCCGTAAGAAAAATTCATGACTATGCTTTCCACTTGAACTAGCTACATAGTGTCTAGTGATGGTTAACTCAGTCAACTCACGATGTAGTACCGATAGGCCTAAATGGAAAAATAGAAACTTACTCATTTATTTGTCTTTGTTGTTCACTTTAACACATATGAATATATAAAACTTTCTGAAAATTAAACGTTAAAAGTGTTAAAAAAAGACAAGGTTATAGGTCTATAGGCCTACCTTAATGACAGACGGGCCCGTTTCATCACCGGTGTGGTGTCATTATCAATGTCTTTCGAACTAATTTTTGCTCATTTAATGCTTATTATTTAATCGATTAAATACAAAAAAAAATGCGAAGCAGTCGCAGAAAACAAGTTTCGCTACGTAGCCTATTTGCTTTCCTCTAACACCATTCTACGATTTTTCCACAATTTATAATAGCTAGACCGGTGCAGAAAATATAACTGTTAGAATCTTTAGCAATCATGGCAGCATCAGCTCGCCATGAGTACGTCGCCCGCCGTGTAAATAATTGAGCTCGCGGACATTTGTACGATGTAGTAGCCTATATAATTCAAGTGATAGGCTACAAGAACTTCGCGGGAGATGATAGAAATTAAAATGATTGATAATTATGAACAAACATTTGAAATTATAAGTAAGTTATTCCAAAATTTACTAAAATATTGAACATCTAAATAGAAGTTGTAACTTAGCTCTGTGTTCTTAACAATTTAAAAAGTTTTACTGTAGTTATTATTTGTTTAAATTCCATCTCGCTCGTAAGTTTGCAGAAGAAGTAATGTCAATATCTGAGAGCACTTAGGCTATAGACGCGAACAGTTTATTTTACAAATTAATCTCAACAAAACTAGGAGAAGATCACGTTTGACAGATTCTCACACAGAGTCCATTATGAGGATAGTTTCCAGCAAGACAGACATTCGGTATCTGTGTCTCGTGAAACCTACCTGCGCGTAAGGAGAAGGAAAAAGTGGACTGGGAAGCTTTCCTCCCTCGCTAAGCTTCGACTATAGCAGCTAACTCGCTTAACTCCACCATAAGGTTCTTACCGTAAGCTACGGCGTACGTATCCATTTGGTTTCATGAGATAACGAATCATATAGGCTATTGTTTGTGTTATAATGTGAAATAATTTTTATTAAGAATTATTGTCAAGTAGACCTATACTTCGAAAGAAATATGATTTAACATGGTTGTCGAAACATACATTTCCTAAGTAAATAATCCTATTAGGGCTATATATAGCCTAGTATTAACTTGATATTGCTGTAATAACTTACTCCCTGTACAACGTAGGCCTACACTCCTGATTGACGATTTTTCTTACGTTCACTCAAACCACAGCGCCTGGAAAGTGCACTTCAATAGACAACAGTTCGCATTCTTGCCCGTGTCCTTGACATGCTTGGTTTATAACTTTTCAATTCTTACGAGGTCTGCAAACCTCGCAGCTATAGAAACCACTCACTATCTCTCGTGTAATCCGGATTTGTGCGAAGCGGGCCTCGCACCTCGCATGCGACGGTTCAAAAAACCAAGGCTTAAGGCTGATCCCATAAGAATGCCATTCTAAGAATAGACAGTATTCTTAAAGCTATTGCTGTGGTTCATATGAAAATAAAATATGACGAAGAGCCATATAGGCTAGATAATAAATTATATTTTTCCTATAGGATCAATTAACTTTTACGTAACCAGATGTGTCAAACTAGCCCAGAAGTGTGTTTTAAAGGGAATCTATTATTTTCTATTTCAAAGCAAATGAATGAGTGTTTCGAATGCCGTAAATTAAATTATTACAGATACAGTAGAACCTCGCCAATTCGAGATTGCACTAAATCCGAGTCATCTACATCCGCGCATGCTTCTTGCCGTAATGTGGATCCCCTCCGCCGGAGTCTGCGTCTCTGTCACAACAATAGGAGGCACCCTGTGACTCAAGCGATGGCGTTACACTACCACGTGAAAACGATGCAGCATCCTGAAGCAGAAGTCGCTTAACGACATCTTAAAAATGAGGAGCTTATTTTCAAAGCGATCCTTATCCATTCACCTAAATTTGTGGGAAAACACGAAAAACGCTTTTAGGCCTAAAATGTTCATAAATCTCTTTGAAAATAGCCTACATTGTTGACATTCAGGACGCCATTGGTTACAATAAACCTATGTATCACAGTTGTTTATATCACATTAGTAGATTCGACATAATTTAGATAAATACTTTGGACAAGGGAAGATTTGAAAGCAAAGCATGGACAAGAGACATTTTGTTACCAAAATGAGACCAAATGGAATAAAATGCTTCACTTTATTTTTTATGTAGCTAACTGGTACTCAGTGAGGCGAGAATTATCTCCAGCTTTTATTTGTAATTCGTGTTGAATACTTTTCGAGCATTTATCAAAGTAGGAGAGCCAAAACTTGAATTGCATTTATTTACGAATATAGGCCTATCATAGAAATAAAAATATAGGATTTTCTTATTCTGCTGAAGAATATTGGTTTCATGACCACTATCATAGTGGATGAAAGTAAATAACAGAAGCCCAATTAAGTGTATAGGCCTACTGCAAATATGTCTATTTAAGTGGCTAATGGTGATTCAGATTCTAAACACCATAATTTCTTCACAGTAGTCTATAAAAGAACTGCTTATTGCAAAAACAAATCAAAGTATTTCTAGGCAATAACTAAGTAAATATGGACTGTAATTTAATACTATCATTCCTACTTACAAGTAAAATCTTCCAGAAGAAATGGTCTTACAATTCTTATGATTCAAAGAAAAAAATAGGCCTACTATACTTTTAGATAAGTATAAAATCGCAAATATCCATCGAAATTTAATAAAATAGTATAATGGTGTCTTATTAGTATTGCTTCTCTAGAAATTTCCATTCGAACAATGAAAACTAAAACGAAATATACCTCAAACTAAGTTATGTGTTTTCTATGTGTAGGCCTATGTAAGATTTCTTATCGGCTAGGCAAGAGACATTATGAAACCAAAGAGGTTGAGTGCATTTAGAATCAAATGGGAGCAGGATACTCTGATTGCAAAGCTGTAACTAATATTGTCACCATTTTGTTGTGAGCAAGAGTCAGTTTGTATTCAATAGTCACTTTCCATGCAAGATTTTAGTGGTATAGAGGACGTTCTGAAACCATATCATGACAGTTGTATGTAGAGTATATATTTATGAAGAATGCAAGGACATAGGACGCTCATTTTCGTTATCAGGTGGACAAGAGACGTTTTGAAAATAAGCTCCTCAAATAACCTCAATAATGTTGTTCCTTCTTAGCTATAACAAGCAATCTCAGTTACAACACTAACAAATGCCAATAAAATACCCTTAGCTTTAGCTGTTATTGGTTTTATTTCGTGTCTCATGATTTTTCCTGTGACGCTCCATAATATTAGTCCGAGTTATTCCAAATCCCAGGTTTCCTCACTCCCCCCCCCCTTATTTCGCATTACTAAGATTGTAAAACAATGCTCCATGTAATATAGACCTATACCTACATAGACCTACATGAGAAGATTGAATGAAAAAAAGACACAAAATAGATAATGAAGAAATAGCCTATAAACATAAAACGTGGCTCGACATTACTTAACATTACTGTAAACTTAATTTCTTTTTTAAAGTGTTTATTTTTAATTTATTCAAAGATAATAACTTAGCCTAAATGGAGGTTGAGTTGCAGAATGTGTATTCGTAATAATGTTATTTTGAGTTTACATTAAATTTAAAGAAATCTTTAATGAAAATAGTTTTGTTTTATAAGAAATTACATTCTTTGCTATTTTGTAATTACGTTAAAAGCGAAGAAATCAATATATACTGTGAATGTTAAGTAAGTTTCATGGTATTAAATTTAGAGTTAAAGAGGTTATAGCGTAATAAAGATTGTTGGAAACCAAACAATTTGTGTAATTAATTCATAAAATATTTTACGTTTCGATGTATACAGTAATTTCATTGAAACGTACCTCATGAGACGTTTTTGTTTACATTCTCCTCTCGCAAGTCTTGCGGAGTGAAGTTACATTCATCCTCATGTTACTCTTTGCAGCGTCGCAACACGTTACATTTCGTATTCTCAAAACTACTTATCAAAACATTTATTTGATAATACTACTTGTTAGCATTGACTTGATCCTCTATGAATTAGCTAATGTAATAGGTTCCCTTTCACTCAGTATGTATCAGATAAAAATGGACAATAGAAGTGAAGGCATAGCCACATTATAAACGACAGTCAAAAGGTTTGTAAAATTGTGACCTAATGTGTATAGGAAGACATTTTCTTCTACAAAAATCCTCCATCTCCATATCATCTCTACGGAGCTTCTCAACCAAATAGGCTAATAATACACATTTCCCATATTTATTCTGCGTTTAATTTCCTCCCGAGTATCATTTATATTTGTTACTGTTGCTCTCAGGTATTCTAATTTTTCCACCTCTTCAAAGGATAAATTTCCAATTTTTATATTTCCATTTCGTACAATATTCTGGTTACGAGACATAATCATATACTTTGCCTTTTCGGGATTTATTTCCAAACCTATCTCTTTACTTGCCTCAAGTAAAATTCCCGTATTTTCCCTAATCGTTTGTGAATTTTCTCCTCACATATTCACGCCATACGCATAAACAAGGAGCTGATCTAACCCGTTCAATTCCAAACCCTGTCTATTATCCTGAACTTTCCTAATGGCATATTCTAGAGCGAAATTAAAAAGTAGGCCTAAAGGTGATAGTGCATCTTCTTGCTTTAGCCCGCAGTGAATTGGAAACGCATCTGACAGAAACTGGCCTTCGTTGACTCTGCTGTACGTTTCGCTGAGACACATTTTAATTAATCGAATTAGTTTCTTGGGGATACCAAATTCAATAAGAATATTATATAAGACTTCTCTCTTAACCGAGTTATATGCCCTTTTGAAATCTATGAATAACTGATACACTGTACCCTCATAAGTCACTCACATTTTTTCTCCAATATCTGTCGAATACAAAAAAATCTTATCAATAGTCGATCTATTACGCCTAAACCCACACTGATGATCCCCAATAATTTCATCTATATATGGACTTAATCTTCTCAAAAGAATATTGAAGAAAATTTTGTGCTACGTCAACAAAATTGATATTACTCGAAAGTTACTACAGTTAGTCTTGTCCCCATTTTAAAGATAAGTAGGCCTACAATTATGGACTCCTTCCATTGTTCTGGTACAATTTCCTTTTCCCAAATAGTCTAGTAAGTACAAGCTTATAAATTTCACTAGATAATGCGCTTCCACCCTCTTGTATTAATTCTGCTGGAATTTTATCGATACCTGGAGACTTACAATTTTTTAGCTTTTCTATCACAATTTCGACTTCAGAAAGTGTGGGTTCAGGTATATATTTCTGAGCAGTTTGTATCTGAATTTCGTGCCGATCATTTGTATTTGACCTATGTACATTATTAGTTAATAATAATAATAATAATAATAATAATAATAATAATAATAATAATAATAATAATAACACTACAGTAATAGACTAATAATCTTTTGGACTTGAATAGGCCTACATTTATTTCACCGTTAAATCCTCAGTGCCTAGCAATGGGTTTTATCGATCGTGTCCCCTAATAAGAAGCCTAGGATTAACATCCATATTAGCATGTTTACGACTGTTAATGCAATATGGTGGGCTTGCAGTGAAGCTTATCATAAATACAGAATCGAATTACAATGTGGGTCAATAGACCATTATCAAATTGCCCGTAATGGAGCTTAAAATCTGGGGAATAAATGTCAAGATTTAACGTAACAAAGCGGACGGTAGCGCGGACTTTGTCTCTGGTGTGATATTCTGACAGCCTGGCAAAGATATATAAATTGTGAATTACACGTAGAATGCGGCGAATATGTCAACTGAACGAGTCTATGCTGTCACACATTCTTTCAAAACATTTTACTCGTATCAGAGTTTCGCCTCTTATCCTCTTTTGTAATTTCAGTCTTACTAAACAAACAGAACCTTGGTGGACCTCCACTTAACATGGGACATCACATGTTGATGGATATCCTATTCCATGCCTTAGACGGGATTAGAACCCGTAGTCGTGGCTTCCAAGCTTAGTCGTCACGTTACACCAGTGATCGCCAAATGCTATGTCGCGATACATGCCGCTGCCTCTACTCAGGCCTAAAGATGGCATCATAGCCCCACCCTCTTCTTACTTCCTTCAATTAAGCTTAGTTAGACTTAAACAGACAGATACCCCAGCGGTGACTGAGTAGTAAGACCTACATCTTGTCATGCAGGCTGTCCGGATTCGAGTTCCGGTATGGCTTGGGATTTTTCATTGAAAAAATCCATAGTGACTCTTGTGACGGATAAGGTCGCAGTTGAGGTTTTTCTCGGGGTACTCCCGTTTCCCCATATTAGGCATATACATCATTCTGTCAACATTCCTTCTCCTTAGGTCTATGTGGTAATTATTAGGTTAGGTATAGATGAGGAGGCGAGACCTGGCATATGAATTGTGTAATAGAGGAAAGAATGAGCTATCAGAAAGAGAGTTTCTTACAGAATGGTTAATATTATACGGTCCACACCTGTGGAGTAACGGTTAGCGGGTCTGGCCGCGAAACCAGGTGGCCCAGGTTCGATTCCCGGTCGGGACAAGTTACCTGGTTGAGGTTTTTTCCGGGGTTTTCCCTCAACCCATCATGAGCAAATGCTGGGCAACTTTCGGTGCTGGACCCCGGACTCATTTCACCGGCATTATCACCTTCATCACATTCAGACGCTAAATAATCTTAGATGTTGATAAAGCGTCGTAAAATAACCTACTAAAATAAAATAAAAAAATTATACGAATCTACTGACCCGGAAGTTTATCTCAGACTAAAACTAATCTTCCCCATTCATATCCATTGGTGATATAGCCACGAGACGTGATGAGGTCACAGGATAGGTTTTGCCTCTTCTACTGTATTTTTCCCTTCAAAATTCTCTACAATCCTTCAAAGAGAAGGTGAAAACAGAGCGAGACAAGTGGTCATCCGGTTTGAAGCTCACATAGATTCTTCTCACAGCTCCAAATCCCCTTGCAAGGACACGCGATCGTATACCCTTTAATGATTTCTTCCCCGATTTCCTCCTCTTTCATTGCGATTCCTAAATAACAAGACACTGGTTTAAAAAAAAACAATTTTACCTTACTTAGTTACTTACAAATGGCTTTTAAGGAACCCGAAGTTTCATTGCCGCCCTCACATAAGCCCGCCATCGGTCCCTATCCTGTGCAAGATTAATCCAGTCTCTATCATCATATTCCACCTCCATCAAATCCATTTTAATATTATCCTCCCATCTACGTCTTGGTCTCCCTAAAGGTCTTTTCCCTCCGGTCTCCCAACTAACACTCTACATGCATTTCTGGATTCACCCATAAACCTACGTGCTACATGCCCTGCCCATATCAAACGTCTGGATTTAATGTTCCTAATTATGTCAGGTGAAGAATACAATGCGTGCAGTTCTGCGTTGTGTAACTTTCTCCATTCTCCTGTAACTTCATCCCGCTTAGCCCCAAATAAGCACCTTATTCTCAAACACCTTTAACCTATGTTCCTCTCTGAGAGTGAGAGCCCAAGTTTCACACCCATACAGAAGAACCGGTAATATAACTGTTTTATAAATTCTAACTTTCAGTTTTTTTGACAGCAGACTGGATGATAAAAGCTTCTCAACAGAATAATAACACGCATATCCCATATTTATTCTGCGTTTAATTTCCTCCCGAGTGTCATTTATATTTGTTACTGTTGCTCCAAGATATTTAAATTTTTCCACCTCTTCAAAGGATAAATCTCCCATTTTTATATTTTCATTTCGTACAATATTCTGGGCACGAGACATAATCATATACTTCGTCTTTTCGGGATTTACTTCCAAACCGATCGCTTTACTTGCTTCAAGTAAAATTTCCGTGTTTTCCCTAATCGTTTGTGTATTTTCTCCTAACATATTCACGTCATCCGCATAGACAAGAAGCTGATGTAACCCGTTCAATTCCAAACCCTGCCTGTTATCCTGAACTTTCCTAATGGCATATTCTAAAGCGAAGTTAAAAAGTAAAGGTGATAGTGCATCCCCCCGGCCAATTTTAACTACCCAGTAAATATTGCATTGAAATATCTTTATTTTTTATTTTTTATTCTGAAATTCATTGATGTATCATTTCAGTTGTACTGTATGTTTTCAGGAGGAATAGTAAATAATTTAGGGGATAATAGCGCAGTCTAGTATATACAGTCACGAAGCTTGAGTTGTTGAGGGTACTAGGAACAATAGACTGTGCCGGTACTATTTCGCATTGTCTGTGATGAGGCGATAGTAGCGATCCTAGTGGTTAGAAACTATCTATGGATGCACATTCTCTACGTATTGAGCTTCGTGGCTGTATATACTAGACCAGCGGTTCCCAAACTTTTTCAGCCACGGAGCCCTTTTCGAAGCAAAAATTTCTCGTGGAGCCCCAAGAAATGTTTACTTTTTAGTTTTATCTGTCTACGTTCTATGAAGCATATTTTACACGATACATAAACGGAAGTATGAAGATATATGCACTAGTAAAAAGTACTGGATATAACTTATTTAAATCTACAAAATGATATTAACAAGTATTTAAGGTATTTAAAAAATGTTACAATGTTACATGTACACCCGAAGTTAATGTGAAGAATGTGCCTGTTTCTTGCGACAGAGTTTGTCAATGTCCGGTGTCATAGAAGTCAGTTGAAGACGTATATCGTCTTCTGTGTCCAAACAAGTTCGATATTTTGTTTTTGTAGCCGTGTATCTCGAAAAAGCCGTTTCACTGAGGTACACAGTACCAAAAGGTAGTGAGAGAAATTTTGCTTTTGAACTTAATATCAAAAGATCCTCCCCTAACTCAGCTCAAATTTGGGAAATGGTTTGCTTTTAAATTATGCCTGACAGTGGCTGTTCGAAACCATGTCTATAAGGACCTCATATCTGAAGCAGTGAGGGCTGCTGGTTTTGACATCACTGGAAATGGATCTACAATCCACTCATATTTCTTTAGAATCGATTCCTGAGTGTCCCTTGGAAAGTATGAATTCATATTTTGAAGCAAATTGTCAAGGTGTTCTTTCATTATTGCTATGAATGAGACATTCATTGTTATGTTATTTTCTTCTATAAAGTTTGAAGTCAATGAGAAACGTAAGATCCTTATTGTCGACGCTTTCTATGTAGAACGCTATCTTTTTCTTCAGTGCGACAATTTGTCATCACAGGCTTCGATACTTTGGACCCGATACAATAAGTTTACTGTGCATGCACTATAGGTTGTTAACTCGCTGCAGGTAGATAGAGATGTGTTGAGGTAACAACGTTGTTATTTAGAATAGAGTACGGTAGTATGGTTTAACACACATATGTCACATTCTGAAAGTAAATATACATTACACAATGATAATGTCAAAAGAATGTGAAAAGCATTTATTCTCCTGTCTTTTATAAGCATTTGTGTTTAATTATACACAGTGTTAATGGTGGAAATAAGTATGTAGCAATTTTAATTTTTTAATTTATCCTATTAGTCGTCTTTAGGAAATGCAGTTACAGTACCGAATTGCAATCTACCTACTACAAGATACATTTTTCAGTGTCTCAAACGTAAATCTTTTTCGATTATCTGCCAAACACAGTTTGTACTGTAGAAAGCTGCGCTCTACGTCGCATGACGTGATAGGAGCAAAACGAAAAAACCTAACATCATTGCAGTCTCTAAGGGACAGTCCTTTATTCTCGCGTGACTCTATGTCCACTAATTTGCTGTTTATGTTACACAATGTTCTAGATCCGTTATTTTTACATAAAATTGATTTCCACTTCTGTTTTACACGTTCAGTAACCGGTGTACTTGATGTCTCATTAATTCTCTGCATCATTTTCTAAATTAATTTGAGGGCTTCCGGCATCTCTTGCTCTGACTTTTCTAACCGTGTAATAGTTTCAGACACAGTTTGAAAATAGGTTTGTATGAAAACCAAATTATTCATCAGAACCTTCAAATCCAGAGCGTTTTCCTTTGCGTATTTGTTGGCATTCATTCTACAGTACCCCATCCACTGTACGCTTTACCACTATACTCAGTACGCCGTTATGCGGATTTCCCACTGAACTGCTCTATTGGGTCCGAAGTTTCGAAGCCTGGTTATCAGCATCGAATATAGTCTTCCGTTTACCTTATATGTATGTGCTGAATTCATTTTTGAAAAAGTCTGCCAAGTAACATAATTTGTACAACCATTCCTGATCATTCAAATAATCTGCTAGCAAACTGTTCTGGTAATTCAAAAGTGAATAAACTTCCGTTCGAAGTTCATGTAATCGGGACAACGCTTTACCGCGCGACAACCATTGCACTTCTGTGTGTAATATTACTAACAATAAGTTGTGTATGCTACCCATATCTTCACACAGGATTTTAAGTAGTCTACACTGCAAAGGTCGTGCCTTAACAAAGTTGATCATTTTGACGGCGTTGTCTAGTACCTGCTTTAATAAGCTGGCATTTTTTCGTTGCGAGGGAGTGTTGGTTTAGTACACAGTGACTACTTGTTCAGTTTTTAAAACTTTCTTGATCCTTGTAACAGCGCCAGCAACAGGACCTACCATGGCCTTTGCGCCATCTGTGTACACGTCAATGCAATTGTCCCACGGTATCGAGTTTTCAATGAAGAAAAAAAAATTTCAATACCGCTTGTAGAGGATGACAATGGCTGCAGAACAAAATATTTCATGAAAGAACTTGAAAATTCATACCGCACAAACATCATTAACATAGCTAATCCGGCAAAGGCTGTGGATTTGTCAAGTTGTAACGAAAATTTCGTTTAACTGATAAGGAAAATCATGATATTTTTTACGTCTTTTCATATAGGCTATTCTGGATTCCATTATGCACAGTGTTATTTGATAAGGGCACACTGGAAATCAACTTTGCAGTTTTCTTTTCCACCATGCACTTCACTACCTTCACTAATAGTGGTTTCATAAGAGTTTCAGGAAGGGTGAGGTTTACCAGCAAGAGCCTGGTCATGACTAACCAAATACGACGTTTTCAGTGCTTTCTCGTTGTTTGTTTTTACACGAGGTAAAATATTGTCTGAACTGCATGGAGTTCGTCACTTTTTCTTTCGAAGTAGTCTGCAGTTTTATTTGTAAATTTTTAAATTGAGAAATGCCGTCTAAGTTTGGCAGGGAACATAGAACTACGGAAAAACTTTGTTACATATCACACACTGTGGACGTTCATCAGCAAACTCAGTGAATCCCATGTCCAAATATAAATCACAATATTTTCGTTTGTTACTTTCAATACCTCTACACTAGGCATCGTAGACTCTGAGACAGGATCATGTTCAACATATTCGCACTATCTTCTTTGAAAGTAAGGTTATAGCTGTTGTTATCTCCCTTTGACTGAGCACTGGTTGATGGCTAATGACTCTTAGGTCTTAGGGAGCCCGTCTTAAGCCACAGTTCCGGTTCAACGAAAGTTTAGCTAACACATCTGCTATCAAATTATACAGTCAGGGGCGGCTCGTCCATAAGAGCTGCGGAGCTGCAGCACTCCCTGCTTTGACAGGAAAATAAAAATAATATTTATTTTAATTTGTAGAAGAATTGTTACAGCTTTTATTGGTAAATTGCTTTATATTTCATCTGGCCGGGAATGTGTATCGTACTATTATCATATGCATTATCTTTTTGCGCGTCGACTGTACTGGAATTGACACTGCATTCAAAGTCGTCCTGGGATCTGCAGGGTGGGACAGATCATAGAGAGTGTGTCTTGCTTGGTCAGGGGGTAGAGAGGTGAAGGGAAGCAGAGGGAAACTGCCGCTGTTTAAAACCCATATCTCGCTGCAGCAAATGTGCAAGCATGAGTGTGTGTGAATTACAGAATATTAATTTTATTTTTCTCAACTTTCCCTTGCGGAGAAAATTGATGTAATGAAGTGAAATTAAAGGGTCGTTCGTTACCCGACTTAAATCTTACTCAAGCTTCATCCAGCCGAAATAGTGCATATATGTAAGGAAGTATAACAATGAAATTTACACTAAGCATTTGTGGTTGCCTCCTCTTCGGTAGTGATACTGCATAGACTAGGAG
The DNA here is from genome assembly GCF_040183065.1 of Periplaneta americana. Classification (NCBI taxonomy): domain Eukaryota; kingdom Metazoa; phylum Arthropoda; class Insecta; order Blattodea; family Blattidae; genus Periplaneta; species Periplaneta americana. The sequence goes on from NC_091121.1 coordinate 105,989,619, forward strand.
TGGTTATTTTTTTTAAGCGATTAGCAAATGATGCCACAGACATCTCCCAAGTCAGAAAGTTTTGGTTTTTCGATATGTAGTGCATTTATTTTTGTCCTAAATTTATTAGTAATGGTATCAAGAAGTGAAATTTGTATGCACCAAAATCTACTGCAGCTCTCCCAATCTACAAGTTCACGAGCCGCCACTGTATACAGTATATATATTTTCTGAGGTAACGTAACAGTCAATAGATTGTAGATTCCACCTACCACGAATAACAAACGCTGCCTGCCCAGTATATAAAAAATAAAATAAATTTCGAGAATCATTGAGTAACTCACTTGGCAAGCAACAAAGATCGAGATACAGTAGTTCCAGTGACGAGTAGATCTAATATTAATGCTTCCATGTAGCAAGAAGAACGAAAACTACTTTCTCAGAAAGCATTTTTCGCTTGATGGAATAGTTTCGCTTGATGGACGCTAGAGACTAGATGGAATTATCAATTTTTGTCATCTTCATAATTTCCGCGGACGGAGCCCCTGAAAATCATTCGCGGAGCCCTAAGGGCTCCGCGGAGCACACTTTGGGAACCGCTGTACTACACTGTGGTAATAGTGTGCACTATGGTAAGTAAAAAGTTCGTATAAACATGTCTCGAATTTTCAATGAATGTGGAGATACAGCTGCTTGAACGTTACGCATAACAAGTAGGCTATTATAAAAGGTATGAAGGAATGACAAATAACTACGTACAAATGAATAGAACCTGTCGCTCTTCCGAGATTGTGTGAGGGCAGCACTGATCATAATCGGAGTAGAGAAACAGGTGTTAGCAGTTAGTCTGTACAGATCCGATGCGCGCGTAAGTCTGAAACAGATGTCAAGCATGTCATCTAAGTGTGACATTCCCCGAACGATGGATCTACCGCGGTGGTCACGCGCATTAGCCACCATGATCCCCAGAACTTACTCTTGTCAATTTTTTAATGTGGGAGTGGATTAAAGGCAACGTCTACATACTTATACGGAATTAAAATTTGGAGACTGTCCAGAAGTAGCATATTATAGGCTCTTGTTTACTCCACATGCGCAGTGTGTTGTAAGCTAAATTTGTACAATAATAGAGCTCCAAATTTTATTTTCATATCTGTAGTACAAAAACAAAGTAATCACAAAGGACGAATTGGTCGCTCGCATTATGAATAACACTGTCCTCACAAAAAAAAAAAAACAAGACGACCTCAGAAGAGCAACATTTACTGTTGTCAACAGAGCGGAAAAGAGCACTGAAGTCGAAGGTAGAATGTTTGAGCCATTACTTTTAACTATTTTTAACTCTTGAAATGTATTGTTATTGTTTAATCAACTGTCTGAAGAAAGGTCTGAACCTCACATGATTCGCGTTGAATCCCCTATTTTGCGAAGATTTTTTAATAGGCTATACGTAGAATGGGAGACTGTGTTCTTATGCAGGGTTGTAGCAAATCATACATAATGCTTAGTATGCAAACAGTATTTCTTTAGGTATAAGAAAGTACAATTGTAAAACGGCATTACGAGTTGAAACACCAAGCGGACTATGAAAATGTTATGTTTTATTTAACGATGCTCGCAACTGCCGAGGTTATATCAGCGTCGCCGGTGTGCCGGAATTTTTTCCCGCAGGAGTTCTTTTACATGCCACTAAATCTACTGACATGAGCCTGTCCCATTTAAGCATGCTTAAATGCCATCGACCTGGCCCGGGATCGAACTCGCAACCTCGGGCATAGAAGGCCAGCGCTATACCAACTACGCCTACCATGCCGGCTTTCAATTATTATCGAGGAACTGTAGACGATCCAGCATATCAGTGCCTCTAGCAGGAAAACAGTGGATCTGCAAGATTTTTGACACATAACAAAAATGTTTCCCTTTATCGCCTCTATCATCCCTTAGTCTTTGTAAACGACCTTTTTAAACACCCTATATAAAATACGAATTTCATAAGCATAGATTAGGCTATATTTATGCGCTTGATAGACTGTCGCAGGATTTCAAGGAATTGCTGATCGGAGATGTACTTAATTAAGATACGCATAGGCCCGATGTTATACCACTGTCATTTTTGTATGCCGCTCTGAAGTCTTCAATTAATGACTCATTCATCTAGTTATAGATTTAATAACATATAATGAAACTGTTAGATTTATGTAGGCTAGTAAAGCTTGCAAAATAAGACTTTTAATTTTCCTTTCAAGCGTTATCAGGCAATTTATGTTTCGCTGTGACCTCACTTAATGCACTAGTATTGAGTTGCATGACATTACGACTGGAATTACGCAACTGCTTGTACTGCTGAGCCTTTCGTAATGATATGCTACATAGACCAGCGACCTGCAAGCTTTGCCCTTTCGAGGCTGCTCAAGTTCTTTCTGCAGCGTGAGGCGTCACAGAGCTCTCTGACTTTAGCTTCGGTGCGTCAGTGATATGCTATGTCAGTAACGTGAATTGTGTTATTGATGATATGATTTAGGGACCTAATATTTTAAGTAATACATTTTAATGATTAATCGTACAGCGTCCTATCGGCAGGACAGGATGTCCTCATCGTCCTACCAAGTTCAAGTGAATATGTAAGATTTCCTGTCCTGCCGAGAGAATGTTCACCTAGATCAATGACAAGAGCGTTTCTTTCTCTATTAGCGCAAAAAAAAGTTGGTAAGATATATTTTTACTAAGATATGGCGGATTCTTTCAGTGACGGTGCGCGAGTTTTCACTAAAGCAATTCTCTTTGATGAGATAAAAATAACACTTGAAGTAAGTCTGTTTTTGGTAATACATGGTCTGAAAATGTTTTGTGAATGAACTGTATTGAAGGTATGTGGGAAACTTGTTAAAGTGAAATGGATTATTGATAACAGAATAACGTGGATTTGTGAATCAGACATAACTAACATAAGTTAGCCAACAATGGCACTTCTTCTAACTTCAATAATTCTTCAAAGTCTGACAAGAAACAATAAGAATCCAGAGAAAATATATTGTTTGCTCCAGAATCAGGAAGAATATTGTAATTACTTTTGTGTCGCTTGTGACCCAAGAGCAGTTAGCCTATGTTACGTGACTGCTTTGCATTTCACATTTAGAATGAAATTTCTGCATAATTCATAATAGTAATCTCGAGTAATATCTGGCCTAGTATTCTATTGCGCAAGAAAGTATTAAAAACAATATGTTTAAAAAATAAAATAAGAAAATATTATGATTCACACAAGTGTGTACATTATTTACTTTCCTGATATGTTTTGAATAAAATTTTATTTATTCTGTTATTATCCTAATGTTACAAATGAAACTAATGTAAATTGTATTGAAAATAATAAATAGAATTATTAATTTACTACTTTTCTCTTTCTATTTTTCAGAGTCAATAAAACTAATGCAAATTGTATTGGAAATAATAAGTAGAATAAATGAATAAATAAACAAACAAAACAAAAACAAAATAAATAATACGTCCTTGTGACAGGTCAGCATGGTACTACCGGCAGGACCCATAACTTGCGTACTGCCGGTAGGACGTTACAGAAATAGGAGGACAGCATATGGAAAATATGGTTTAAGAATCTGTCCTACCTGAAGGACAAATTACTATGTAGAAAAGTTTTTCTGGAAGCGCTTCGGGAAGGACATGACTCTGTACGATTAACCATTAAAAAGAACAAACGTAAGTTGATAACAATATAAAACGATGTTTACAGTTTTTCCACAGGAAACATTTTACAAACTGCGAAACTTAGGCAAATTCTTGCATATTTTTACAAATTAACGTTACACTTTTCTTGAAAACAACTAGGCCTAATGATGAGAATATTCGAATAAAATAAATACGAATTATTCGATTCTTGTAAGTTCTCGAGATATATCTCGAATCGTGTACAAGTATTCGAATACTTTTCTCAGATGGTAGATGTTGCGAGAAGTGAAGAATGAGAACAGAAAGAAACAGTAGAGGAAAAGTTCTCGAGAACACCAATTGCTCATCAACCGTATACATTCGGCTAACCTTGCGGTAGTTGCGTGCAATAAGGACTTGCTCCAGATCATCTCTCTCTGTCTCACCTCTCTCCCATTTCTTTCTCTCGTCTGATTACTGAACGCAGGAAATTAACATCTTTAACAGAAGTTGCAGATAGCTACAGCATGTGATTAGAACAATAAAAAATATAAACTCCTCAAACTCCTGTGCTTGCTGTCACTGCTAAGTTATCGCTGTCATGCTGGAACAGAACCGAGAAGCGAGAACCTGCAGGTGAGCAATGAAATCGTTATTCGAATGATAAAGGTATTCGAGAACTTTTATTCGAATAAATTATTCGATCCCTAATATTATTCGATTCTTAAAATTATTCGATTCTGCGCATCACTAAAAACATGTTTACTTTTATAAATAAGTTATTCAAACAAATTAAAGGAAGACATTGCTGAAATTCTTAGTCATTTCCAGTAAAAAAAGAACATCTTTTTATTTGTTTTATTTTTTGTGGAAAATCAATCAGCAATCTCTTATTTATATGTGGAGCAAGTATCAGTTCTCTGCGGTACTTGAAAGCATCAGAATTAAGTCATTTAAATGGATGCACCCTTGAATTTGAATTCCATGCTGATTTCTCACACTTTTTTTTTTTCAAAATATTTCTTCATTTTCAAAGTGTAAAGGCTCTTACATTTCTGATACTAGAAACTTTACATTTTATTGAATGTTCTATATACTGTTGCTGACGATACACAGTGGCAGTTTTGATAAACTGAATACTTTCGAATTTAAAATATTAAAAATACTTAAGAATTTGGGTTTTCAAGTTGCATATATATTGTTTAATTCTCTCTATTTATAGATGTCAATGCGGGAACGTGTAGTCTACACATTTTGAAAATGTTGGTATATACTGAAAAGGAAATCTTATTGCAAAACAAGGGAAACTTTTAGGAGGTACAGTTACCCTTAAAAGGAATGAGACGACTCTTGGTCGTCGGAAGTTAAAGTTCTACAGCGCGGTTCACTCGATATCGATGTAACGATACATAACATGAGAAATACAGCAAGAATTGTTACGAGGACCACAACAAGGACAATGACCAAAATAAGGATCACGAAAAAGACAGCCATTTAAGGCCACGATTTCACAACATAGCTAGGGTCACAAGCTATCATTGCTTCTCTGTACCGAATGGCAAATGCCTGCTATGGGATCTACATTCTAGACTGCTATTGTCACTGTCTTGTCTCGGTAGCTCATATAGTAGCGTGTCGGTTCCAATGCTTAACCGAAACGTCTCGTGTTCGATCCCAGGTGAAACTTTTTTTACTGAGGTGTAATTAATTTCTTCAGAGTTACTTGACTATCTAATTTGTCGAAAAATATGAATAATTTATGCCCAATTTCTAGGTCTTACAAATGGACTGAACCTCGTCAAAAATAAATCTTACTTGAAAGTTAAGAGTATTTTTCCTCAAACAAAAATCATAAGAAACAAAAAGAGACCTGTTAACTTAAAATCTTGTCCACATGCCATCAGCTTCTATTACAGCTCTAAGTCGGTCCGGCATGGATGTCACGAGATAGTGGAATAAATTCTAATTCCCGGCGAGATCTTCCCAGGTTTCAATAACTTGATCCCTCAATTCGTCTCGATTTCGAGGGCGTCGGTGGGCATAGGTGGCTATCCTTCTCTTTTTCAATTCCGCCCATAAATTTTTGATGACATTCAAATCAGGTGACTTCGGAGGCCAATTAATGATTTCGATCTCGGGTCTACTTTGAAACCATCTTTGGATGCTTGCGGCATAGTGCACGGGATGGTTATCCTCTTGGAACAGCAATGTTCCTTCGGGAAAACGTTCTAGGGGCGGAAGGAAGGATTATATTTTCCAGAATGTGCTCGTAAGTTCCCGTATTAAACCGGCCATCGGTGCGTTCTATAATGCCAGATCCATCGTAAGACATCCACCCCAACACGATATCAGAGTCTACTATATACAGTCACGAAGCTTGAGTTTTGAGGGTGCTAGAAACAATAGACTATGACGGTACTGTTTTACATTGCCTGTAATGAGGCGATATTAGCGATCCTGGTGGTGAGCAACAATCTAATGTTTGAATATTTACTACGTATTGAGCTTCGCGACTGTATATACTAGACTGTGACAATATGCTAAAGCGCCCCGATCTTTCACGTCGGTGCACATAGCTCTGATCATGTGGGAGACCATCCTCACGATAGACACGGACAGGACTTTCGTAATCACTCGAGATGGTTGTTTCGTCGGAGAAAATTACATTTCTCCAATCGAAATCCACTCGATTGGTAACGAAGGCAAGACGGTCGACAGCTTGTGCTTCCCCCAATATTTCCATTTGCGCAGCCCACCGGCTCCTAATACCGCGGTTCCTCAACCTGCTGATCACAGTCTGTGAAGAACAGGGAAAGTTAGATGCTGCTCTTATTTCGTTAGCAGTCCGAAAGGAGTCCTGTCGAATTTCCTCTAATAAGAGAGCATCCTCTTCCAATGAAGAAAACCGCGGACGCCCAGGAATAGGGCGATTTTCGACCTCCCCTGAATTTTGGTAACGATGAACCCACCTCTCGGCTGTACTTCCAGAAACACCGACCAAACGGCCAGCAGATCTAGCCCCATATACAGCCTCAACTAGAGCTATAACTCGCTGTCTCATGTCACGTCGGTTCGCCATTAAGATGAGAAATGAGGGATGATGATAATACTTTAGTGTAGACAATGACTATTTAACGTGATATAGAATTATTGAAATAAGGGTCATCTTGCACAGTAAGAGTTAATAAATGAACTCTAACTTAAATATTTAAATAACAGGATATAACAGGAAGTCCAATTGTTGCGAAGCTAATCAAATTAAATTTAATTACATTAAGTAAACAAACCCCAAGTTATGACACCACATTGCTACAGCTAAATTGTAGGTTATTAACATAAGCATTGAATAGGTCCGTGCTTATGTGTTGGACAACAAAACCAAACATCGAAAAGTTCGAATCTTGCCGAGGAATGTAACTTCTTGCTTTTTATAATGTAAATCAGACTTCTAACTACAATCATTCATATTTCTTAATATTTATTAATATTTATAGCCAACATTGAGTTTGTAAAGAAAAGACTTTAGAAATCTCATATGGAATTTGTAATCTGTAGTGACATAGATTATCTCTCGGAACTTTTCCACAAAAGTAAATTAAATTCACTCCTTGACTCATTTCCCTACCAGGATACAAGCTGAAGTAGCACAGCCATTGATAAAAGTTTTGTACACTGAATTAGACTGAATTCCTATTCGGCAGCACCTATAATCAATGGTTTGTATGAACATGATAAACAAATCCTGTTTCCAATGTTACTGAACAATTTCAAAATATTAATTTAAAAACTAAAAAAGGGTCGTAAATGCTGTATCTAGTGATTATTTACATTTATGTCTACAAAATGATTCTTGGAAAAACGTGTATGTTACTAGTACTACTGATATTAAGAGTAAATGTATTGTATTTTTCACTTCATTTCAGAATCACTTCAGTGGATGTTCTCCACTCAATGTTGTGAAAAAATTCAAAAGTAAAATCATGTAGATAATGCAGGGACTTAAAAATCTCATGTATTAAAAAGAAGAATCTATATGTAATGAGCTGCAATGTAACTATCCCCATATTCTTAAATACTACAAGAAGTACAGTGTAATTTATCAAAATTTATGAAAGAGGGAAATAGAACACATTTGAATAGAAAAGCACAAAATCCAGATAATGCAATTAAAGCTATTCGGAATATTATTAAAGTTAAACTTGTAGATATCCTAAGAAAGAAAATATTTTTTCATTAAAATTAGTGATTATAAAGTAGAGGATCCCAAATCTATTGTAAATTCTTTTAACGTCTTATAGTATATAGTACAGAAATATTATTGACAACTTAAACATTCAAGATTTTGCAAAATATACTGCAATTAGTTACTTAACACATGCATTTAATAGTTAGTATTAATATATGTAATTAATCAATAACTGCAACAGTGCTCATACATTCAATCATAACATGAATAAAATTGAATGCACATTAAATTAAACACGTAGATAAAATAGTTAAAATCAACTGAAGGGGTGAGAATGAAATAATCCAAAGCCACACTTTTAACAAAAATTATTTTGTGCGAGTGCATTTATTACACATATGGGAAAGCTACTAATAAAATATTGTAATAATTACTCAACAAATGACATGGCCTAAGGACTCTAAACCTTTGTAATCGTTTGTCCGTGTGGCTTAGGAATATATTTTTAATTCCATTTTAATTGATAGTTTTTAATTATATATATATATATATATGTATATATATATATATATATATATATATATGTATATATATATATATATATATATATATATATATATATATATGCATTTACAATGTATGTGTGTGTATAAATGCATTCATTAGATTAACGTTTATGATATTATAACTTGTAATTTTGTAATTTTTGTGATCATTAACACTTAATCTGAGGACTTTGTAAAACTCTATTTCAACGTTATTTAGAAAAAAAAAATCATTGATATAGACTAAGAATCGAACTCGCTCTCTTCTACACAACACGCAGAGATCTTAGCGTCTGAGCTATTGCAGCGACACGAAAGCTTTACTTTCTGTGCGGAGTGTCGATCTAGTCATGAAGGTCCATTGTCGATTTAACTACAGGATTTACGTATCCTATTTATCTCTTATTTACGTAATATTATCATATTTTTTGCAGTTTTTGAAGTGAATTCCGGAACGATGCTAGTAACAAACCAAATAGCTTGAATCTAAGTAACTTAATATTCGTTATCTTGTGTATCAGTGCTCTGGTCTCTGATCATGCGCAGTGTTGTACATCTGAGACTTAGGAATATTCAATCGTCTCATTCCTTTTCAGGGAAACTGTACATTTCATAGCAGTCAGTTCCGCGTAGAAAAACAATAGGCCTACTAAATTTAGTGAATAACTTATGTTAAATGAAACAGGTTCTGATATGTGTTATGTAAATGGGCAACAGTTCCAGCAGCTGCTGTGTGGAGAGTGAACACCGATGTTATTAACACAACATAGGCCTTGTAGGTAAGTAGGTACGTAAGTTTTAATCCGGCGAAAAGCAGTGGTTGTAGCCAGGAAACCTAACGGTGGTTGGCTTGCCAACAGAAACACCGGGAAAGTTAGCTGGGACTTCCTATATATAGGCTATGTCTTATTGAAGAATTTTCACCGTACCATATTTTGAAACATTATTGTACTCACTGGACTGATTATAGGGCCAATCTATCGTAATAAATGTACAGTATATAGTGTATATACAGTAAGTTAGGTAGCCTACTTCCATTCAAAAATATAAACAATTTCTCACAAAGCTCTGTATGACTAACCCTTGAAAATCGGGAAATAAACAGTAATAAAAGTGAATAAACCGTCATTGATCACTGGGGAACAGCATACCAAACACTGCACACCACTGTTCTACACAACCGCATCAAGCAACAAGAGACAAATGCAAGATAAGAGGTATTCACTGTTTCAGTAAGTGAAGATAAACAGAATTCGGTTCCATCGCAGGCCATAGAATCCAGGTTCGCTATGTTAATAGCTAAATGTACAGTACTTGTAAGGTCAAACTGCCCAGTAAAGCAACAGAATTACCAGTTCGACGTTAGAAGCAGTAAGCCATTCACTCATGTACGGTGAAATGGAATGGAATTTACTGCACTATGTCCCAGCACTGCGACCTGTTACTATCTATTGCGCTAACCTCAAGCTGGGTGCATTCCCAAAGCCACACCGGCTGACTACACTAAAATCTTTGTTTTTCTAAACCGACGAACGAGACGTGCGCAAATCTGTACAACACGAGAGATAGAGAGTGGTTTCTATAGCTGCGAGGTCCGCAGACCTCGCATCGCGCAGTTATAGAAACCACTCACTATCTCTCGTGTAGTCCGGATTTGTGCGAGGCGGGCCTCACATCTCGCACGCCGCATGCGTCGGTTTAGAAAAACAAAGGCTTTAGGTTCGCTGTGTTTCGAGTAGGCAAGTCCACTCGTCCCTAGGCCAGCGATCGGGGAATCCTATGAAATGACGAAATGGAGAAATTTTGACAGAATGATGTAGATGCCTATTATTTATGGGGGAAAGCGGGGACCCTGAAAAAACCCCAACTGTCCGCCATAAGTGTCACTAAAATTCCAGACCAGACCGAGACTCGAACCCTGGCCGCCTGGTGACAGGTTGCAGGTCTGACCACTCAGCCACCACAAGGGTACTTCATGTGAAAAAAGTTCTGCGGTTGATATGGGAGCTTTTTAATCCACAATTAAACATTTCTCGTCATAATCACTTATAGCCTATTAAGATGTTACAATTCTCTGAGGGTTCAAGGCAGATTTACGTCTTTGTTAATAGCATGTGACAACGTAACAACAGAAATTTTAAGGCTATATAGCCTACCGTTCTTTTCCACAAAATTAGGACCTTTATGTTTGCTTGTCACTCCGTTTTTAAACAAACAAGCAGGCAGCCGTCGCGGCGCGGCGTGTATTTCTACCTGTCGATGCGAACTCAGCAGGAGGGGGGAGAGGTCGACCCAACCTCAGCAAGTTTTATTGCGGGCTTCATGTGAGGTCTGCTGTTTGTGTTTCCCGCAGTAAATCCGAGAGTGCATACAGAGTCCATAAAATCGACCAAGGCTATCTCATTCCGCAGGAAATAAAGCGGCCAGATCCTTCTGGCTCGAGGGCAGTCAAACTGTCCTCGTTGACTGAAATCTGCTATTCCTGTACTGAGGAAAATCCACCCACACCTTGGGTTCCGTTTCAACACATTGTCAGCTCAGTTTGTCACGGTGAGATGAGATGGGAATACAGTTTTGTACGTAGATAACATTTGCAGAATTTCAGGCATCCTAAACATAATATAATATAATATAATATAATATAATATAATATAATATAATATAATATAATATAATATAATATAATATAATATAATATAATATAATATAATATAATATAATATAGTATAATATAATATAATATAATATAATATAATATAATATAATATAATATAATATAATATATAATATAATATAATATAATGCAAGGTTGGGCAAATAAAGCCGACCGTCTCATCTCATTTGATTTGAAATAAACTTTTTTCAAAGAACTGGGATAAAATGAATAAATGAATGTGTCCTGTAGTAACCTTTATAATACGAGAAGATTTGAAAGTGCCCTCCACCAACATATAGACATTTCTGTGCACGTCTTAACATATTCATATAGACACATGCCAATTCCTCACAGGTGATAGTGCGGATGCTATTCCTGATGTTATTCTTAATTTATCAATAGTACGAGAATTCTGCTCGTACACTTTCCCCTTCATGTACCCCCATAAATAAAAATCACATGTCGAGAAATCTGGTGACCGCGGTGGCCACAAGCCATTGCTCACAGTCCACTCTGAACATCTGATGAATAAGGGTAAGTGACCTCTCAGATGTATGAGATATTGTTCCATCTTGCTGAAAGAAGCAATAATTACGCTCCTCTTCTGTTAGTTATGGATAAAATTCATCTAAGAAGGTCAAATATACATCCGTGTTGACTGTGGTGTCGAAGAACATTGGACCGAAAATGCGTTTCGCAGTCATAGAGCACCACACACCGGTCTCTTGGTCGTGCAGAGGTTGTTCGTACACTAGATTAGGATTTTCTGTCGCCCAGTGCCTGCTGTTATGGGAGTTTATATATCCCGAAAGATGAAACCAAATCTCATCAGTCAACAGCGGGTCTAAACGACCATCTATAACCATATTCAACAACCAGCGAAGAAATTTACACGTTTGTCCTTATCGGGCTCCTTCAGTTGTTACACAGCTGTCACTCGGTACGGTTTGAATTTCAAAGCCTTCAACCAAGGCTATCTCTAGATAGCCTTGCTTCAACACACGTCCTCAAGTTCTCCTAGGTCAAGCGTACAGTAGGGTTAGGTCACGGTGGCTACGGGCGCGTTAGGATGACCCTTTGCACGTCGGCCATACTGAGGCCTATTGTGCACTCCGAAGCGTATAGGATGAATGAGGATGAGGGTGTACCAGCTCACCGGCCGCATGTGACCCCTCATCCGCTCACCCAATGGGGTACTCCTACCCTCCCCCGCTCTAAGTTCATACCGCCAAGGTGTCCAAGCAGCACAGGATACATTCCAACGGCCCTTCCAAGGCTGAGAACTTAAGAACGGTTGTAGAGAGGACGCCCCTTCCCGTAAGCGAAATGAAGACATGCGTCTTGACCTGAATATGGCTATTGAATGAGATGAGAAAGATGAATGATATGATATGAAATCTATTTTTTTTCTACACGGGAGGGGAAGGGAAAATGGTCCGTGGAAATGAAAATTCCAACCCGGCATTTGCCTAAGTGTGGAAAGTCACAGAAAAAAACGATGAAGAAGTTGTTCAATGACAATGACTTCACAGAGTAAATAAATAGAATAATAATTCTTAATTATAAGAAATAGAAATTTCCTTTTTGGCACACCTACATGGAAACAGCTGTGTTTTATAACACATTACTAGTCAGAAAGTTCTACTTTGCTGCACGCGTGAGGCAAAAACATTGTTACGATTCAGTTACCCGTACGAATACCACCAAAGTTGTTATAGTAATATAAAGATAGCCTATATATATATATATATATATATATATATATATATATATATATATAGGCCTACTATAAATACAATGTAGTATTAGTAGGCAGTGACTCATAGTCTAAAACAATCTCAATAATCTGTGATTTATTTAATTAGTTAATTAATCCATATAAAATTTCCATTTAGTTGTGCTAAAAAATATCTTACGTAACAAAAATGAAAGTGTCTTTCGCGCACTCGTTTCGAAATTCTGGACTCGGCTAACATTTCATCCGTAAACGTCTCACTCCTGCATAAAAGTATCACTTTCTGTCCTTGTTACGTAGATAACTATTGTTACAACTCAAGAAACACATTTCACTTTTATGTGGTTTCCAGTAACTAATTCTATACTTGCTCATTAAATAATTCACGAACTTTATTGTGAACCATTCAAATATTGGCAGTTAATAATATCTTACTTACTTACTGGCTTTTAAGGAACCCGCAGGTTCATTGCCGCCCTCACTGTTAAAAAGTAAAGGTGATAGTGCATCTCCTTGCTTTAGCCCGCAGTGAATTGGAAAAGCATCAGATAGAAACTGGCCTATACGGACTCTGCTGTAAATTGACAGAATTACTTCATTAATTAAAATTATGTTTATTTAAACAAGAGCATGTTATTGTAAGATAATTACCGGACAGACCTGTTTTGTCTCCCTTTGTGACTTTGTGATAAATACTTGTGAATATTAAACGTTCTTATAAGAGTGAGAAGAGAACAGGGTAACGGATCCAATATGTAAAGTTTCTGTTGTTTATTATCTTACAAGCAAACATTCTGATGGGGGCGGATAAACAGATAAAAAGTTATTTTTTTTTTCTTCCACCATGTTAATAATGTCAAAAGTAGTGCTTATACAAATTTTCGCCACTCGATCGCAATTACAAGGCCGTCCAGAAAGTGATTTTCCCTGAGCCCGTTTATAGAAAGAAACACAATTATATGGAAAGATTATTGAAACAGATATAGGAATTGTTGCGCTGTTTGTCAACATATCCCCCACTGGAATTAAGACATTTGTCATAGGCCTACCATGAGATCAATTTTTGTATCCTTGTGTCGTAGAAGTCAGCCGCCTGGGAGTGGGAACAGCGTTTGACAGCCGTCTGCACCTCTCTGTCGATCCCATGATATGACAAATGTCTCAATTCTGGTGGGGAATATCTTGAAATATAGCTCAACAAATCGCTGTGTCTGTTCCAATTAGTTATTTTAAGAAGTCTGATCTCTTTCCACAAGTTTGTGTTAAAATACCCAGTAAAACTGGTAGTAGCAGTAGTAGTAGTAGTAGTAGTAGTAGTAGTAGTAGTAGTAGTAGTAGTAGCAGCAGTAGCAGTAATAGTAAGTAATAATAATAGTAATAATAATAATAATAATAATAATAATAATAATAATAATAGTGTTTTTATGACTTTAAGGTCGCAATTCGAATTCAGCACTTTTCTTTGTAGCCAATTCAAATAGCTAAATAAAACTAAAACTGACTAACTTTAATCCATTTCTCTGACGCCATATGTTTTTTGCAAGATCCGTCGTTGGACTTACAGTTCCAATTAGGAAATGTCACAAATCAACACTGATTCAGTTACAGTCGAACTGACGAGATTCAGCCTGACGGTTTGCTGGATAGCCTATCAAAGTGAATCTCGCCGACTTCATCTCGTGTTCATAAAACATACCTAAATGAATTCCAAAAGAGCAAAAAAAAGGTTCTCAATTGTGGGTCATGTTATAAAAATGGCAGCAAATAGTGACCGAATGTTCGTTCCTGAATATGTCGCGTCCATTAACCTCTTATTAAAGTTTTAGGCCTACACTCTGCAGCATATAAGTATCCATTTACAGTAAAGCGAACCGCCTGGCTGAAAGTGTGGCCTACGCCACTTGTTTCCACTGATATTCTACAGATTCGACATCGCTAATTTACTGAAATGCAACCCCGTTCAATTTGCATATATGTTTCATAATTGATGGTGGTGTTGTTTTTATACTTCTCACTTCTCTTTAGCTGATTACCATTTCAGAATACGAAATCATTCGAAAGTTTTTCAGTCCTAGGCTATTCGGAACAATTATTTAATGTTAATGTAATGGAGAAACATTGTCACAAAATATAAAACGAAAATAACTGTTTGGTGAGTTATAGATTCGTCATCATTAGAACAATAACATCTAAAATAGCAATAATACTCAGCATCGTGTTGCCCTTGGGGAGCTACGATAGATAGCGAAATCCGGTTGCGAAAGCCAGCTGTAACGGTTGAGGGGATCATCATGCTAACCACACGATACCTCTATTCTGATTGGATGATCGTCCACCTCTGCTTCGACATGTGAATATGAGGGCAGCAGCCGGCTGGTCGATCTGGGTCCTTCAAGGACTGTGGCGCCACGAATTATCATTAAAACAGCAATAATAATAATAATAATAATAATAATAATAATAATAATAATAATAATAATAATAATAATAATAATAGACTAACAAGCAAACATTCTAATGCGGGCAGATAAAAAAGTTACATTTTTTCTTTCACCGTGTTAATAATGTCAAAAGATTTGCTTAAACAAATTTTGGCCACTCGACAGCAATTACGGGGGCCTTAAAAATTAGTTCGCCAGGGGTCGTTAACAGAAAAAAACACAATTTCATTGGAAAAATTTATTGGAACAGACACAGCAATTATTGAGCTATTTTTCAACATATTCCCCATCGGAATTGAGACATTTGTCACATCATGCGATCGACAGAGCGGTACAGACGGCTGTCAAACGCTGATCCCGATCCCAGACAGCTGACTTCTATGACACAAGGATACAAAAATTGATTCCATGATATGACAAATGTCTCAATTCCAGTGGGCGATATGTTGACAAATAGCACAACAATTGCTGTATCTGTTTCAAGAAATCTTTCCATACAATTATGATTTTTTCTCTGTAAACGGCCTAAAGGAAAATTACTTTCTGGACGGCCTTGTAATTGCGGTCGAGTGGCGAAAATTTGTATAAGCACTTTTTTTGACATTATTAACATGACGGAAGAAAAAAATAACTTTTTTATCTGTCCCCATCATAATGTTTGCTTGTAAGATAATAAACAACACAAACTCTACGTATTGGATCCGTTACCCTGTTCTCTTCTCACTCTTACAAGAACGTAGACCCTAATCCATATTTACTATATTGTTTGGCCTCCAGGGACATACTTTTGATAGACAACACCTTCATGGCAGTAGGAAAGTCATGAACATCCCCAATTTTGCCGCGTCTTCTTCGGACCTGGAGAATCAGAATATTTCCACTGGGTAGACTGGGCTTTTGCTTCACGATCATCTCCGATTATGACAGTTTCTAGGAAATCTAATTGAGAGGCTCGAGCGTAAAACATGGCAAGTGACGTTTCAGTGTTTTGAAGTTATTAGGTAGGTAAACATTTATAGGTCTACACGCAACAGTTTGTATAGTTACCAGGAAAGTAAAATCTTTATACTTCTGCCATTATGTTGAAAAACTAACTACTGCATTAGACGCTGAATGTAAGATAACATATTATAAGCTATATATCTCATTTTTGACCAAAATGTCAGTTATCATGTTTTACGCCCGAACCTCTCAATTCATTGTTAGAGGCTTCAAGTCTTGTGCAATGTAACACGAAATTCTTTCGTCTCTTTTCAAATAGCCGCGTAATATACTTTGCCTCTACACGTTAAAATCTCTTGAACAATAGTCCGTGATTTACCCAGGGCTTCCTCTAATTCCTGTACTGTCGGGTGAAGATTTTCGCTGCTTACATTCCAAAACGAATTTAACATTTTCGAGTATTCTGTATGTTGAAGACTATGAAGGCTTTCCAGAATGTCGTTCGCTGTACTGTACTCAAAATAATATATGGTGATCATTCGAATGAGTGCCACTTCCTACTATGGAGTAATAGCATCGTGCATTACAACAGCTTTGTTTGGTTCAAGTTTGTGGAGTACGGCGAAGTTGGATATTCGCCTATGTTCGCTTTGCAAGAGGAGGCCTGTCGTGTTTCTTCCACTTTGTTATAAATAGGCTCCAGCTACCTGAAGACTGAAGTTAAAGACGCATTGGGTATATAGTACGCCGAACACAGGTAATGCAACGGATAAGGATGTAAACAAACAAGTCGTCGCTGCGTTTCGTGGAGTACAGTCAACTTCCCACATTCTGAAGCTATACTAGTAAACACATGCTTGAGCCGTGTTGTTCATTTTTGTCGTGATCTTTCTAGTGAATAATAACGTGCATTCGTAAGTTACGGAACTTGAACATATGCGGATGTCACTTGAAATGATTTTATATTGCAATAAATTCTTTCAATCGCACATGACGTTATTGGTGCATGACGTAGTGCAAGATATTCCTATTGTCTGATATTTTTTTCGTGTTTCATAGGATGTTGCATGTCGCTCATCACTGAAAACCCATTAATTTTCTATGTAATTTTCCAGAAATTCCTTAAAATGTACATTGTTTAATTTATTAATTGGGATGTTGGCACTGAGCTTCATGGTAGCTACACAAATCCATGCTAAACGTCTAATTAATATGTTCATAATTTTCAGATTTTGATGGTACTGGTTCTTTTGGATTACGTTCAACACACTTTTTGTGCCTTTTGATATTGCAGTGTTTTTCAGTGCATTGTTTTTGTCACTTTTATGTTTATTTTACATAATTTATATGTAATGTTGTTGAAAATATTAGTTCAAATATTCTCAACTAAGCCCTGCAATATTACACGCTCAGCGTCTTACCTGAAATTTTACCTCTGCAATGAACCTTCAATCAGCCACAAAGATGTAGTTATTTAATTAATACGACTAGTAAGAGCAGTGATCGATAAGACTACTCACTATGACTGCGTCCCGATTTTGACATTCTAGGAAGAGAGAAGAGGATGCGTAGGCCTAACTATTTTATATACGAGCGTACCTGTACCTGCGCCGTGACATCATATATACTTCGAATCAGGCAACTTCATTCCAGTTTATAGGTAGCTGCTGAAATACGCAGCCTAGTTATAAAATATTCGCTGTTCTTCACTCATATTTTAATCGCCTAAGAATTTTAGCACAGCTATTGCGGTTCGTTTTTCAAATGAAATAAGACGAAGTTTTCAATATCTTGGTTGCCTCTCTCATGTTCGAACATTGCAGCCACTAACTACTAACGTCGAACCTAAAGCACTAATGTTAGTAAGTATTTCATGGGTTGAAAGTGTGATGTGATGAAAACAGTAACTTCACATATAATACGTTATGATTATTAGGCTTATATTTCCGCAACATATTATTATGTTAAATTATAATAAATCACAACATAAAATACTATATATACACACAAATGGCATCTGAATTAAATAGGTGAATTTAATTTAGAGTAGCTTACCTCGCCTGATCAATGTCAAATTGTACCAACCTAACACTTACAAAATGACTATCGTGATAGCTGCAACCTGCGTGTATGTCGAGGATGTGTTGTCAGTAGTGAAGTGAACCTAACACCTAGAAAATCACTGAAAAATGTTGAGGTTACAATTTAATACTTTACTTTGCATTATACCGAATATATCAACGAGTTTCCTGCCATCTTCGAAGTGTGGTACTATAATTTAATCTCTTTCCCTCATTTAATCATTTCCGAAAACCCTTCTAATCATTCGAATAGTTTTCGTGGATGAATATCCAGTTTGAAAACAAAACTTGATGCAAATTCGTTGACCTAGTCTTATAGGGTGCTATTCATAGACATTTCGCTAGCCCGGGCTACGAGAGTGCTGAACAGGATTCGTATCATATCATATCATATCATATCATATCATATCATATCATATCATATCATATCATATCATATCATATCATATCATATCATATCATATCATATCATATCATATCGCTGACACTGGTTTATGAATACGAAAAACGTTAGTTCGCTGATCATCCACCGAAAGCCCGCGCTAAGAATGTCTATGAATAAGGCCCTTAGTCATTTTAAATGCGGCAGTCACACAGTCTAGCCTTGGTTTTTCTGAACCGACGCATGAGACATGCGAGGTGCGAGGCCCGCCTCGCACAAATGCGGACTATACGAGAGATAGTGAGTGGTTTCTATAACTGCGAGGTACGCACACAATTTGTGTGATAATCTGTGAATACCAAAAGTATATATATTTTTTTATATTTTTTTTTCTTTTAGTTTTCAAGTACAATTACGTGCTGTAGCCTACAATACTTACGAACGAAGCAGATATTTTCTTGTGCAATATTTGAAGTATGAGACAATGTAAGTCCAGTGATTTCAAAAATGAAATGTTAATAAATTTTTATACCATACTTGAAAATATTAAAAATATCACTTTTAAAAAAGTGAACTGAATCAATAGTAAGACAAAAACGCAAAAACATTAAATCTTTTGAAACAGGATACAAATAATGCTCGCGAGCCGCACGTTTTAATACGAGGCGCATCCAGAAAGTAAGTTTCC
The DNA here is from genome assembly GCF_040183065.1 of Periplaneta americana. Classification (NCBI taxonomy): domain Eukaryota; kingdom Metazoa; phylum Arthropoda; class Insecta; order Blattodea; family Blattidae; genus Periplaneta; species Periplaneta americana. The sequence continues at coordinate 106,008,920 of NC_091121.1, forward strand.
CTATTTAAAAAAAAAAAAGAACACACACTTTCAGGAAAACATTTATTGGCAACAGGTACAGCAATGTTTCAGCTATTTTTCAACATACCCACCATCAGAATTGAGACACTTGTCGTATCGTGGGATCAACTTTTGTATCCCTCTGTCGTAGAACTCTGCCGCCTGAGAATGGAACTAGCGTGTGACAGACATCTTTAGCTCTTCGTCGTTGCCAAAACGCACACCGGAGGAGAGGAATTTCTTGAGAGAGAGAGAGAGAGAGAGAGAGAGAGAGAGAGAGAGAGAGAAAGAGAAAAAGAGAGAGAGAGATGCTCGGCCCATAGGCCTGGCAGAGCTGCCGATGAATTTCAATTGGCGCAATGCTTTGTGCATTAAAGAACTTTATCACCGACCGAACCTCGCAGGCGGCGGGAGAAGGAATAAGAGCTTCCATTTCGGACCACTGCTGCCACGCTACTGGCACCAGGCGGGACCTGTCCGGCTGGCATACGATTGATACGTCATAGATCTGTTACGCATGCGCAATTGACACGGCTAATTACGTTTACTTTCAAGGGGAAAAAAATCGGGAAAATTACTTTCTGGATGCGCCTCGTATGTTTGCTGTGACTAGAGACTAGCAACTTAACTTCGAGTAATTGAACTCTCAATGTCAGCTGAGCTGTCAATCATCTGGCCACTGTAGAAGTGTTGAACCACGGCTGTGGCAAATGCCATCTATGGCTCACTTTGGCATGCCTGCTATAATACCATATTGTAATAGCCTACAGCTTGTACTAATGGAAGGTAAATCATTCATAAAGTATGGATAATCTAGTAATTTCGTAGGATAACGAAATAGTGAATAATGTTTCTTAATCTAATGCAAAGAGAAAGAACATCCTTATCCCAACGTAAGTGTTAGTCGATTATTATTCCGAGATAGCTACTTAACTTGAGGAAATTCATTTAGAATAGGACAGTTAGGGCCTACATTTATTAGAAGAACAATTAGATATATGAATTTTTAAATATAAGAACGAATCAGAATATTTCATACCTCAAGATGTTAACGAAAATGGTACAACCGTAGTTTCAGTACAAGAAGCTGACTCAAATATATGGTTTGTTAGAATCATGTTTTATAACTACAGCCCGAATGTTTAGGCATTTGTTTTGGTTAAAATAGGCAGGCATATAGGCACTAAGAATAGTAAAATAGGCATTTATTATTCATGGAAACAGACAAAAAAATAGACAAATACTTAATAAACTATCCCAAACGGTACTCACTTTTCTTGGTTACATGTCAAAACAAGATGCTTTTAAGATGTCAACTGTCATAGTGAGCCGCCTGTCAGACAGAATGTTTTTCATGGTGGAAAAAGATCTTTCTACTTCTACTGAAGTGATTGGAGCAAACTTAAAACAACTTATTGCAGAAGGACTATCTCTACTTTCTTTCAGAGATCGGAAAAAAAACCGACTGTGTTTTAGGTTATTTTACGACGTTTTATCAACATTTTAGGTTATTTAGCGTCTGAATGGGATGAAAGTGATAATGCCGGTGAAATGAGACCGGGCTCCAGCACCGAAAGTTACCCAGCATTTGCTCATATTGGGTTGAGGGAAAAGCCCGGAAAAAAACTCACTTCAACATGGTTACCTGTCCCCACCGGGAATCGAACCCGGGCCACCTGATTTCGCGGTCAGAGGCGCTACCCGTTACTCCACAGGTGTGGACACTGTGTATTATCTCAAAAAGAGGGGTGTGAGAAGGGATTAGAGACTTCAAAGTACACATGACTTATGCGTGCGACAACAGTAACGGGATCTGGAGACTTGCTTTTAATACTTCCCTCATCCCCTTTCTTTAGCTGGAAAACCCCGAAGTTACTTAAGCACTGAGGGTTATACTGTTCAGACACCTTTTTTAAGTGACATAAAGATGGAATCGGTAGGGGAGAAAAGTTTACGGCTTCTTGGAAACATATGTATTGCTGGAGAATAAATATTTGTGTGAGGTGAATATATATTTTTAATTTGCACAACCGTTCTTTTTTGTTTTTTTGATATAATTTATGTGTGGTTTATTTTAAATGCATTAAAATATAGAAAATGTACAATAACGACGTAAAAAGGTCAAAAAAGGCATTTAACCTTAAATAGGCAAAGGGAGCTAAAATAGGCAAAAAAGGCAAAATAAAAATTGGGCCTATCGTCCCCAAATGTGTAGAAACGTGTTTATATCTAATAGGTCTTTCATACATACACTCAGTTTAAAAAGGGCATTTTGCCTAACATCCGGGCTCTATTTATAACATTTGATGGTAAGATTAATAGAAACTGGAACCGCTATAGAGATATTTTATTTATTTATTTATTTAATTATTTATTTATTTATTTATTCTGGTGTAGTTAAGGACATCAGGCCTTCTCTTCCATACCACCAGAAATACAAATACTGTACAATGATACAAATAAAAAGAAAAATAACACTATAAACAAAGTAAAGCCACACAAAAATATACACAGGTTGCAATCATATAAACTTTAAATGAGTGATAAAGTATCATAATTAATTACATCGTAACTAATTAACGAATATAAACAAGAAACTTGCAATTTTAATCTAGAATAAAAACACAAAAAAACACTTTTAGCAATACCTAAAACCCATTAAATAAGACAAAATTTTCCAATTTAATTTTGAATTGTTATAAAGTCCGGCAGTCCCTGACGTCATTAGGTAACAAATTCCAAAGGCGAGGTATTTCTACAATGTAGGAGGATGAGTATAAACATATTCTGTCATGAGGGATAGAAAGAAGTGCTTGATACCGGTTTCGAAGAGCTGTAAGAAATTGAAAGCGCGATAGCAGATAATTCGGAGTAGAAATAGAGTAGAGATATTGCGGAAGAGAGAAATTTCTTGCTGCGTGCTCTTATATTTCCTAGTCTGTAGCTATACAGACTAGCGGTATAATCTAATTTGTGTAGTCGGCATGGCCCAGGACATCGTTGAAAATAACGTAGGACATACTCAAGACAAGAGGCACGTATCTAGTCCCAATGAAAGGAAAATAAGACCTCACTTTCCTGCCAGAAATCGAATATAGTCTATCCGAGTTGTACGTGCATATGCGATCACTTGAGCCATAGCCAATAATGACTAATAATGAATAAACATTATTCATTGAAAGATTCAGCGTTACCTACTAGTACCTAGGCCGTTGTTGCTCGGAGCGGAGTAGTCGCGACACACCGAGGCTGCCTGCTACTCTAGCGCCCTCCAAAGTCCTGGCGCCGGCTACCAGCCCTTGCTGGTCACTGACATACAACTTCCGTTTCTTGTGGGTCTGTCTACAACACCGACCTGGATTGAGTTTACTGCCAACAAGATATATTATAGGATCTGTCACCGAGTGTCTGGCATGAGGGCACGGAAGTTACCTGACGTCACGGCAGTACCTCCATTCATGTCAGTTCCCATGACTTTCTTACTAGACAAAGAACAAGAAATCTGACGGAGGTTGGCGGCAGTAAGGAATTCCTCTGAGGTTTTCCTCAAATGTAAGTCGAATGTTCAGTTTCTGTCAGATGCGTTTCCAATTCACTGTGGGCTAAAGCAAGGAGATGCACTATCACCTTTACTTTATAACTTTGCTCTAGCGTATGCCATTAGGAAAGACCGGGAAAACAGGGAGGGTTTGGAATTGAACGGGTTACATCAGCTGCTTGTCTATGCGGATGACGTGAATATGTTAGGAGAAAATCCACAAACGATTAGGGAAAACAGGGGAATTTTACTTGAAGCAAGTAAAGAGATAGGTTTGGAAGTAAATCCCGAAAAGACAAAGTATATGATTATGTCTCGTGACCAGAATATTGTACGAAATGGAAATATAAAAATTGGAAATTTATCTTTTGAAGAGGTGGAAAAATTCAAATATCTGGGAGCAACAGTAACAAATATAAATGATACTCGGAAGGAAATTAAACGCAGGATAAATATGGGAAATGCCTGTTATTATTCGATTGAGAAGCTTTTATCATCCAGTCTGCTGTCAGAAAAATTAAAAGTTAGAATTTATAAAACAGTTATATTACCGGTTGTTCTTTATGGTTGTGAAACTTGGACTCTCACTTTGAGAGAGAAACATAGGTTAAGAGTGTTTGAGAATAAGGTGCTTAGGAAAATATTTGGGGCTAAGCGGGATGAAGTTACAGGAGAATGGAGAAAGTTGCACAACACAGAACTGCACGCATTGTATTCTTCACCTGACATAATTAGGAACATTAAATGCAGACGTTTGAGATGGGCAGGGCATGTAGCACGTATGGGCGAATCCAGAAATGCATATAGATTGTTAGTTGGGAGGCCGGAGGGAAAAAGACCTTTGGGGAGACCGAGACGTAAATGGGAAGATATTAAAATGAATTTGAGGGAGGTGGGATATGATAGTAGAGACTGGATTAATCTTGCTCAGGATAGGGACCAATGGCGGGCTTATGTGAGGGCGGCAATGAACCTCCGGGTTCCTTAAAAGCCAGTAAGTAAGTAAGTAAGTAAGTAAGTAAGTAAGTAAGTAAGTAAGTAAGTAAGTAAGTAAGTAAGTAAGTAAGTAAGTAAGTAAGTCGAATGTGATTCTTGGCGAGTCCAAATCCTAAAAATACCACCTCGCCATCGCCATTTCCAACGACGCTGGATAATGTCGCTGAGAATATCCTGCAGCATCCATAGATAAAACTAAGAACTGACAGTGAAGCCTTGATTCCGAAGAATTTGACGTAAATACTTCTTCTATTAAAATTACTTCCAGACAAAAGATCCTTCAGTGTCGACATATTTATGTTAAAATAAATCCCTATTATGGTGTGTGATAATTTAATTATCAGATTTTGAACTTCAATTCAACATAAAAAGAATAAGATAGGCCTAAGTGGAGTTGTGTTTTAGTCCTTCCGACCATTCAGAAATATTCATACCCACATCGTTACGTACCTTGCCACTTAGAATCTTCCAGCATCCGTCCGTCCTGAGTCCTGAGATATTTGTTATTTTATTTTTAAAGATCAATATAATTCTACACTTCAAAAAAAAAAAAAAAAAAAAAAAAAGACACTGGAATAAAAAAAATGCTGAAAACATTCTGCAGGCTACAGTTGGGGCACAAATGAAGGGTTCAGAACCATAGTGGGCCGAGCGCCATTTACTAAAATCAGTTAAAATGAAGTTATTACCATAATTCAATGGAAACATATAGCAAGTAATATAAAGTATACACATTAAAACTAAATGATATGTCAATCTTCAATTAAACTACTTTATGGTATTCACTTAACTTTAACCCTTGCTTTCTCCTTTTTTAATGAATGGCGTTTGGCTCACTATTGCTCTGAACCCTTCAAATGCAGGTATATTATACTATACTTCGGGTCTCTGCACATACATCTTATATCAATGGTGTATATGAAGTAGCTATAGTATAGTATACTCTTAGGACTGTGTACATTTAAATGAATAGAAAACTTATATTACGTTTTGTAATTAAAGGCACGGTTAATTAGAAAATTAAGATTGAAGTTTCTGCGGTCTGGCAACATCGCAGCTAGCACATTCTACTTGTGATACAGATGTAAGAAGTCGACGAACTCTGTGTGCTTCGGTAGGTGAGCTGCTCTCTGTCTCGACGTTGCTATCAGTTCGAATTGTGCAGTGACTTGAAATTAGAGGTTTTTAATATTAAATTTACACGAAAACCGTTCACGCTATTGAAATACGCCAGAGGGATAAATTATTCTTTATTAGATTTCCTGCCGATATGGACAAAAACCACAATCCTACTCGCAATAGTTACCGAATAAGAGGGTGTTAAACTTCTGAGGAAAAAAAAACCTGTTTTTTCTAAGAAAGAACTATTAACTTTCCACCAATATGATATTATACTGTAGTTTTCTGTTACATACAATGTGAACTATTTGCTTTAAAAATCTGAAAGGCTATTTCACTTTCAACCTGTATATTTAGCATTTTTGCGCCCTTGGTTTTTGCAGCCAATACAATAACAAAGGTAACAGAATATTAGAATATTATTCCCTTCTTCTGCTTCTACAATAATAAAAAATTGATTTGTTCTTATTGAATCGGTCCTTATTTTTTTTCTTATTTTTCTCTTGTTATGTCCTTTCCACTAATTATTTAATTCATTCATTCTTCCTCTGTTTCTTCATTCCCATGCATATCCTTTCTTTCATTAGGCCTATTTCTTCTCTCTTTCATTTTTTTTCTTCCTTGAGTTTATTGCTTAACTTCTACTTTATGGTGTCGACATTTGGTTGTATTTAAATTAACTTAACACAAGATTAAGGCGTACAATGAAACTTTTGTGAAGTGAGCCAAGCCTCTATAATGATATATTTAGTCTACACCTATTAATAACAAATAAATTAGTCTATTCGCCCGTAATAAATGCAATGCTCATGATAAAAGCTCGGAACTTGGAGACTTGTATCTTTGCACGTGGCTAAGCGACCGGACTTCAATATCAACAAACTCCCTCTTCCAGTACAGAGGTAGTCACGTATGCTATTAAAGTGATTTTTGGCTGGAACAACATATTGATAATAGATTATGGTAGGTTGAAACAAGTAATTTTATAGCATATATATAATAAAAATAAACATGAGAAATAAATTAAATTTACGTTCTGCTCTGTAGACCTACATTTTATTACAGTGTATGGCTACGTACATTCGAAGATTTTCGAATCCATAACTTCTTCGCCTGTTAGTTAAACATGATTTGAAACGAGAAAAACTTATTTCCACTTCAGATGAATTGACGGGAGCAAACTTTAAACACTGAATGTCTTCACTGTCACTGTTTTCTGTTCGATTTTCAGCAGTTGCTAGCTGATCTCGAATCTGAGAAAGGTAAGTATATCCTAAATTTTTATCAAAAATAGTTTTCAATTTGTGTATCACTCCTAGGGTAGATTCCTCTGATACTTGATCCATGGCTATGGACAAATTTTCCACCAATTTAAGAGACTGCAATGTCTTTCAATGAATGTCCGTTTCCAGCCTCTAGTCTGTGCGTGACACAACTTACATTCTCCATTCGAAGAAAATAATGTATTTTCTCCGAATTCCTCCATGAAATTCTGTATCTAAAATTTAAAAAATGTATTTTCAAACTTTTATAATACCCATTCGAATAACACGTATTTTATAATTCCTCAAATAGACCGTTTGCCTGTAATTCTCTGAATGTCATTGGCTTCGATATGACACAGTTCTTTTCATTCGATGTGACCGCTTTCTTAGTACATACGACTGTCCCTGAGCACTTGCAGCACGAGCTTTGTGTATGTTGTACCAGCAATCTTAGTCATGCACACGACACACAAGTCCGCAAGTTCCGAGCTTTGCTCATGATGCAATTTTCACCTTGTATGAAAACTACTAGCGTGACATGAATCCCATTCAAAATATGAATGTTTGTCGAATGAAGGCTGTCACATTTATTTTGGTGTGCAAGATTCCCTTTGGCGTGAGATGGGTTAGTTGTAACCGATTAAGAATAGACTGGATCCTTTCGAATTAAAAGTGCGTCTTTAATTCGGAAATAACAGTATGCCTAAGTCTACTAATGAAGGATCGATGGAGCGGAGAAAAATTCTCTCCGGCACCGGGATTCGAACCCGGGTTTTCAACTCTTTATGCTGACGTTCTCTATCCACTAAGTCACACCGGATTCCAATTTCGATACCGGATTGAATCCTCACAGTTTAAGCTACACCTCTTAGTTTCCCTTTAGTGGCCAACACTCATGCAATGTGTCACAGATGTGTGACAGTGGTACAATGTCCAACACACTAATGTGCAGAGGTGCACTCATTACGAGTGACTAAGTGGCCGAGATCCAACAGTATGTCTACTGTTGTCCTGCAATGTTCAAAAATGAGAAAGGCAACAAAGACATTACAAATATCGTCTTATTTCATATCAAAAACTAATTGCAATATCTGTGCTAAAATCCTTATGCGGTTAAAACATGAAGGGGTGGGAGTGGAGGACAGCGAATATTTTTATAAGGTGGAACAAACACGACAAGCCTCCTTTTGCAGAGCAAATATTGACGAATGTCGAACTTCTTTATACTTGACAAACTTGAACCGAACATAGCGCCTGTAATGCACGACGCTAATGTCTAGCAACATACTGCCGACAAAAAGAAGAGGACCATCTTTTATCGTTGTATTTTTCAGTATTGCACTCTTCGAGGTTACAATCACAGATTTTGCAGTGTCTGCACTCGTGTTGCGGTCAACTCTAAAGAGACGTCATCTCTTGTCGGTAATGTAAACTTTATCGTTATGCAACAAACCCGCGAGTTGTTTTGAGTCTCTGATGAATAATGAAACACTTGAAAGTTTTGGAAGAAATCCAAGATGTTTACAATGAAATACACATGTGCTCAGGAAGTAAACAATAAGAATATAAAAACTTTATTGGCAGTAAAACCTCTCTATGACGGAACATGGTGGTTCCATAGAAATTTTTCCATTTTGGCAGGTTTTCTTCTTATAAAGAGTAGCTTAAATTTTCATGTAATTTAAGAAACATGCAAAGACAATTTAAGCCACACAAACATAAATTTTTACGGTTACTGCCTATTCAGAAAACGTAACAGAACTCATCCCATCCTGCTGCTTAACGTAACTTATTTTCACGACGTTGTGATTTGATCACCTTGTTCTATTGCAGCCATTTTCGTCCGGTGTTCTGTTGGTGTGTCGCGAGAAAATGAATATAGTGAAGGTTATCGTCGCAAAAGTTTGGAAAATAAAAGTGAAAAAAGTATTAAAAAAAAAGCGAGTTCACAAGAGTCAATTTTCAGCAAAAGCAGCACAAGTCAACATTCAGTAAACACAGTATAGGTGTGCGAGCGGTAGAGAAGAGAATGACTAAGACGCAGCTAGGGTTGCCAGGTCAGTAACGTTAGACTAGCCTAGCAACCTTGAATTTAATTGAATTTGAATTAAGGGGAGAGGGCATACGACCCATCACTGCGACCTTATTAGATCTATTGCGCTGACTCTCAAGGTAGGCGTATTCCCAATCCCAATCCACTCGTCTCTAGGCCAGCCTCCCCTCCACATGCCAACCACTGACGTTCGGGGAATGCTATGGAATGACGGAATAATGTGGAAACGGAAGAACCCCGAGAAAAATCTCAACTGCAACCTTTTCCTCCACAATTGTGACTATGAACCAACCTTCAAAAATATCGTATTTTTCAAGTTTTTATGTAAAAAAAAGTCCCACCTAGTTAGAACCCACTGATTTAGATTATATGAGTGTTCCGCGGGATTTTAAATTACAATTTAAGTGTGCCACATGTTGAAAAAGGTTAAAAAAACTCTGTTCTATTGTCTTGGAAAATTTTATTTAAAATAAAAGTAACAGACTATACACTTGAAAATCAACACTTAATTTAATTTACAAAACTTACCACCAGAGTGGCCTGCCTAAAATGAAAAAAAAGTAGGCCTATTTCCAACAAAAAGTAATAATATAAATAATAAAAGAAGTACACAAACATGAATTTAGAGTACATACCGGTATAAAAAAAGTATAAATCAATGAAATTATGTGCTGTTGTTATATAAATGCTATTTCAAAATCTGAATAGATGGCTTAAGGACCATGAGGGCAATTTCTTCACAGGTTGCTCTCGGTAAATTAAATTATAGCCTACTTTAGTAGGCCTACATCACTTAAACAAAATTATACTGATGTACTGTGTACATGGGACAAATAATAATAATAATAATAATAATAATAATAATAATAATAATAATAATAATAATAATAATAATAATAATAATAATAATAATAATGCTTTATTTATTTTTATGGCGGAGTTAAGGCCGTGAGGCCTTCTCTTTCACTCAACCACAGGATAAAAAGGAAATAGGCCTATACAGAGTGCGAATTAACGTGGGGATGGGGGGATTTCCCCCCTTTTGGAAAATTATCCCTCTCTCATAAATTCATATTAACAACTCTGCCAGGGATAACTTCTATCCCCCTATTACTTACTTACTTACAAATGGCTTTTAAGGAGCCCGGAGGTTCATTGCCGCCCTCACATAAGCCCGCCATCGGTCCCTATCCTGTGCAAGATTAATTCAGTCCCTACCATCATATCCCACCTCCCTCAAATTCATTTTAATATTATCCTCCCAACTTCGTCTCGGCCTCCCCAAAGATCTTTTTCCCTTCGGTCTCCCAACTAGCACTCTATATGCATTTTTGGATTCGCCCATGCGTGCTACATGTCCTGCCCATCTCAAACGTCTGGATTTAATGTTCCTAATTATGTCAGATGAAGAATACAATGCGTGCAATTCTGCGTTGTGTAACTTTGTCCATTCTCCTGTAACTTCATCCCTCTCAGCCCCAAATATTTTCCTAAGAACCTTATTCTCAAACACCCTTAACCTATGTTCCTCTCTCAAAGTGAGAGTCCAAGTTTCACAACCATAAAGAACAACCGGTAATATAACTGTTTTATAAATTCTAACTTTCAGATTTTTTGACAACAGACTGGATGATAAAAAAGACAAGCAACTCAGTGCAACCAAGTGTTGAGCCATATCGAATGCGGTTGAGGTCGCTTCTGTCGCTCTGTTGTCATCAGTTTGTATACATTAACATAAACGGAGTAATGCAATACGTAAATACGTTTACTGTAGTTCGGAGAAATTCCGATACGGTTGGACGCTTGTACTGTTTAGCACGCCGCACTGCGAACTTAACCCAGGCTATTGTAAGCATGATGATGAATTTATAATATGTGAATTAATGTTGGCGAAATGAATCCGAGGTCCAACGCCAACAAGGTATTCTCTATCTTAATTCGTACCCTGGGCCTACATGATAATATAATGGTAGTACAACAGAAATTAATTATACCTAAGACAAGATCTAAACAGAAAAAATAGGCATAAGCCAGAAGATTATCGAACTTACATACCTACTTAAACTACATGACAAATTAAATTACATGATTACTTTACAAACTAGTTACAATTGTGAATTTGAATAAATAACTTATCCTGGGACACTGTGCGTTTTGACTAGAAAGCGTTTAAGGTCGGGCAGTCCCTAAGAACTGCTAAGAACTGTAGGTAATGAATTTCAATAACGGATAGGCCTATGTATTTTTGTAATGCCATTAATGTAAAAATAAATTTCAGTCTTATTCAGGCAATAACCTTTGAAATCATTTCGTTTCAATATTACGTAAATTTTCGGCTTCTAGAAGTAGTTTCCATGCAGCCTATAGGTAGGCCTACAATCGTTTCGTTCTGAGATTGTCTTTTTGACAAACAGGTTTTCTTCTTATAAAGACTCTGTCATAAACAAATTTACTTTACATACCAGTTTTAGGAAGACATTTCCATCTGTGCTCGTTTGTTGGTGATAACATGCTGATGTAGACTCTATATTCCTTAATACCACTACGATAACCATATGAACCGATTAATTGGTCACCGCTTTTTTTTTTTTGGTCACGCATTTGGATTTCTACAGTAGTGTTATTCATTTATTCAAGGAGAAATCTTAGGCCACTAAAATACGGAATCTTCACAACTCCTGTGCACGAATTGTAGAAGCTGTCGTTACATTCGCTCTGAACATTAAAGTAGAGTCTGGATATTCTACGTCCGTGACACGCGGAAGCCTATTGATTGTTTTATTTGTGCTTGATGTGTTGTAACACTCATGTGTGTGTCAATAAAGTTCACACATTTTTATTTTAAAGCACCTGAAAAAAAGATAAATTTTTGCCATTTCAATATAGACACACTATACAATGATAACACCTTGAAATAGGATATTTTAGGTTTACCGAAACTTGTAGCTTCTCGCCAGGTTCAGGTATTAAGTGGTGTAGCTAGCGAAACGTTGCCCAACAAAGCAAGCTATTCTTTGTTAACTACGCACTAGCGATCGCTAATCCTCTTGTTAACGGATCAATAATGATCTCCTTGGTGCATGCGGGCGCTACGACCTAGACTAATCCTATGATAGCAGCAGCCTCATGACGTGATACTGTGTTATCGGCACCAGCAGCGGCTGGTGATCAGCTTCAGCAATGGGACCACAGCAGTAATGGGACAACAGGTCCTTACAGAGAGAGTCGGGATTTGATCCGTGAGATACAAGCGACTGTCATGCAAGTTATCTTCGAATTCTGTTTTCATGACATTTTTTTTCCACTATCGCTCCATCAACATTTCTGCATAGGTCCTGTTATATATGAATGCCAGGAAAGTGACACATTTCCTCATAGCTACATTTCACGAATGTCACAAAAATATAGTTCCTTCACCATCTTACGAATAGTTTTCCTATATAGGCTAAGAGTTTGTTTTTCGTGACTTACAGTTTCTACCAAATGTTTAAGGACACTCCTTCAAAAGAACGTTTCACTCCTGTCCTTATTCTTATGTGAATCCTCCTGAATTTTACACAGGGATCAAATGTTTGTGAAAAATGAAATTTCTTTACTGCAAACCCAATCTGTCTATCCTTCATACTGTGGATCGTATAACAGTTATTGTTCTGTTATGAAAAGTTTTTGAAAAATTACATTTTTTGTATGAGAAAAATTAATTACTCCAGAATGAGTGTACTTAGATCAATGAATTTTAGGCTAGAGTTAGGCATATCTCAAAGGCTTCTTGTGCAGTAATTACTTTTTGTTTAGAAAATTTGTGACAGCTCGTACAAGCATTGTAATCCAGATTTTTTTCTTTCTCTTATTTAGGAAAAATTGCCATTTTATAAAATTCTCTAGAGTTCGAAATTCGCGGCAAATTGATCCGAGACCGCCACTGCTACTTAGATCATAACATTAGGACAGTCATGTCAATTGATGTCCATAGGCGCAAGCGCGCGCTTTAGAGCTCAGGAGAGCCTGAGCACTTTACAGCGGAAAGGACACAGACGAAAGAATTAGTATATGTTGCTTGGTCAAGCTATATACAGGGATGGCCAGCACTGATTCAATAGATAAGGGAAGAGAACTTATTAAAACTGTATCCATGTCAATTTTTAGATTTGTCTGAGAAGTGTAAATGCATTATAAGAATGCAAGTTTTAATTTTAATGCTCATTTTTTCACAAATTTGTTATTCTTTTATTCAAAAGGAATATTTTCTCAACTTTTTAAAATAGAAAAGTGAAATTTTCAGATATAGGCTTATTTATTTAGTAGCCTTACAGGTACTGAAACATTGTTTTCGTAAATCTAATATACCGTAAATACGTATTACTGAAGATAGTGTATTACACATTTTGAAAATATTGTCATGGGAAATGTTTGTAAGGAAATGAATTAACAAAGTAACTACTGTTACATCATAAGCAAAATATATACGTGGTGTGTCTAAAAAGTTCCGTGAATGGTGTCATATCTGAACTGCAACTTGGCGCATGTGCTTGCGCATGCGCATGGTTCTTCAGACACTTGGGGAGAATCGATACACAGCATGCAATGCATGTGACTGGCGGTGTAAACAGACTGCGATCAGTTGAACGTAGTCAGTGTGAGAGGAAGTGTCACAGCGCAATGAAGCAACGTGTAAACATCAAGTTCTGCTACAAAATGGGGAAGACTGCAACTGAGACACATGGAATGTTGGTGCAGGTGTACGGGAGGGAAGCCGTGAGCAGAAAATGTGTTTACGAATGGTTTAAACGCTTCCGTGAAGGGAAGGAAACAATTGAGGATGAGCCACGTTCAGGTCGGCCATCGACAAGCAGAACCCCAGAAATGATCGAGAAAGTGCGAAAAATGCTGGCACAAGATCGACGACTGACTCTAAGATTGATTGCGGAGGAATTGGACATTAGCAAGGACACGGTGCACATCATCGTCCGCGATGATTTGGGTAAGCGGAAGATCTGCTCCCGATTTGTGCCGCACAAGCTCACAGACGAGCAGAAAGCAAAACGGATGGAAACTTCTGGTGATTTCATTTCCATGTGTGGCCAGGATCCATTGCTTCTGAAAATCATCGTCACGGGAGATGAGACCTAGTGCTACCAGTTCGAACCGGAATCAAAACGGCAATCGATGTCATGGTGTTCACCGACTTCCCAGCGACCAAAAAAAAAAAGCCGTCTGCAAAAATCTAAGGTGGAAACACTGTTGATCGCCTTCTTCGACAACAAAGGCATCATCCACAAGGAATTTGCTCCTGTAGGTCAAACCATTAATGCTGCTTTTTACCAGTTCGTTTTGAACCGATTGCTACAGCGTTTCCGGCGGGTTTGGCCAGAGTTGCACAGGACTGAAAAATGGATGCTGCTCCATGACAATGCCCCTGCGCTCTGTGCGATCCGTGTGCGCCAATTCCTGGCTCAGAAGATGGTAACTGTTCTTGAACAACGTCCGTACTCCCCTGATCTGGCTCCTGCGGACTTCTTCCTGTTTCCCCGCTTGTAGGCGGCCATGAAATGTGAACGTTTTGCGGACGTGAATACCATCAAAGATCGTGTGACAGCCATTCTGCGATCGATTTCACAGGAGGCCTTTGCTGATAGTTTCCAAATGGCAGTCACCTTTCATGGCCGCCTACAAGCGGGAGCAGATCTTCCGCTTACCCAAATCATCGCGGACGATGGTGTGCACCGTGTCCTTGCTAATGTCCAATTCCTCCGCAATCAATCTTAGAGTCAGTCGTCGATCTTGTGCCAGCATTTTTCGCACTTTCTCGATCATTTCTGGGGTTCTGCTTGTCGATGCCGACCTGAACGTGGCTCATCCTCAATTGTTTCCTTCCCTTCACGGAAGCGTTTAAACCATTCGTAAACACATTTTCTGCTCACGGCTTCCCTCCCGTACACCTGCACCAACATTCCATGTGTCTCAGTTGCAGTCTTCCCCATTTTGTAGCAGAACTTTATGTTTACACGTTGCTTCATTGCACTGTGACACTTCCTCTCACTCTGACTACGTTCAACTGGTCGCAGTCTGTTTACACTGCCAGTCACATGCATTGCATGCTGTGTATCGATTCTCCCCAAGTGTCTGAAGAACCATGCGCATGCGCAAGCACATGCGCCAAGTTGCAGTTCAGATATGACACCATTCACGGAACTTTTTAGACACACCACGTACCTACGTGCCCATGTGTTGTAAAAGTGTCAGCTCTATAGCTTCAGCAGGTTTCGAGAAAATAATTTAATATTCTGATGATAGGAAGTTGCGCACCAATATCACCTTAAACGCATAATGCGATAAGAGTTTTGTTATGGAATATTAGTTACACTTAAAACATATACAGCACTTAGATAACTTTGCTTTGTACTATAATATTGTTTCGATTAGTTCATTGATTACTTTCATAAGGCTAAAGATACCATCAATATCAATTCCAACTTATCATATCATAATCTCTATTTTTCGGGACATCACTTACTTTATGAATGATGCGTTTCATCCACTTAGAACAGTATAGTTGTATGTGAAGAATGTATGTGAAGACCAAAAATATCTTGCAAGAACAAAAATATCTTGCAATATAACAAAGCGGACAGAGAAGGCTTCCAAAATTATCTTAGAGAAAAGTACTCATTATGGGTAGTAAAGGGCAGTATTGTAGAAGAATGCTGGGCGGAGTTCAAGCAGATTATATTAACAGGAATACAGAAATTTATCCCGGTTAAACGCTTATCAAACAATCCCGATCCGGAATATTATAATAAATGCATACGGAAACTGAAAAGAAAACTAAGGAAATCCTACAGACAGCGCAAGGAAAGCCTTGCAAAACAAATAAATTTCACACAACTATCGAAAGAACTGCTTAATGCGAAGAAGATAGCGATAGCGCAGGAAAATTGCCTAATAAACTTTTCAAAGGTGGACAAAACGGGTGGGGGGAATTTTATAAATATGTGAAGAGACGACGCAAGGAAAACTATTCGAGCCTCCCCCAAAAAAATGACCGCGATCAATTTATCGTACAGGACAGCGAAAAAGCAGAAAAATTAAATTCCTATTTTGCCACTGTTTTTGGGATGAGGACAATAATACCACACTTAGCTTCTGTGGAAAATACGGGTCAGTTTTCTATCAAGCCTAGGGACATAAGGAGAAGGATCTCTAAATTGAAAACTCATAAATCAGTAGGACCTGATGGTATCGCCGGAGACGTACTGAAATTGGGAGGGGAAGCCATGATTCCCTATCTACTGCGTATATTTGAAATATCAATTAACAATGGTACTGTCCCGCGAGATTGGAAAGATGCAATAGTGGTTCCAATTTATAAGTCAGGGTCTCGCTCAGATACAAAAAATTACAGACCGGTCAGCCTCACCTCTGTGATTTGCAAACAGATGGAACACTTGATTTCAGCTTATCTAAGGCAGCATTGGGATAACTCAAATTGGTTACATAACTGTCAGCATGGATTTCGGGGGGGCTACTCATGTGAGAGTCAATTAGTAACTGTATGTCAGGATTTAGAAGACGGAATAGATTCCAGTAGCCAAGTAGATGCAGTGATTATTGACTTTTCACTCGCATTCGATGTAGTCCCACACGATATATTGTTGGTTAAACTACAATCAACGGGGATTGACTTCAGAGTACTCCAGTGGATCAAGGAAGTTTTAATTTGTCGCACTCAGAGAGTACGGGTAGGGGAGGAATTATCGAACCCAATTGAAATTACTTCCGGAGTCCCACATGGGAGTGTCTTGGGGCCTCTTCTATTCCTGGCTTTTGTAAATGATCTGCCAGTTAATATCTTGTCTAGGGTTCGCTTATTCGCGGATGATTGTATGGTATACAGGGAAATAAAAAGTTATGAAGATACTACTCTTCTTCAGACTGACCTAAATAGAATAAACGATTGGGCAATAGCCAACAAAATGAAAATAAATTCTCTAAAGAGCAAAGCCATCAGCTTTACAAGGAAAAGAAATAAAATAGTCGCATCGTATACGTTAGGGGGTGAAACCATTCCGGAAGTTAATAAATGTAAATCCTTCGGAATAACATTTAGCAGCGATCTCGGCTGGGGGGAACACGTTACAGACACAGCGGGAAAAGCATGGAGAGCGTTACACTTTGTGATGAGGGTACTAAGAAAAGGCTCTGATAAATCCAAAGAGATTGCATATAAATCACTAGTACGTCCAGTAATGGAATATGGTGCTGCATGTTGTGATCCCTACAGACTAGAACATATTAAGACACTGGAAAAGATTCAAAAACGGGCTCTCAAGTATTGTCGGAAAAATTCACCATTAAAATGGGACACACTCACGGACAGGAGAACGCGAATTCGATTATGCGCACTGTTCAAAACATACAGAGGTGAGCCTGCCTGGAGAGAAATAAAAAATAGGTTGCAACCGCCATATTACTCTTCAAGGAACGACCACTCATATAAATTGAGGGAAAGGAGACAGAGGACGGACACTGGAAAGTTTTCTTTTCTCAATCGTACTATCAGGGACTGGAATGCTTTACCTGCAGACTTACTAAAGGCTTTACCAACAACCAAAAACGTATTTAAAAATAGGCTTAAGGACTTTACTAATAGACGGTAATTATACACAGTATGTAAAGGGTGTAAATGATATTTTATTATTGAAGTGTTGTATCAGTGAAGAATTATATTGTGTCAGTGAAGTGTGTTGTGTCAGTGAAACGTGTTCCTGTCAGTGAAGCTTTATAGTTTATAGTGGCAGTGCAAAGTATTTGAACAGTGAAATGTTTTTGAAGTGTTAGTGAAATCAGGATAGAATAGTGAAATGTGTCGTAGTTCCAGTGCAGTGAGTGAGTTGACAGCGAAATGAGTGTAATCTGGAAAGGTACTTGTGCAGATATGAACATATCATACTCGTGGGTTTTAGTTCGAACTTAGGTTTAAGATACAAATTAGATTTATTTTAAATGTTATTTTAAGTGATCGTGCTTCATTTAATTTAGGATATTCCCTATTATTATTATTAGTATTATTATTATTAATTATTGGTATTATTATTAACTGAATTTTTAATTAATAAGTTTATTATTGTCATTATTGAGTGTAATTAGTTACCACTGCCATCGGGTATATACCCATTGCAGTGTGAATAAATACATACATTCCTTCTTAACTCTTTATTATGTTATTAACATTTAAAACACAACTGCAATATTAAGAAATTGGTGTTAGTACTTTTGTTTTTCAGTCAATATAGATAGCCTAATATGAAACAGAAAAGCCATATAAAGATAAAGACATAAAATTTAACGTTCCGTTTTAAGTTTGTGCAACACTGTTTGTTAATCCAACTGGCTGCTTATTTCTCCCAACACTCTTTGTTAATCCAACAGGCTGCTTATTTCTCCTTCCATACCTTAATGCCCGCGCACGACGTCAAGGTCAGAGAAATGCGCTTGCTCTGCATTAGGAGTTGGTAACACTGGTCAATCAGCGTATTCCCTTCATTTTTAGTAAACAGTTGTGGAGTTTGTTAAAAATGTGGAAATGTTAGATTTATTCCTTGAAAAAAAGTGAAAACGAGTAGAAATTGAGTGAGTATGGACGTGAAGTGGCAGATTATTGGGATGTAGAAGAATGGCTTGGGATAATATCTCTAAATTAACTGATCTAATTACACCCATTCTGGGGTAATTATTTTTTTCTACAAAGATGTAATTGTTCAATAAGTTTTCATAACTGAAAAGTTGTTATAAGTTATAATCCACTGTTTTAAAGATAGAAAGATTGAGTTTTTCACAGGAATTTGGTCTCTGTTTAAAAATCAGGGGTTTTGACATAAGTAGCCTATAATGACAAAAGTCAAACGCCTCTTTTGAAGGGGTGTCGTACTTTTGGTAGAAGCTGTATTACTCAGAAAATATACCTAAATGAAATGCTGTATTAGGGCCTATGGATCTAAATTAATAGGCTATATACACTTCAATTTTCTGAATTATACACAAACCCATTCTTTACAATTCCAAAGATACTCATAGAATTTCATTCATAAACTGTATGGTTTAAGTAGACGTAAGTAAAGATAAATTTACATAAGATAGCTAGGCCTATATGCTTAGACTATTTCTATCGTTTTTTAAATTATTTTTATATTTACAAAATTTAGAATTTAAATAGGCCCTAACAAAAGTATGTTAGTCGTATTTCATACGACTTTAATTTCAGCAATTTTCTAAGTCTTGTCATAAGAATGTAGTTTGCAAGTAACAAATGGATTTATATTTTAAATGTATTTCATGTAACGGGTTTTGAGTTATGAGTGGAAGCAAGTGGTTTTCGTTGAGCATGGCAAATTCGAGCCCTAACGAAAGATGAGAGCCGCTGCTGTAATATTCATTAGCATGTAGTAGCAGCACGATGTGCCTGGCAGAACAAACCGAATGGGAAGACCGGGGTAATGTCTAGCTGTGACAGTACTTGTGTTCCGCTATTGGTGGGCAGGCGACTGTGAAGTGTCACTGGACAGGCATGAACTTCAAGTACAGCAGAAAAACCACAGGAAGCGGCTCGCCTGTCACCGAGACCCTCTGCGCACTGCGACAATACAATAAACATTACACAACAGAATGCTAAAGAGGGAGGAAATGATAATGGCTCTTAGGAGTAAAAAAACAAGGATCACGGGGTTGGGAGTACACGGGGATTAGCGGGGAGCACCTTGGGCAGGGAGAGCGCGAGGGATGCCCATCTTACACGAGATTTCAAAGCAGAGGTGACTGGCCTCTATAAATTTGGTTAAAATGGTTAGACGAAATTCTTCTCTTTCTTTCTTACCCTCACTCTCTCGTTCTATCCCTTTTTCCTGTTTTTTCTCTGTCTTTTTTTTCGTCTTGTCATTCAGCTTCCAGTCGTCTTAGTTTACTTATTCCCCACTCTTGTTCTTCACCTCTCCCCCTTTTCTCTTCCGTCTCCTTTCTCTAATCCTTCTCTTCGCTCTTTACTGTCTTTTTATCTCCACCTCTTTCTTCTTCATTGATTTCTCCACTTTTCACCTTCTTTCCGTCTCTTTTCTTCAAAACAGGCGAACAGTCTATTGTACTCAAGAACTTCTAATCCCTCAATATTGTCCCTCAGTGCATCATCTTCCCGGTATACGATCAATGCCATTTCCCTCAATTCCTTCTTTAGTCTTGAACACATTGCACTGTAATGTCTTCTCTTCTTCAGGGGTTAGGTACAGCTTACAGCAGTAAAATTTTGGAAATATTCAACATTTCTTTCCTCCATGACTGTATCTTATACAATAATGAAAATTAGTATGTGTAAAATACTATCCTTCTGCTATATAAAAAAATATATATATATTTTTACGATTAAAAAAAAATTAGATTTTTTTTTTTCCCCCCAAAATTCAAAGTTCACTGTGCAGTGATGAAGCGTGTCCCACATAACTCAAAAACTATCCAACATTCTGTGATGAAATTTCTTGTGTGTATTAATGCATGTTATATCTACAATATGAAGCAAAATCACTTCACTACCTTTGATAGATTGTTTGATAAAAAATAAATTCATTTAAAAAATGGTCAAATATCAGTATTTTCTTCTAACACAAAATAAAAAAAAAATATTATTTACTCCCTCTGTCCCATAATAATTGTCCGGTACGCTTTTATTTCTTGTCCCATAATAATTGTCCGATGTCCATAATTTTACACTGGCGTTTACATAGGAGCAAAATGAAACACATGAATGAGTAATACAACTGTATTACTCCAGAATCAGTACAAAATTGTCCTCAATTAGCAAAAGAAAAAATTATTAGTCCGGGATCTGTATAACTTGGCCAGTCATCGAGCCAAAAAAAGAACATGAATACTACTTGTACAACTTTATGACTCCAGGATCAGTACAAATTGGCTAGTCATTGAGCCGAAAATAAATACTCCTAGGAGTGCAAGTTTATTAACTCCAGGAGTAGTACAAATTGACCAAGAAGTGAAACAAAGAAAAACAATCTCCTACGAGTAAAGACGAAAAAACTGCCTGTTAGACCGAGAAGGTTGTCATTCTAACAGTTTGTCTAGAACCACAGACCTATTGCTGCAGTGCTACTATAGCCTCGTCGTAAATGTTCCGAGGACACTCCAAGCGAGAGGGCAGGATGTTGAGGTGGTCCAGGTGCACCTTTTGCATATGGGGAATCTTGTAGTTGTTCCCGTCATTGACTTTCATTATTTCAATGAGATTGGACTGCAAAGTGTTGAAGACATTGTTGAGCTTGTCGCGTGTCAGATGAGAGAAAGGTGTTTCAATAGCGGCGATCAACTCATCAATAGCTTGTGGAGCTGACTGATGCTGGAGAGACTGAATTGTCCGGAAGAAGCACAGATCTAAAACATTCATATCCGGACTGTTTGGCGATGGACACACGAGTTTCAAAGTGATTCCACTGGATGCTGCAGCGTCCATCCAGGTACGGTCATTGGGAGCGATATGCGGACGCGCATTGTCCTGCTGAACTGACACCTGAATTCTCCCTGTGCGCGGTCCAGGAGGCCATTTTGCATTTATTGCTGGGATTAATTTGGTGATGAGCATGGATCCACTTTCCAAAGATTGCCGCCTCCGTTGCCAAATGCAGCGTGCTGTTCTTTTACTGGCATAACAGGTGCTGTTATGGCACCTTTCTTCACTACGTCAGCCGTAGACTAGTGTTTTTCAACAAAAACTCCTATACCGCCTCCATTCACTGTTTGTAAGGTTCTTGCTACCCCTGTCACTCACTACCGCCAGTTGTGTTCCCAGGATGTCCAAGTCTGTTCAAACGTACGTACTCACTGCAGGAGTATGCTCTACAAACGATTTCCAGCTTGCTTTGCTACACTGGTTTGTATACAGTGCCACACCGGTGAGTTGAAAACCAATACCCCCACTTTCGGTAATCTTCTGGGTGGTGTGTGTTTCTTGTCTCAATAAGATCACGTCATTGCTCTGCATAACCTTGTGCACTGATCTACTGCGCTTCTTCTCATGCGTGCACTTCTCATTTGCCCCGTCGTCTGTAATTATTGCAATACCATTTCGGCGTAACGGACAATTATTATGGGACAGAGGGAGTATTAAGGAATGTAGTTGAAAGAGCATGCTATTGTAAACATGAGTTCCAGCAATAAAATAAAAGAGAGAGAACATGAAAAAGTTAACGAGTTTATTAGATATGAGGGAAACGCTTCATCACTGTACAGTGAACTGCACATTTTGAATTTTGAAAAATAAAAATGTATTTTTTTTAATACTAAGTATATATATATATATATATATATATATATATATATATATATATATATATATATATATATATATATATATACTCAGAAAGACAGTGTTTTACACATACCAATTTTCATTACTGTACAAGACATAATAATGGAAGAAAAAATGTTGAATATTTACAAAAATTTTACTGCTGTAAGCTGTACCTAATCCCTTAACACACATCCTCAATTATTTTGTTTTCATTTTTCATTTATTTGTCTACTTCCCATTTCACTACGCATATCATGTCAGCTGGCTGTAGTACTTAGTTGCTTTGATTTAGATGCATCTGATTCTGTTTCGACTGTTAGAACATGTTTGACAACAGTGTTACTAAATGGAATTGCAATTATTAGGTTGCTGCAAAAGTTCGTAGAGTTTTTTCGCTGCGACAAAGGTTTTTATTTTTGAGATGAATAAAAGACAGAAATAATTAATCAATAATATATTCTCCTACACGATCTATAACTCTCTACTAATGCTAGGGTAGTTTCTCGATTCTCCGTCTGAAGAAATCTGCTGCTTTGGAGTTAAAGAACTCTTCAAGCCAAGTTTGTAAAGCATCTTCGTTATCAAAGGAGTTCCCTTGAAGATTGTTAGATAAAGAACGGAAAAGGCGGAAATCTAAGGGTTCAAGTTCGGGAAAATAATATGGGGGGTGAGGAATCATCTCCCAACCAAGCTCCTGGATAGCTGCTTTCGTCATGTTAGTGAAGTGTGGCGTGCATTACAGTGTTGCAGCAGCACTTCATGCAGTCTTCCCAGACGTTTTTCTTTAATTGGGGCCGCAAGGCATCTGAGTTGTTGGCAATAAATGTCAGCAGTTATGATTATATTCCTAGGAAGCAATTCGGAGTACACGACACCTTCCTTATCCCACCTGACGCACATCATCATCTTCTATACATGGACACTAACTTTTGTACGGCATGTTGTGTATTGAAACGACAGAACCATTTTCTTGCAGTGCTTTCTCCAATGGCGTTCTCCCCGTGCACGGCGCAAATATTTCGAGCCGTCTTCGCTGCCTTTGCAAACAGAAAAATATGTCGGAAGTGTTATTTTTTTCTACTTGACATTCCATTTTCTTTAACCCACAAATAGCACATACTTTCTTCAAATCCACAAAATTCAAGACATATTTACAAGGATAACACTCCAAGTAGCAAATGATAAACGACAAACGATAAACTATCTCCTAACAACGCAGTAGGCCTATTGTGATAGCATTACAACATAACCTAATAATTATGTATTTATGTAGCGCTGTTTTCAAATTGCAGAAGAAATGCAAAGAGAATGAGATAATGAGACAGTGACAATGCAGCAACAATGGGATATAAATGCAGGAGAAATAGAAATAAACATATGTCTATTTGAAGAAAACTGCACCACAAACTTGTTTCTTTTTTTCTTTTGAACAAAAAATCATAAACTAGGTTTCTACAAAAGAACAGATGATAAATGATTGTCGATGATAATGACTAATGACAACGTCGATGAGTAAAAAAAATAGGAATAGTAATCGCAATAGGAATAGGATAATAATAATAATAATAACAACAACTTAAGTGAGCGCTTTGTCGTAATGGAACCGTTTTTATGGATATCCCTGATATGGGTGATGCTGTCTATGCAGGTAGGTCGAACTGTGGCCAAGTTCGATTAAGTACGGCTCAACAAACCGTACCGCGTAAAAGCAAAGGGGCCATCCATACATGAGGCTTTTGAACGCTTGGCTGCAAAATCTTTACAGTGCGTAATTTGGAGTGTGTTATTTTCACTTTTAAAAATGTTGTGACGTAGTTGCGCTTTTACATCATAGTCATTGCATAAGCTATATGTGGGCAATATAGGTCTAGTGTACATTGTTCTTCCTATTTTCAATACCGGAAGATACAAAAGTCAAGTTGATCACAAAATAGCCTAGTTCTTTCAAACAACATCTTACTTTGAAGAAAACGTTGGTTACAAATGTAGCTGTATTTCCGTATTGGCCGAATATGTTGATTCTGAAAATAAACTAGGAAATAACAAGAAATTCTCCTGTCACCTGGAAAGTTAGATTATTTGAATGGGTTATTTATGAAAGGGCCTAAGTCGCTAATTTTGTGAAAATGAGTTTGTAATGTAATACTGCTCTTTGGGTGTAGATACATAGATTTAGATATGAAGAGGATTATGTTTCACACTCTATAATGCTTAGTAGACTTCATGATACAATTTTTATTTCAGCCTTAATTTCAAATTCTCGGCCAGTAAGCACTTTTTCTTAAACTGCTAACAATTTAGTATTCAAGACTTAGGCCCTTTCATAAACAACCCATTCATTTGTGCTGAGAGAAAAATTAACTTCCTATGAAAGCCAATATTTTCTGCATGCACAGCCTAGCAGCAGGATGGAAAATTCTCCGGTTCTCTTCGGCTTTCGACAATTGAAGCGTTGGGCCGAATAACGATCTATGTTACAATTTTTAAAAATCGAATTTCTAGTGGAATAATGCTCTATATATTCTTACACAACTGTCATCAAAAATTGTTTTTCAATAATTATCTGTACCAGAGACGCTTCTACATGAGTTACAACCATGAATTTCTTGGTTGGAACAACGGTCTATGTCACTAGTCACTTCTAGCGTATCCAGTTGTTCACATCGTATCCAATTTTCATTATTTACTTTCATGTTGTTTTATAATCTAGATATTAATGTAATAACTATGTAAGCAATTGTATTCAATTAGAATTAGAGTCTGGCTGGGCGGAAGAGAAGGCCTTAGCTCTGCCAGATTAAATAAATAAATAAATAAATAAATAAATAAATAAATAAATAAATAAATAAATAAATAAATAAATAGATGAATAAATGAATGAATAATAATAATAATAATAATAATTATTATTATTATTATTATTATTATTATTATTATTATTATTATTATTATTATCGGAAGTTATTGCACGGGAGTTTGTTCTCTTCACGAATACTGGGTAGGCCTACTTGAACTCTATGTATCAGATTTTGGTTGATCTATTATGTAAAATGTACGACTGCAAGACAGTGACGATTTCTACGGTAGATATTGACCAGCTAAATAAATCTAAAAAAACGAGACAAATTAATATTAATAAGTGGAAAGATGTGCCACGAAAGTCGCTGAGATATAGTGGTCTTGAGTATAAAACAAGGAAGACCAAATCGCAGGTTAGTGCGAAAGGTCTCACAAGTAATATAAGTTCCTGTCTGTTATTTCTGCAGTATTTTATTAATTGTATTTTTAATTTACACTTTACCTAGTGGTAGTTGGTCTATGTTGTATTTTGCCATTATAGTTTATCTTAGAATTTAATCAAGGTATTTCGTTGTGGAGATTCTTGTAAGAAGATGTGCTCACAGCTTGCTCCTGATGTCAGAAATGAGCTGTTTAAAATGTATTACTGTCTTACAGTCAGCATTTAAAACTGTGATTGTTATTGTCTTTATTATTAATAACATTTATACTTAACAGATAAGTTATCTGTTAGGATGGATACTGAATATTCGGGACAGGGCAGGGGCTCAAATTTCATCCATCAACAATTTCTCAACTTAATATTTAAGTTTATTTATTCGTTTGTTATTGTTACAAATTTCATCAATTTAATGGTGTCCCTACATCTTAATACTGCAGTTTTTTTCTAATAATACTCGTAGTGTTATTATCTTAACAAGTCTACACCTGTGGAGTAACGGTCAGCGCATCTAGCCGCGAAACCAGGTGGCCCGGGTTCGATTCCCGGTCGGGGAAAGTTACCTGGTTGAGGTTTTTTCCGGGGTTTTCCTTCAACCCAATGTAAGCAAATGCTGGGTAACTTTCGGTGTTGGACCCCGGACTCATTTCACCGGCATTATCACCATCTCATTCAGTCGCTAAATAACCTAAGCTGTTGATAAAGCGTCGTAAAATAAACCTACTAAAGTAAAAATAAATAAATCTTAACAATATTCTATGTTTATTCATAATATGACATTGAGTGTAACTTTAATAAATTACATGGTGTTAATTCATATTAATATGTAGCATTTAGAAATAAATGTCAATCTTTTTGTTCATAATTTCACCTTGTTATTGATTTTGTATATTTCATAATATTCTGGTTGTATCAAACTGTTTATTGTCTGTATTCCCCAGTAGCATTTCTGTGGAGTTAAAAAAGTTACAAACTTCTATGATGTGTAATATGACTTTCAATAACATACAATCGTATACTTCGCTTAGTGTAGGCTACAAAACATATTAATGGAATAACGGTCTATGTTGCCCGACCGATAGTAAATTTTTGAGCGGAATTACAATGTAACATTTTTGTTCCTCCTGCACAATTAGCAGATTGTAACATAGACCGTTATTCGGCCCAACGCTTCAATTATGACATGCAGAGTTAAATAATTCATTCGTTCTGGGAGAAAAGACACAGAATATTAGGGTTCTCCGAAAGGCATTTGGAACCACCAATTCGTCTGAAAATGAAGCTAACCATTTTCGTCTAATCCATACTACTGACGATATCTTTAAACACATTTTCCGTAATAAACACAAGTTAATGCATGAACCAATCCGAAAAGAATTCAATGGACCATCTTAAAAATTGATATTTCATTATCTTTTCACAGTGAGCAATGCTTTAACTTGATGGAATCCTAAGTAACATTGATTACGCATATGGGCCTGCAGGAACTGTACATTTTCATTTTTGTTTGTGGCATTACCTAATGAAAACGTATATCCTTTCTTGAAAACAGACAGATCTAAAATCCTCTCGAACTGAGTACATTATATACGAGAATTTACGTGAAACACATATCCTTTAACGACATCGAAAGAATGTGTTTGCAATCTCGTGTGTGGCTTCATTATCTCCTCTATCCTTTAGGCTTCAAATCTCAGTACGTCAGTGGAATTATGATTTCGCGCTTTCTTCTGTTAGCTCCCATACATTTCTATGTATATTCTGGAGTTTTAATAATCAGATTAAATGGAATCCTTTTATATGTGAGATTTAGACTGCCTCCCTTGATTTCTGAGAGATCAGGTCTTTGTGTTATACTAATGCCTTATATAAAAATATATACAAAAACAGTATTAATAATTTAAATAAGCTTAGCATATCAAGTCAGAAACTTTACGTATACAAAATTCATTTCTACAGATATGTAACACTGCTGTATTCGAAATGTATATTTCTGTGATAGACTTCATACAGTCAGTTTCAACATGTTATTGTAGAAGAAAGGAATAAAGGTGAGTTACTAGAAAAAAAAAAAAAAAGGAATTTTTACGGGAATCCAAAGTTGCGGATACTCAAATGTTAAATTTTGAAATTGTATTCAATTAAATCCTGCGTGGTTCAATGTACATTTCTCCTTTATTCCTAACATTTCTTGTCTCTTTAATTTTCTCGCATTTTCATAATAATCGATACGTTCTCCACTTTTATAATCGATCATCCTCTTGTTCATCTCTCTCTCGGTGACGCTATGGGATTTGTTTTATGTTATCTCTCCTCCGACCAAACAATTATATTTATTAAATTTCTAATTTTTCATTTGTTAGTGTGCATTACAATCCTATTATACAGAGTCTTTCATAAGTAACGAGTCTATCGAAAAATTAACTATTTTGGATAATTTTTTGAAACGATGTTCATCCTCAAGAGAAACAACCCTTCCCGGTGCCGTACAGTCGATTTGGAAACAAACACCTCCTTCCCTCGCCGCCAGAGCTATTAAACGAAATAATGGTTGGTGTTTTAAACCTTTATTAAAGCACATAAATGTAAAAACGTTTCAAGTGTTGACAAATTATGGTGTACAATTTTCAAAATGTCTTCCATTCTGCTGAATGCACAAACGTAAGCGACGTATCAAGTCTTCATGGACTGTGGTGAGCATGTCAGGCATAACCATTTATATCGTGTGTTCAATTCGTTCAACTAATCAGGAATGGTGTGTGGCTTAGTCGAATAGACACAATCCTTAATGAGTTCCCAGAAAAAGTCCAGGAGTCAAATCAGGTGATCGCGGAGGCCAACGAATTGGGTCTGTGCGACCGATCCACCTGCGTGGAAACGTTTCGTCTACGGAATAAACGCTTAATTTGAGTGACACTATTTAGAAGTTAAAACCAGGCAGCAATTTTTCTATTCTGCAATAACGTTAAGCGGCTGCGTGGCATTTTATCATTCCAGTCTATCACAACAATGTGTGCAGTCATGGCCCTCTGCCATTATCCTTGGCGTATAGAAAGTCATGCTCCAGATCATTTTAAGTCCTTGGCGTATAGAAGACCATGCTCCAAATCACTTGAAGTTGACATCAAATGCACGTTACCCATGAATAAGTAGCTTTCTCTGGCAGCAGGGGGAGGTGGTGTTTGTTTCCAAATCGACTTTATGGCACCGGGAAAGGTTTTTTTCTCGTAAGGATGAACATCATTTCAAAAAATTATCCAAAATAGTTGATTTTTCGATAGACTCGTTACTTATGAAAGACTCTGTATTGTATTTTAGTCGGTTTCATTTTTTTAAATTTTCTTTGCTACTTCTAAGTATTTTCTCATGAAATTCTATTTAATAATCATAACTGTATCTTTGTAAACGGTGACCACATTTCTACTTCATTTTAATATATATATATATATATATATATATATATATATATATATATATATATATATAGGGCCTATATATTCTATGTTATGACAATATCTTAATATTATGAAAAATATTTTGCTGATATGACGTTGTTAGAAGAAGAGGAGCCGACACTAAGGGATATGCTACTGAATATAAACGACAGCTGGGAGCAAAGTGGGATGGAGATAGATACAAACAAGATGAGAGTCATGGTTATAGGAATAAAAATAAAGACGGTAAACGTGCGAATTCGAAATGAGGCAGTAGAACAAGTGGAGTGATTCAAATACTTAGGGTGTACTATAAGTGGTAACATGAACCAGGAAATGAAAAAGGGGACAGCTATGGCAAGGGAAGCTTTTAATATAAAAAGGAGCATCTTCTGCGGACCTCTGGAAAAATAATAATTAACCCTTTCCGCTCGATTGAGTCCATTTGGAATCACTAACATTTCTGTAAACTCTGACTCATATGATTTGCCTGATGATTCCATTTGATAGTCTACCTTCACAAGTAGTTTTGTTCTTTACCTATAGAATGCAGCATCCGCCAATTCCTTGGCCAGCTGTTATTAGGAAGAGGATTGCTTTGTTTTTTTTTATTTCTCCATGGTGTCTCTATGACTTTGTGCATCCATAAATTCAGGTCAAAAAGGATTAAAGAAGAGACTGGTCAAGTGCCTTTTGTGGAGTGTGGCAGAAACATGGACACTATGACGAAGTGAAGAGAAACGACTAGAAGCATTTGAAATGTGGATACGGAGAAGAATGGAAGTGTGAAATGGACAGAATAGGAAATGAAACTTTGCTAGAATCAATGGATGAAGAAAGAATAATGCTGAAACTGATCCGGAAGAGAAAAAGAAATTGGCTGGGTCACTGGTTAAGAAGAAACTGCCTATTAAGGATGGTGAAAGGGAGAAAAGTTCGGAGCAGAAGAAGATATCAGATGATAGACATCATTAAGATATATGGATTGTTTGCGGAGACAAAGAGGAATACGAAAAATAGGAAAAGACTGGAGAATGCTGGGTTTGCAGTGAAAGACCTCCCTTGGACAGAAGACTCTTAATTTTGTAGAAAAATTAGACAAGTATTAACAAAAATTCATTTACAAAAATTAAACATCTATGCATTAATGGACATTCAATGGTTCAGCTGTTTGGACTTTTTCCATTGCTCATTTTCAAAATTGTAGCACAACGTTTCGAAAAAAGGATCTCTCTTCGTCGTCAGGTGAAAACCTATATACTGTGGGGATCGTTACAAACAGCTAGCCTGTCATCAGGATTCCACTTTTGTGTTTACATCAGGAATAACGCCACATGATAGGCCTAAGGTGTGCAGAAACAAAACGCTATCAGTACGCTGACATGCCTCAATTGCTACGTGAATAGGCACATTTCTGTATCTCATTGTGCCCGTTACTTTAATAGTGAGCGCCATTATATCCGGATCAATATTCATAACATATTCACATTAATGTCATGTGAATTTTCGTCCTTTCTGTACGCCGTGACTTCTAACACGCAGAGAGAACATTATGCGCACCTTCATCAACTGCCATAAAGCATGGTAGAAATCGGAGACAATCTGAAATGGATTTAAACTATATTAATAAATAAATAACGTGGGACATGCAATGTCTCAACTGCGGGATCCATTAGTATCTGACCTCTTTACGTTTTAATCTCAATTGTAATGGAGATAGTCGGAAACAGACCTTACAGATAATGTTGCGGGTCGACTGAATGACAGTGGTTATTGAGCAACACGCATCACATATATAACTCCTACGAATAGTAATTATATACACGCGTCACGGCACTATGATTAAGAAACAAGTGCAAAAAGCATTTATTTAACTTTATATCTCCACATGAATTGTGCTCTGACATGTAAACACTATTTACATACTCTTCGCTCACAATAAACCGCTACTATATTTGTCGGAATCATATTGCTACATTCCACGGATCCGCTATCACAGGAACAAATCGATATTTTAACACCCAAATCAAATTATGAACACGACAGTCAATTCAGTTCAGTTCTTCAATGCGCCAAAACGTTTCAAATTACGAAACCCTTAGGCCTACTCTACCTGCCGTTCTTTAGAAATAGGGCAACTTGCTTCACAGGCTACGTTTCTCGTAACATCCCTAAGAAAATTTGTGGACTTTTCTTGATAAAGATCAAAGGAACAGAAATAAGAAATTCGGAAAACAGATTTGTAACTGAAGAGTGTGATCCAAAAACGCGTTAACTCCATTTTCATGAAGAAAGGATTGGCTAGTTTTTGTATTCACAGGTCTACGGACTGGGCGAGTTTTCAAGTGAGATGCACAACAACAGAAACTTTTTGACTAGAACTGGCGTTGTTTTGGAAGAAAATATGCTTAAAATGTAATGATAGAGGGCTCAAACGTAATCACATACTTACTTACTTACAAATGGCTTTTACAGAACACGGAGGTTAATTGAAGGATTCAGAGCCATAGTGGGCCAAGCGCCATTTATTAAAAACGGATAAAGCTAGGGTTAAAGTTAAGTGAATACCATAGTTTAATGAAGACTGACATATCATTTAGTTTTAATGTGCAGACTTTATATTACTTGCTATATATTTCCTTGAATTATGGTAGGCCTAGTCACTTAATTTTAACCCTTGTTTTCTCCGTTTTTAATATATGACGCTTGGCCCACTTTGGCTTTGAACCCTTCAATTGCCGCCGTCACATGAGCCCTTCATCAGCCCCTATCCTGAACAAGACTAATCCAGTTCCTAGCATCATATCCCAACGCCCCCAAATCCATTTTAATATTATCCTCCCATCTATGTATCGGCCTCTCCAAAGGTATTTTCCCCCAGGTCTCCCAAATAACACTCTACGAGTAGGCTATATGCATTTCTGAATTCACCAATACGTGCTACATGCCCTGCCCATCTCAAACATCTAATGATCCTAATTATGTTAGGTAAAGAATATAATGAGTGCAATTCTGCTTTGTGTAACTTCCTCCGTTCTCCTGTAATTTTATCCCTCTTAGCCCCAAATATTTTCCTAAGCAATTATTTAGTAGCTATGTTTTTGTAATTATTTAGTATGTTTGCATTATTTTACTCAACTTGTGCTTATATGACTATATCAATATTTTAGTGTTCTTCAAATATTAGTCCGTAATCATTAACTTGTATTATTGCAAATTGCATCAGCTTCTTTTGTTTTTGGCTGAGTGGAAGAGGCGGCCTGATGACGTCCTTTTCACCAGAGTAAATAAAATATTATTATTGTTACTGTTCTTCTCCTTCTTCTGCTTCATTATTATTATTATTATTATTATTATTATTATTATTATTATTATTATTATTATTATTATTATTATTATTATTATTATTATTAAGCACTTTATTCTACAACACCTTTAATATTTTAAGCAACTTTAGCTTTCAGATAAAGCTTCCTGTGAAGCAACCTTGAATAAATTCAAGGGAAAAATTGTTCCGGGGTCGGGTATCGATCCCGTGATCTTTGGCTTAGCGCACCAACGCTCTGCGACTAAGCTATCCAGGGCCCGGAACAATTTTTCCCTTGAATTTACCCTCAACCTTTGTTACTCTCTGAAAATGAGTGTCCAAGTTTCACAACCATACAGAACAACCGGTAATATAACTTAGTGTTTTATAAATTCTTCAGTTTCTTTTAAAGCAGACTGGATGACAGAAGCTTCTCAACCGAATAATAGCAAGCGTTTCCCATATTTATTCTGCGTTTAAATTTCGTCTCGAGTGTCATTTTATTTGTTACTGTTCCTCCAAGATATTTCCACTTCTTCAAAGGATAAATGCCCAATGTTTACATTTACATTTCGTACTATGTTCTGGTCACGAGACATAAGGTACCGGGGGGTATTAAGGACCAGCATGTTATAAGGCCCACTACCTAGTTTTGCCATTAGTTATGCACTTTTACATAAAAGTGCAACAGCTCTTAAGACTAATTCTTCCTGAAATAAGATGAAAAATTTAAGAAATAGGGGAGGGATATGAAAGTTAATATATTTTGATGAAAATAAGCTATCATGACTAAGAGAATCGATCTTCTGCATCAAGTCCAAATTATCCGCAGAAGTTTTAGCAGGAAGTAAAATCGAATGCGAAGTAGCCCTAATTAAGAAAGAGCTACACGCATTATAAAAAGGTCTCAGCTGTATGGTGCTTGTACAGAGAGCGACCTGGGAAAGACTGTGGATGTAAACTGTCTTGTCATAAAAAATAAATTGCTGCAAGGGCGTCAAAAGAAGGCAGGCGCCTCACGGATGAGCAGGAATGCCGGACAGATCCGTGAGGGCTGCTAGTCCTTGTCACACGCAGACATCAGAACCTGCCTGGTCGGCGGCCGCAGACAACATACAGCGTGCTCCGAAAACCTCTTTACAGGTACTGTGACGGTGTGTGTACAGTCCAGTTAAGAATGTATTTGAAATGATAAGGAGAAGCAGACCACAAGGAAGTACAATTAATTAATAGTCATTTACGGTACTAATGTCGTAAGGTTTCATTTTAAAATGCGAGATTGAAAATTTATCAAACGAGTACGCAGGCCGAGTTTATAACCAGTCGAGTATTGTAATATAAAGTTCCGACATGTTTATCGTACAGAGTTGTATCCAATTTGATAAAAAATTAATGTAAAATTGAATATTGTCTAAATGTAAGGCTATATTATACATTTGCTTTTGTAGCTGATAGATTCATGTAGAGCAGGGATGAGACTATATTAGCTCCCAATCATGGTAGAAGAGCTCGACCTTGATCACGAGCGCATAGCGCATCCACTATGTAGCGTCGTAACGTAGACAACAGGGATGTACAGGACATGCACATGCAGCGAATAAAGGGAGCAATTATTACAATAACTTGCGTTATTAAATTTCTGGCTATGTAATAGGGCTAATTACTCAGTTATTTAATATACATGTAGGCTACATATATAAACAAATCGCAAAGGGAAGGGTTTTTTAGGAACAAAAAGAGAAATAGGAAAAGTTATTGTATGTAAACAATTTTATTGTTAAAAGAAATTATTTATTATGTAAATACTTCACTTCATTGGTTAGGAGAAACTAATAGGGTCTACCTGCTCGACGTGTGTGATCTTTAATTACTTTTGAATATTTGTATTGAAAAAATAATAATGGCAATATTGATTGAAATAGAGTATATTGGTTGTGTGATTGTGAAAATGTAGTCCTTACAATCCAGTCGTGATTATGTAATGAGTTTTTTTAGAGTGATTTGTGAGATGCACATAACACGAAAAAACAAATTGATTAAATTAAGATATTGAGAGCCATCGTAATTTTTGGGGTCAATCATTTAAGGGGATATGTATGACTTTTAAAACTTCCACAATTTCGGCCAAAATTTGTGAAATTTAAACTATATAAACAGATCTATAATAATATCATCTGTATAAAATTTGGTGCAATTAGGTCTAATAGTTTTGAAATTATATTTTTAAGTATACTTTATATTGACGTTACTAAAAAAGCTCCTTGCATCAAAGTTTTCAAAATGTTTAGTTCATATTTGCTAAAAATCCTGAAAATAGTTATTGGAATAAAAGTGAATTAGCATTTTGAGCTTAGTAATACTGTAAGTTAAAGTGCAATCAAAGATAAAATATTATTTCTAAATTAAAGAAACACGTGGTCTAATAAAAGTAAATATCCAGAAACAAGCAACAAATAAAACATCAACAATACATTTAAAATAAAGAAATAAAAGGAATCTAGATACTATCTACTGATCCAAATGTAAATTAATTTACCTTCGATGTCAATTCCGAAATGAATTTATTTCTCTCTACTCCTGAATAATGCCTATATTTTTTTCATGTTGCGTCTCATAATGCCGTTTTACGTTGCTTTTTTTGCAAATGATATTTTTTTTTACACAACAAACACTGGACTTCATCACCATGTTCGAAGCATAAATATTGTATCTTTCACTCTTCCTTGAAAGCTTTAAGCACTTCCGTTCCGTCATGATGCGCTGTGTTCTAAGATCTGTACATCCTTTAGCAATGTTTACAGGTAAAAGAGCTCCGCGTGCGCGCAGCGGGCATAAAATAGCTCTCGCTATCAATTATTAGTCACCATCGCAAGACTGATGTAGAGGGTCTTGTACGAGAAACCTTTGAAGAATGTTATTATTGTCGGTAATATTACCGTAACTAATCAATATAAATATTACAAATATGAGTGTCAATGATATTGAATTAGCAGAAAATGCTGCTATTAATTTATTAATTCCAATAAAATCGCGACAGAGGTATGAAGAGAAATATGAGAATTTTGAACAGTCGTGTAAGAAAAAAAAAGTAGAGAATGTTCCTGAAAAGATTATGCTATCATATTTTTCAATGAAAAGTGAAGAAGAGAAAACAAGTTTCCTACGAACTCATTATTCTATGCTGCGTTGAACTATTTGATTGGAGAAAAACGTTGACATCAGTAAATACTCATACTGTTAGCTTTTTAAAAGCGGAAAAGTGAATTTTGAAAATGATACCATTAATGTGTAGGCTATAACAATTTTTACTTTACGACACTCAGTGCGGTAAAGTTGGTCATTAGAATACTCGTTTCAATGTTTTTTGTTTCACTTTATGTTATTTAAAAATTTCAATTATGGTTTATTTAACGACCTCGCAATTGCCGAGGTTATATCGGCGTCGCCGGTGTGCCGGAATTTTGTCCCAGAGGAGTTCTTTTACATGCCAGTAAATCTACTGATATGAGCCTGTCCCATTTAAGTACACTTAAATGTGATCGACCTGGGCCGGGATCGAACCTGCAATCTCGAGCACAGAAGGCCAGCATTATACAAACTGCGCTACCCAGGACTTTATGTTATCAAAGCAGATAAAAATATTATGAAAAACTAAGATCGATTGCAGAAACGATGATATGCTTTAAGCTTTAGACCAGCGGACATCAGCACAGAGGACCTTCGGGCTAGCGTCTCTTACCCGCGGATAAGAGACTGCACTATGGTTTATTCATGGCTGATGGCGGTATGCTCTCTCCTTTCTGCTGCACGACGGGGCATATTACGATGCACTGTTTACCCGTTACCCATTTCAACGATTGCTGACGACTACTATCTTAGACACTATCTACGTCATCCACCGCTGTGGAGTAGCGGTTAGCACGCCTGACCGTGAAATGAGCAGGCCCGGGTTGAAATCCCGGTTGGGACAAGTTATTTGGTTGAGGTTTTTCAAGGGTTTTCCCTCAACCCATTAAGAGCAAATGCTGGGTAACTTTTGGTGCAGAAACCTGAACTCATTTCGCTGGCATTATCACCTTCATTTCATTCAGTTGATGTAGTGTCGTAAAATAATAAAAAAAATACCCTTTCCACGTAAATAACGCATAAAGTCACGTACGAATTTCCGTTATTTAAACAATGTTCAGTCGAACAAGACCATGCTTGCTAGCAATATGGGTACAAGAATTTTCGCGATTCACGTTGTGTAAAGTCCACACCTGTGGAGTAACGGCTAGCTCGTCTGGCAGCGAAACTAGGTGGCCCGGGTTCGAATCCCGGTCGGGGAAAGTTACCTGGTTGAGGTTTTTTCCGGGGTTTTCCCTCAACCCAATATGAGCAAATGCTGGGTAGCTTTCGGTGCTGGATCCCGGACTCATTTCACCCCCATTATCACTTTCATTTCATTCAGACGCTAAATAACCTGGGATGTTGATACAGCGTCG
Source organism: Periplaneta americana (assembly GCF_040183065.1). Lineage (NCBI taxonomy): Eukaryota > Metazoa > Arthropoda > Insecta > Blattodea > Blattidae > Periplaneta > Periplaneta americana. The sequence goes on from NC_091121.1 coordinate 106,045,699, forward strand.
TAAAATAACCCAATAAAAAAGCATTGTGTAAATTGAATTAACGCAAAAGTAAATGCCATAATTATCTTACATGTTGATAAAATATTCACATCTCATTAAAATGTTCATATTTTTATATTTAGTATGACTTTTCCCCTTCTGTTAAATTTCTCTAACTACTACTGAAATGGGTTTTTCAGTTATTACTGTATATACGGAGACAATTTAGATTTTTTTCGAAAAATACCTAAAAAATCAAGCCACCCATCCTACTCTTTAAAATTAGTGAAGTGCAGTGTAAGAGCAGTGAAATACCAGCAAATTTAATTTTAAACTACCAAACGTAGTGCGATATAAGTATGCTTCTATTAGCCTACATCTTGTTATGTGCAGAGATCTTTTCAATAGCACTAAACAATATATATATATATATATATATATATATATATATATATATATATATATATATATATATATGCTTTACTTGGTTATTTAACGACGCTATATCAACTACTAGGTTATTTAGCGTCGAATGGATTGGTGATAGCAAGATGAGGTCGAGGATTCGCCATAGCTCGCCTGACATTTGCCTTACGGTTGGGGAAAATCTCGGAAAAAACTCAATCAGGTATTCAGCCCAAACGGGAATGGATCCCGCGCCCAAGTGCAACTACGGATCGGGAGGCAAGCGCCTTAGCCGACTGAGCTACGCCGGTGGCTCAAAACCGACGGAAGAGTTACATCTATTGTATTGTACCTAATGTTGAGTTCAGCCAATGTAAGAAGTATTTTTTCTATCTCCAGTGTAAAAAAATGAGTTATCTAGGTGAAGTATTCTAAGTATGTTTCCAGTAAGCTTTCGTGCCTTGCAATCTCATTCAAATGTTCTATAAATTTGTCTTTATTCTTTGAGAATTTACTCTCGTCATGCCCCCTAATGCAAGACCTAATTTTTCAAATCCTTACAGAATGGCCAAGAATTGTTCTGTTCTGTCGAACAAGTTCGCTATACTATTCAATAAAAAGCCTATACTGATCACTTAAAGCAAATTCAATACTTAAGGTTTTGCCAAAGAAATGCAGTTGTTTTTCCACACATATTGTGACTTGCAGAGTCTTTGTGTCGTTTCCTGGATCTGTAAAGCCTCGTTTAGCACGGAGATGTAGCGAAACAATACCCCTCTCCGGTCTCCTCTCAAGCTTACGAGTCAAGATCGTAGCCATGTCTTTTAGAGGCTTGTGGCCACAAGCTTCGCCTCGCACTGAACTCTCGGATCCTGGAATGACTGTGAACAGTGAACTTAACATGTGGAAAGACGGAGTTAAACCAAGTGTTACGATGCATCATTATTACGAACTTATAGGTCTAATGCTATTTGGTATAATAACTCAATTTTTTTGGGTAGGTTAAGCCTGGAAAGCCTCTTAAGAGCTTCGCAACTGGTTACCAAAGACTTTATTCAATGATATTTTTTAAAGGCAGGAAAGTAGGGACTGTGCCCCAGAACATCACCAAAAGGTGAAGATATCATTGAAGAGCTGAACGTATTCACTCTTAATAACGGATATGTATATTTTATTATCATCAAAATCATGTACAATTTGTGCATCATTCGTTAATGATGGTCCTGTTACATTTCAGATGACAAATAAGCAAAATAAATAAATAAATAAACAAACAAATAAATAAATAATTGAATAATTAACTAACTAAATAAGTAAATAAATAATTGAATAATTAACTAAATAAATAAATAAAAAATAAACAAATAAATAAGTAACTAAGTAAGTAAGCAAGTAACTAAGTAGGTAACTAAGTAACTAAGTAAATAAATAAATAAAGAGATAGATATATATATATATATATATATAAGTGAACAAACAAACAAAACTGGTACAAGCTCATACGCTTCTCCAAATGGACCACAAAACAAATGTCTTATTAATATTCTGAAAGAATAAAAATGGTTAGAAATCGAAAACCTACTGCAAATATTATATCAATCCTCTGACGTCGAGACAGAACCATTAGACTTAAGCGTTTCTGTTAAATAACCTTTTACAAGCAGGTCGTATATCACTTTAGTGCAGCGGTCGTCAGCGCAGAGCACCCTGGGGCTAATGTCTCTTACCCGAGGAAAACACAGTGCACCATGGTGCACTCGTAGCTGCTAGCGGGTATGCTCTCTATCTCTTCCTGCTGCACGACGGGGCCCACGGGACGGCACCGCTTACCCCTTGCACATTTCAACGAGTGCTGACGACCACTGCTTTAGTGGAAAGTCATTGCTACGGAGAAAGTAAAAAAAAAAAAAAAAGTACAAGAAAACATTACAACTACAACTTATGCGGAAGAGGCAGATTAAAATTCAGACACCCGTTTCAAATAGTGGTCCCCTGCGTGGAAATCGGATATCCAGGTCTTCCGTCTGTCGGTGAGCCTAGCAAAAGGATATAGGCCTACAACCCATAATCTTAATGTTCGATTCCAGCTGATCCCTGGTAATTTGTGTAGGAAGGTGTATATGCCTGCCAAACACAATCCCACTAAATTAATTAATCGCTTTTCGGTGTAGCAAGTCAAGCAATAGATGTGGGATGCACTCTTGTCCATCAGCTAACTGGCGTAGTGCGTAAGCTTGACTGTCTTCAGGCTAACTCCTACGTAAATCAATGCGTTGACTTTATGATTCACATATTTCTAAGCTTATTCTTCCGTGCTATTTAACATATATTGATTTACGGAAAGGAAACTTCGTCTAAGCTAGTGCACCTTCTCACTATTATGAAATATGAAGAAAATACAGTATTGCTTTTCATTTTCACAGAATAAGCAGGAGATCTACACAGGCCTATGTAGGTTAACTCAGCCAGTGGAAATAAATCTATTAAATAAATAAATTTAATTAATAGAATGTGTTAGGGTTCACTTTCTAAACACAAAATTAGTTCCAGGATAATTTTATCCCATCTGATAGTGATAAATAGAGCCAGAATTTTATGTAATATGAAAATAAGAACAGTACATATGTGTGTAGCCAAAATTGGCAGATTTTTAACGTAAACTTGACTATCATGCTAATGTATAGAATTGAGGGGTTGGGTGCAAGAAAGGCACTTCTCTCAAGTGCAAGTTTTGAGAAAATTGATGTTGAAAATTCAAACCGTAATAATGTTACCTATGCACGCCTTTACATTTTGGGTACTTCTGACCTCTATGATCACAGTATTGAACTAAAACTTGGTGATCATATGCATAACAGATCAGAGAACACAATAAAGCGTTTTACTCAAAAAGGGCACAACCTCTAAAATGCCCTTCTTGCACCCAACCCCTCAATTTATAAGGCTTTCAATAAACACCTATTCAAATTAATTATTAGCGATCTTATTATATAATTATAATTCAAGATTTAACTAACATAAGTTTCTCGAGACCTTATACAACATTTAATATATATAAACGTAAAGAAATATGTTTCGTACATGGCACTGCCGGTGTTTCGCGTGGCCGAACTGGCTATGCAAGTTGTATGCAACCTACATCTGACGAAAGAGCTTCTGTGTGTGGAAAAATTGTTTCCCCTCTCTACCACATAGCAGCGCCACAATACAAAAATGACTACTCCCGTAAAAAGAGCGACCTATGGCCTGCAGATGCAAAGTGTAGTTCCATAGTTTCCATTTAGGGGGTTTTCCAGCGACTATTTTGAAATACGTGCGTATAATTTCCCTCCGACAATATAATTCGGCTGTGACATGAGTGCTACCGTAAAGACAGGAGTTCGGGACGTTCGCGTGTACCTAGCGAGTGATTAATATAGGGTAAAGTTAGCTAATTCCGTGATATTCCTAATTCCATGATACATTTTTTTCACCGAATGTTACGGGACTTGGTATCTTGCTAAGAAGTTCACCTAGGCTATGTCTCAAAAGTAGGCGAAAGAGGCACTGTTTCGAGAAAGATGTCTGGTGCTATGTTCGAACGGCAAAACGTTGACCAGGACGAATAGATTCGTCCTGCTTTGACTGACATTCAATTTAAAAAAAAAATATCACAGGATTAGGAGTATCACGGAGTTAGGCAACTTTACCCTATTATTTGCAGAAGATTATTAGGCTGTTTCATTTCAGTCATATACATTGAAATTAACTACAAATTTATTTAGAAGGAAATAAAGAAAAATTTAAATAACATAGTAACTTAATTGTTTTCTACTTTTTCCTTCATCCCTCTCTTCGGTATTGTACAATTTTAATCTGTAGTTGATGGCACGAAAATATAAATCGTGCACATTTTGTTTTTTGTTGACAGTACATCACAATTGATTTATTTCTGGTAAATTCAGTAGTATTTCCTGATTTACATTGGCCTGAATTTCTTCCCTTATTATGGCTGCTATTGTTCGGCCCTTCTTTTGATTCCTGCCACGATGTTTTTCGGATCAACTTCAGCTCTATTTGCAACATGTGTGTGCTTACCTTCTTTAAGTACATGGATACGAACATGTAGGCTATATTCCTATTTGTGACACAATGGGAATTACATATATCACGATTTTCGCACCGCCGCCAATACGATCGATGGGTCTCCATTTTGCTGAATGAGTGGTACTGATACATGTAATTGTTATAAACTATTTTATCCTTGTCTTTAGACGAAGGAAGTAAATATGCCATTACAATGTCTTTGGAATTTGATTCCTCATTGAGATGTATTATTACGATGTATATTTCCGTGTAGAAATTCTGCGGCATCATATGATGAAGGATGAGTGGAACGAAGAAAAATTCTCTCCGGCACCGGGATTTGAGCCCAAGTTTTCAGCTCTACGTGCTGACGCTCTATCCACTAAGCCAAACAGGATTCCCATCCCGATGTCGGATTGAATCCTCTCAGTTTAAGTTCCACATCTTGGGTTCCCTCGAGTGGTCTACACTCATGTACTGCGTCATAGATGTATGACAGTGGCACAATGTCCACACATGTGGAACTTAAACTGAGAGGATTCAATCCGACATCGGGATGGGAATCCTGTTTGGCTTAGTGGATAGAGCGTCAGCACGTAGAGCTGAAAACTTGGGCTCAAATCCCGGTGCCGGAGAGAATTTTTCTCCGTTCCACTCATCCATCATCCTCATTAAGAGTTCTGGCACATAGATTAAATTGGATTTCACTATCATGGAAATCATAAGATAGCACATTAATAGTGATGAAATTGTTTTCTTTTAACTGTAATTCAATTTGTCTTATATTTAGTTGTATGGACAAAGTTTTAAATGGACTTAAAAAAATTGACAAATAAATGTGGACCAAAGAAAAAGGACAAAATATTTGTGAACCTATGATACTGATGGAAAATATTGAAAATGGACTAATCCTTTATAGACAACAAATAGTGGACGAAATGTCCGTGTATTAAGTGAAGATGGACAATATAAAGTGGACAAACTGACCTGGAATGATATAGGCATCTTCTTAGAGGAGATTCCCCTCACTGTAACATAATTAAAATAAGTTATTTATGTATTTTCTAACCTATACGAAATAACAGAAGTAAATCCGTAGCTCCACCACTGAAAAAAATAAGTACTGATAAATGCGCAAGAACGCGCAAACTTTAAAACAGAGATTCAACACTCTAAATCAATGGTCGTCAGTACGCGCTGAAATGTGCAAAGGGTAAGCGGAGCCATCCCGTGTGCCCCATCTTGCAGCAGGAAGAGGTAGAGAGCATACCCGTCAGCAGCTACGAGTGCACCATGGTGCACTGTGTTCTCCGCGGGTAAGAGACGCTAGCCCCAGGGTGCTCTGTGCTGACGACCGTTGCTCTAAATGATGCTGTATCAAATGGTAAAATAATTGTTGTAATCGGACGTTACCGGCTATATTAAAACTGACATTATATTTAGAGAACTTTAATATAATTTTTTTTTTTTCAATTCTAATGTTTAAACCTTTCTGTAAGAAGAATAATACTTTACAAACTTGTAATTGAAATTAGGGGAGAGTGGGGTAGTATCGGACATCGGGTAATCTTGGACAGTGAGTTTCTTTCATCTACCAGAGATGGTAGTACCTGAATGACGTGGTTACGTAACTGTATGCGACATCAAGGAAATGTAACCATGTCATTCAGGTACTATCATCTGGTTTTAGATGAAAGAAACTCACGTCCGATATTACCTGATGTCCGATACTACCCAACTCTCCCCTACATTAGTACGAACGCACCTATCTGAACAGATTCCATGTCTCACAATACAATAAATCATTAACAATTGGCTTTTTCACTCACATAGTAAGCCTCTCTGTCTACGGCTGAACAGAAGCGAGAAATGTTAGGAAGAACTCATTGTTCAAACCCTTCTAAATATAGCTTGCCGTTGATAAAACATAAAAGCTGTTTCTCACAACATTCTTCAAATGTTAAAGAACATGAATTCATATTCACCTATGCCTAACTAAACAAGTCGAAATTTTATTTTTGTCCACCTAGATTGGAAAAATTGCACACTGTGCGACGGGTGACGGGATCCACCTGTGCGACTACAGATCTGCACAGCATATGGAGGAAGGCGGACGGGCAGATCAGAGCAGCAGATGACAGCGTTCTGTCCCCTCGCGCCTCGCTGCCTCTTCACAATGATACACGGATACCAGCCAGGCACCTAATTGATCTCAGTATTTTTAATCAGTGCCACTGCTGCAAGTCCCATCTGACCCCATTCTAAGTTTGGATTGCCTCATTGATTATCTGTTCTTTTCTAGCCCCCTCCCCAGTGTGATCAGACCCACATCCCTCAACAATGACCTCCCTCTTTCACTCTCAGCCCCGACGGTAGCAACTCAGATTTTATCGAGGGAGTTTTCCTACACGTTGTTCTTTCGCATGGCTGCACTTGCATAGACGTTTTGGACGCTTAAATCAGCTTAATAGTTGCCGCCAATGCGCGATGGATGAATACAGCGCAGCGCTAATGCGAAGCTCGCAGAACCAGACTGACTCCTCTCGGGATTCAACCTGGCCATGGACTGTCAGCTGACGCCTTGGGCCGGATTTCAATACCCGACAGATCCTACGGCGAGGCAGTTACATAACAGACTTTCTCTAGACTTTCTGAGTACTTCAGCTTCTTACTGCATTGTAATACCCGACAGATCCTACGGCAAGGCAGTTACAGAACAGACTTTCTCTAGACTTTCTGAGTACTTCAGCTTCTTACTGTATTGTAATACCCGACAGATCCTACGGCGAGGCAGTTACATAACAGACTTTCTCTAGACTTTCTGAGTACTTCAGCTTCTTACTGCATTGTAATACCCGACAGATCCTACGGCAAGGCAGTTACAGAACAGACTTTCTCTAGACTTTCTGAGTACTTCAGCTTCTTACTGTATTGTAATACCCGACAGATCCTACGGCGAGGCAGTCACATAACAGACTTTCTCTAGACTTTCTGAGTACTTCAGCTTCTTACTGCATTGTGATACCCGACAGATCCTACGGCAAGGCAGTTACAGAACAGACTTTCTCTAGACTTTCTGAGTACTTCAGCTTCTTACTGTATTGTAATACCCGACAGATCCTACGGCAAGGCAGTTACGGAACAGACTTTCTCTAGACTTTCTGAGTACTTCAGCTTCTTACTGTATTGTAATACCCGACAGATCCTACGGCAAGGCAGTTACGGAACAGACTTTCTCTAGACTTTCTGAGTACTTCAGCTTCTTACTGTATTGTAATACCCGACAGATCCTACGGCAAGGCAGTTACGGAACAGACTTTCTCTAGACTTTCTGAGTACTTCAGCTTCTTACTGTATTGTAATACCCGACAGATCCTACGGCGAGGCAGTTACAGAACAGACTTTCTCTAGACTTTCTGAGTACTTCAGCTTCTTACTGTATTGTAATAACCCGACAGATTCTACGGCGAGGCAGTTACAGAACAGACTTTCTCTAGACTTTCTGAGTACTTAGCTTCTTACTATATTGTAATACCCGACAGATCCTACGGCGAGGCAGTTACAGAACAGACTTTCTCTGTACTTTCTAAGGACTTCAGCTTCTTACTGTATTGTAATATCCGACAGATCCTCCGGCAAGGCAGTTACAGAACAGACTTTCTCTAGAGTTTCCGAGTGCTTAGCTTCTTACTGTATTGTAATACCCGACAGATCCTACGGCGAGGCAGTTACAGAACAGACTTTCTCTAGACCTTCTGAGTACTTTAACTTCTTACTGTAGTTTAATGTTGTTATTTTTTCTTTTATTTTTAATTAATGGTGGGTAGTTGACTGTTCGTAATTCACCCATATGAAACCTGGTTTTTGTAGACCAATTTACTGACAGAGTCTTTGTCCAGAGTGCGCCATAGGAGGTTGGTCTACACTACATTAGCGATAAGATGATAATAATGATGATAATGATTGAGCTTTGTTGGAATGTCACAGGGGAACGTGAGCTACCGGAGAAAATCGCTATGTTATTTGGACCACAGGCTTGCCCAAGACAAATTTATAAATCGGGGTTACGCCGGAGATCGAACCCCGTTCCATAACATCATAAGTCCAGAGCGCTAGCCACTGAACTACCTGGCGGCATTATTGTAATTAATAATAATAATAATAATAATAATAATAATAATAATAATAATAATAATAATAATAATAATAATAATAATAATCCCGTAACTCATAACATATTGTGATCAGGGATAACGCCCAACCAACCCTCGGATATTAGGTTACATACCTATTTTTTCTGAAAGAATAGGCCTAAGCCTAACTGGTTGAGTGGAAGAAATGGTCTTATGGCCTTAACTCTGGCAGGAAAAATAAAGCTACCGGTACCACTACTGTTATCACAACCGGGAAAACACGTTTGCGAAATTAACAAGAAACGCAGTCTCTTTACGAAAAAATACACGATCCAATACACGATTCTATTGGTGTATTGAACCCGTTTACGAAACCCGTAACAGAATTTCCTCTCTCAATTTTGTTGGGCTCAAGCGTGTACACGAAATGGTTAATACGTCACTTCCTTACAAGCCGAAAGTAGGAATGTGTAATATCGGCTCTTTGTTCTTGCACACTTTCTACAATAATTTGTTTTTTTTTTGTTGATATTTAGCGACGCTGTATGAACTACTAAGTTATTTAGCATTGATGGAATTGATGATGGAGAGATAAGGTCGAGGATTGTCTATGTGGTTACTCGATTTTACACTTACGGTTGAAGAAAATCAAGAAAAAATCCAATCAGGTAATCAGCCTAAGCGGGAATCAAACTCATGCACAACTGTAGTAGCTGAGGATCAGCCACAAGACAGTTACGATAACGATTTCGATTCCTGGAAGCGGAGATGTAAAAGAAAGGAACGGGCGTGGCGACATATTTGTGGAAACAAATCTTTCACATTGCTGAAATTGAAACCATTCATTCGCTGTCACTGTCAGACTCAATTACTTCATTGGAATAGATAAGCAATATAGATAACGGTAAGTAGTCGATGTTTTCGGTTTTAACGTACACGCATAACAATCCACATTACAAAATTGTTTGTTTCTCCTTATCTCGGTCTCCTTTCTTTATGACGTAGGCTAGGCTCGGAGATATCCATGTCATCACTTTATTAGGTCTAACATGTAGCGTAGATCGTCAACTTTCCTCTTTACCGCAGTTTTAACAGTTTAACAAGTTTGTCTCCACTCAGAATAGTAAGATTACGTAGAAAATGTTAAATTTATATCACTTCACTCAAGAATAAATTTGGCCTGCAATCCCGTAAGCTTCACAACACTTAGGCCCGGTTTCTTCAACCTTTGTTAAATTATAACAGTGTGTTATTCCATTTTAACTGTAAACTTAACAGTTGAAGCATTTCTTCAACTACTGTTAAAACTAACAGGCTGTTAAAACCTATCTTAATTTAACTGCCCAATTTTATGCAGTTAAATCATTTAACTCTCTGTTAGCATAGAAGTATCCTATATGGCTGGTGCGTTAGATGCTGAACTTCTATATCTTGATTATTTAGAAAATGATATCCATGAATACATAAACAGAGCGGATGATTTCAGTGATTCGACAGAACAGAAGTTCATACAAAGGTATAGGCTATTTGATGCCAAGCCTCACTTTTCACTTTCAACTTAGATACCGTTTGTTTGTTTATTCTCAATAATTGGTTTATTCTGCAAAATAATTTCCAGCAGAAGGCTTCTCTCGAAAGAAGAGAAATTAGTCCCACGATTTCTTCTTGTTTCAGTGTTTTCTATTTCACAGCAGCAATACCAATATGCCGCTCCACGCTACTGTGATACAGACGACGGAAAGAAGCAGAAATGAAACCTGAGAGAATAGAAAGACTTCTATCCCCTCTGAATCAAACAAGGGAAACAAGCTAGAATTACAATTGTCAGAGTTCAGAACACAGAACTGAGCCTATACTTGGTTATAGCGCACCCCTGGTGGAAGACTGCCACAAGTCAAAAAGTACATTTTTTCAGGAGAAGCATTTAAAGATTTTGAGGTAATAGGAAAAATATAAATATTTACATGATGAAATCGAAAGTAATGTATAACAATCGTCTAACATTATATAGTACTATACAATAAAATACGACTTCCTTTCATGGATAATTTTTGTGTGTTTTAATTAAGAAATAATAATTTTGAGTCATGGCAGTTTTGTATTCAGTATCTTTTAAATTGGTGATAGTTATGGCAGGTATGGTTAAAATAATTTTTCATTATTTTTATGATTCTTTGTTTGTTTATTCTTCTGAATAAATAATGTCACATAACTTGCAAGAAAAAATCAATAAAAAATAATTTTACAGTGGAAACTGTCACTTTTATAAGCTAGCTCTATTGTGCAATGGTTCACAATCTCCTCGTTTCATCTCCCATCAGATTCTGATATAGATAAGATCTACTTATTGGCACTGTTGGTGTTTTCTGTAATCAAGCTTCTGTAATACTGATGATACATAGATGGAATATGATTAGCATCACATAAAGATACCAAGTCCTTCTTTTTGGCTACAGATATGCCAGGTGGCTGCTTATAAGCCTTCTGCAGGTTCAAGGGTCCTATCTGAGGACGACCTCTTTGCCTTGTGTTGATTCGCTGGAACTCTTCACCATAGGATGTCTTATATTCTAGAATGAATGGTGCATCCTTTCTTGCTTGTATCATCTTGATGTCAGTCCATACAATTTTGTCTCCTTGTTCATTTTTGTTGAAGTTGCTGCCTATTTGACTAGCTAAAATTTTCAAGTCAAAAATATCATCTGTTTCCATCTGCTTGAGTTTGTATGGATTTCCAGTCTTCTTAGCAGTTTGTATGATTGTTGCCCATTGTGCAGGAATATAAATGGGTGCAGATCTCAGAGCCCTTTTCTTCTGCTTTTCGATCACGCTGTGAACTGAATCACCTTCATTCTGTCCATGACCAACTGTAAAGAACTTATGGGTTATAGAAGGAATGTCCAGTGTTTCATCTAACACCATCTGCAAGTATAGTGATGCTATATATTTGTTTTTATTCTGACCACAGCAGTTATCAGAATAAAATATCACAGGCTTTCCTGTACAATGTACTTTCAGAAATTCACGAACACAGGACCCTATTTCATTGGAACCTCTTCTTCCTATGGTTTCATCCCAAACAAAACAGAAGCCATCAGAAGTTCCTAGGTCGTATACCGTGAAGTTGTAAACAGACAGCCTTCTTTTGTAATAAAAGGAAGAAACGTTCCCTTCAGGAGCATTTAAAACTGCCTGCAAATCAAAACAGGCTGTTACGCATTTCTGTTCAATCGCAGCTAATTTGTCTTTTTCTTTCTCCTCCCTACTCTTTAATTTGCTGTCTATGTGCTTATCATAACTGCTTTTAAGCAGTTCTTTGATATCATCAGTTGCAAGTTTGAACGTTTCACATTCACTGCACTGATCCTTCTTTGGGACATAAAAACCTATGTTATACTCTTCATTAAAAATCTGACTGTACACATGAATATTGCCGCTCTGCAAATTTTTTTCCCTGCAGTCTTGAAGATAGAGTCTGTGCATAGCAGCTATACTTAGTCCTCCATCAATATACTCCCTGCTTGTTTGTGCCCGTAAATAGTGTGATTCTATACGAGGGAATGATTCAATGTGTCGTCTTATTCCATTTCGAATTTCATCATCCAATTTTTTATGCTTCCCATGCCTACCTCTCTTGTCACCATCAGTTACGCCACTAACAGTCTTGCTAATAGCTGATCTGACCAGATGATCTCCAATGTCAAGAGTTGACATGAACATCTTCTTGCAAACTCTTACTCGTTCATTGTTAATTTGAAGGTAGTAGGCCATATTAAGTCCCCTAGTACTATTGTGTAAGTTATACCTGTATGCAGGTCTAATTGTCTCAGTGCTGCTTGCTATAAACTGTCTTTGACAGGTGATGTCACCTAACTGCCAAAATTTCTTTATAATATTCTTTCTGTCTTCCTCACTTACTTTAGATTTACATCCAAGCCGACATTTATCACCACAAGGTGGTTTAAGTGTCCTAGCTGATATGACTTTATCTGAACCATTGACGAATTTCTCCCCTGAATTTAGTTTTTTCTTCAGAACATTCTTTTTCCAATTGTTGATTTTACGTTTACGTTTCCTTGTTTTCTTTCCTGCAAATAATAAATAAATATTTGTTTATAAATTATATAGTTATTCTTGAAATCCATGCACTTTTAACACGGTTTGAAAATGCTTACAACATATTGAGTCTTTTATGAATAATAAAAATAAATAAATAAATCATTAGAAAATCAAGATGATCTTCTGCAAAATATCTAACCTCCATTCTGTGAATTAGCCTCATCAGTATCAGAATTAGGTTCAGGTTCAGGATGCCAGGTTTTATCTACGTCAGAGTCGTCAAAATTGCCTTCTTCTATTTCCTGTAATACATCTGTAAGTATTGGCCTAGTTGGACTGTGGCATTCATGATCGATAACCTGAAATTAATTAAGTTTTTAATATGATATAACGTAACATTTGTTTGTAGTTAGTATTGCCAAAATATAGAGTAAAAAGTATTTATTAACACTATTTTACAGCAAAAAATATAAAATATATTCCGAATTTACACCAAACATAACCAATATTCTACCTTCACTTACTTCAACTCCAGGTTCTTTCAGCTTGCCACTACTTTCCACGCTTTCATCGCTCCTTCTTGCAACGTTCATTTTTTCAAGTGCCAATGAAACCATCACAGCACCTCTTGAGTACATTTTTAATCAAATTACCTATCTACACTTGTATGCAACGATCACAGCAAGTGTAAACAGTCAGCTGATTTGAGCAGCAACACAAAATGGCTGCCACTGCCAGCAAAGAATACTGCCGTATCTCGAGATGTGGCGGTTTAACGTATGAGAATAAAACTGCCACAACTGAGATGTGGCAGTCTTCTACTATTTGAGTTGTAAAATTTCTATGAGAAGAAAACTAAATTACGTGCAGTAGAATCGTTATTTATACGTTTTCAGTTGTGGTTGTTTTACAAGACATGGACTTGTTCACAGGGATTTATATGCACCAAATAACTCAAAATTCATGTTTTTTGACTTGTGGCAGTCTTCCACCGGGGGTGCGATAGGTTATGGTTAAACTTTAGAATCTCTGGTCCTAACAGAGAGTTAACAAACAGAATGTTAAAATGTGATATGTAAAGTTGAAGAAACGCAATATTTTAACAGCAATTCATACTTTTAACTTACAGTTAATTAACGCTATGTTAGGTGCATTTTAACAAAGGTTGAAAAAACCGAGTCTTAGTTGTATAATGAAACATAGGCCCTACCGGTAAACCACCACTCTTTAAACCAACCATTTTCGAAACATATTAGATCTAGTTTTTATTTCAATTAGGCTATTCTATTTTTAAATTCATATTGACTGTGCAACGGTTCAGTCCTTTCTCGGCGAAAATCTGACTTACCACGTAAAAATAATAACTGAAACTCATGCATCTACCTATGAAAATAGCTAGTATTTTTTAAGGCATACGCCTACAATCACCAACCTTAGAAAATTCCTTAATATCGTAGAATTAACGTTAGTTTAGACTTCTGACAGCTCGCTAGCCGCGTGGCTTACGGTCGCTAACCACGTATGTTGTTGTCATGGCATCTAAGGTTAACCTTGGATATAGCCAATTCACAGTTTAACGCTCCCTGCTCTCTTCGCCCAAGCTTGCGGGCATTGTTGTCACATTATCGAACATATCGTACTTGACTGACTGACCGACCCCTAGCAGTAGCAAGTTGGCAACGTTGCCGTGATAGCAGACCCGTAAGCTACTCGGCTCGCGAGCTGTTACAAGTCGAAGGAAACGTTAATTCTACAGGAAATGTGATACTTCTTTGGACACCTGTGAAGGTTTTAAATCCTGCAGGTAATTTTCAGTTTCGCAGACGGGTCCTGCATTTTTTTCGCTAACGTACTGTGCCTTAATCAGCAGGGACAGTTGATCTTTCGCAAACGTGCCTTCCCGATGATAATGTGTAAGATTAATATGAGATTACCTGTTTGAACATATTCACCAAATGAACACGGGTAAAAATAGAAATGAAAAGAATTAACTAAAAATAATAAAGAGTAAAAACAGATAAATAATACATAGAGTATATATAAAACGGAAGAAAAAAGAAAGATAAATAAGAAAGAAAATAAAAGAATTAAATAAAAATATTGACGAGAAGGAAAAATAAGAAAAATGTAGACCAATTCTGTGGTTTAGGGATCAGCATGCTGGTCTCTTACACAGAGGTTGGGTTGAATTTCCTGGTTGAGGTTTTTCAGGGTTTTCCCTCAACCGTAAGGCGAATGCCAGGAAACTCGGGCCACAACATCCCTGAATATCACCAGCCTCATTCATCACCGAAATCATGTTAATAAAAAATCAGTAATACATATACAGTCGCCATCTAGTTCACAATAATAGAACCAGTCTCAACAATAGTACACAGGCCTTCGGATTTCACCCAAAAGATTAACTAGCGACAAATCATTGACTCTGAAAGTTTACCTACATATCCAGCTTACCAGTCTCCGTTTATGATGGAGAAGATGGTCACACTTCATTTACGTACTCATGTTATACTTAGCAATAAGTTATTCTTGTTAAGGCAAGGGTCCATGTGATCTGGAACTTGTAATGACATGTGTCTTTATTGACACCAACAAATAAATAAATAAAATAACTCGCGATATGACCAAAGATGTTAAATCGAGTATAAATAACAGCGAGGAAAAAAAAATATTTCCCAAATATTACCGTAGTGGGCATATATTCGGCTAGACAGATGCGTTGTGCGCTGTCACATGCGAGTGAAGGAAGATAAAATTTATCCGCTATATAAAAACATGAATTTGCATGGAAATTCTGTCTTTAATCATTAACATCATCTAGCTTAACCTTTTCCAACATTTGGCACACTAAAGGTGAAACTTAAAATCCAGCGGCACACGCGTATGAATTTTGAGGGTTTCAAGAAGAAATATGTTTACTGAATATTGACATGCCGCGTTCCCTGAATGTTGAATTTTGTGGACTTACTTTTTACACTGCTTTTTTCACTTTTATTTTTCCAAGCTTTTTGCTACGACAACCTCTATTATTTTAATTTTCTCGCGGCACACCAGTGGATCATTCGCGGCACACCAGTCTAAAATAAATTTCTAGCGAAATCTACGCCCATTATCGTATATAAAAAATTTATTTGTATTTTATGTAACGACGTTCGCAACTGCCGAGGTTAGATCAGCGTCGCAAGTGTGCCGGAATTTTGTTCCGCAAGGAGTTCTTTTATCCCAGTAAAACTACTAACATGAGCCTGTCGCATTTAAGCACAGTAGGCCAACATTACCGACTGCGCCACCAAGGCCAACCCCATTATCGTAGACCTAGTATTTGGCTGTGATTTTTATTTCCTAGCTTCACAATTCCTCTTTCTAATTTTCATTTTTTTTTAATCCTGTGAAAATAATGTATGAATAACCTACAATTTACAAAGAAGTTTCTAGAAATTTCCACTTTTCCTCCCTAATTGATTTGGTGATTAACATCTTCAATAAATAAAGCACAACTTACTAATTAATTATTAATAATAGGACCAAAAGACCGTCATTGGTTTCGTCGTCATAATGCATAGTCAATAAATAAAGCACAACTTACTAATTAATTATTAATAATAGGACTTGATGACCCTCATTGGTTTCCGTCGTCATAATGCATAGTCAATAAATAAAGCACAACTTACTAATTAATTATTAATAATAGAACTTGATGACCCTCATTGGTTTCGTCGTCATAATGCATAGTCAATAGCATAACTTACTAATTAATTATTAATAATAGGACTTGATGACCCTCATTGGTTTCCGTCGTCATAATGCATAGTCAATAAATAAAGCACAACTTACTAATTAATTATTAATAATAGGACTTGATGACCCTCATTGGTTTCGTCGTCATAAAGCATAGTCAATAAATAAAGCACAACTTACTAATTAATTATTAATAATAGGACTTAATGACCCTCATTGGTTTCGTTGTCATAATGCATAGTCAATAAATAAAGCATAACTTACTAATTAATTATTAATAATAGGACCTAATGACCATCATTGTTTCGTCGTCATAATGCATAGTCAATAAATAAAGCATAACTTACTAATTATTTATTATTAATAATATGACCTAATGACCGTCATTATTTCGTCGTCATAATGCATAGTCAATAAATAATGGGTAACTTACTAATTATTTATTATTAATAATATGACCTAATGACCGTCACTGTTTCGTCATCATAATGCATAGTCAATAAATTAAGCACAACTTACTAATTAATTATTAATAATAAGACCTAATGACAGTCATTGGTTTCGTCGTCATAATGCATAACCAATAAATAAAGCATAACTTACTAATTATTTATTATTAATAATACGACCCAATGACCGTCATTGTTTCGTCGTCATAATGCATAGCCAATAAATAAAGCATAACTTACTAATTATTTATTATTAACAATATGACCTAATGACCGTCATTGTTTCATCGTCATAATGCATAGTCAATAAATGAAGCATAACTTAGTAATTATTTATTATTAACAATACGACCTAATGACCGTCATTGTTTCATCGTCATAATGCATAGCCAATAAATAAAGCATAACTTACTAATTATTTATTATTAACAATACGACCTAATGACCGTCATTGTTTCATCGTCATAATGCATAGTCAATAAATAAAGCATAATTTACTAATTATTTATTATTAACAATACGACCTAATAACCGTCATTGTTTCGTCGTCATAATGCGTAGGCCTATAGCTGAACAATTCCGTTATTTAAATTAGGTCAGTAAATACAGTTTAACTTATTGCTTATAGTAAAGTGTTGTGTGTATGCAATTGGAAACACTATAAAAATTTAATTCGCTTCCATAATAATCATAGAACAATCCGAAATATCTCTTCTCATTATTTGCTTCGTCCCATCACAGTTCAAGCTTCCTGGAGCTAATTTTCAACACTGCTACTTTATGTATCACAGCCCAGAGTTGAACCATGAACCAGTCTGGTACAAATTGGCCGTGTTACCGCCGAGTCGTGAGGTAGCTACAAGACCACCGGTTGTTAAACTTGTCTTTTGTCTGCGAGCGGTTGCCCAGCATTACGTTAGCTGTGGGAGAGGACTGCTGGCCTTGTTTTATATAGACTGTAATAAATAACTTAAATTGTTGCCTCTGTTGTTTAGAGGTATGAATTATTGAGCTGGGTGCAAAGCCCGTTCAGTTGTGAGGTGTCAATATAGATGTAGAGAGTACAATGTTAATGCATCCTACACGCCGTGTGTACATAGAATAATTGATGCCACCCCACTGTTGTACAGCCTGCATCATGTTCCAGCTTTATTTTTTAAAGGAAATCTAAAAGCTATTAAATGTTAAATCATGTATTCTGTTACACCAAACTAAACTTTTTTTATTTATATTTTTTTTTGTCAACGTTTCTGAATCTTGCCATTCTAAATTTGTTATAAACAAAGGGGGAACGAGGGGAGGGAAATGCATTATTGTAAGCGGAAATTTCGACATGAATTTTGGAAATGTTTGGTATACATATTAATTACATTGTTCAATTTTTTGTATGTTACAAGACACTCGGAATGCATTTGTTTATCAAATTCAGTACTATTTATAAAGTCTTCATGAGTGTTTGATAGAGATTTCTTCACTGTTACAATCATGTGGATTTTGAACTTAAATTCGCAATGCTGTCTATGATTTATATTTCATTATACTGATGTCCAATCCATGTTTTTATCAAGGTAACACTAATTAGCGAACTTGACAAAATTTTATAAAAGAACCAACATGAAAAAAAAATCAGAGTTTGGAGTTTACATAATGAATGTCCATGACGTCTGTTGGTTAAGGGAACTCCAAAACGAGAGGTTTTACTGGTGAATTCACGCTATTGTCTAATTATCACCTACTTGGAATTTGTTATACAGTTAGTCTGTGACATTATTGTTACTAGAATTCCGGCCAAAACATTTTGGAGAAATATTACAATCATTTAGGTTTGCCAGGTTTTTGTCAGAAAAAAAGGAACAATTGCCAAGATAGGGTAAAGGATAGTGTGATACCGGTAATATTGTGATAGTTCTTTTTGAGAATTAATTATAATTTTACTGAGCCAGAGAAGGATTGGTTTTGTGCAGCTACTTGTCCACGAGCATTCCCTTAATACGTTGACGCAAAAAACCGATCTTCCTCTCGCTCAGTAAAAATTGTAATAAATTCTCGAAAAGAACTATCAGAATATTACTCGTATCATAATTTACCAACCTTCACCCTATATTTATTTTATTGCAATGAATACAACACTGTTATTTACATAATCCACATTTAATTTCCTCTCTCCTGGTATTTCTCTTTAGGTAGGCCTATACCAGCTCTTAAGGAAACACTCCACTAAAATTGACAACTTTATTTCTAATCATTTTTACAACCAAATTTTGAGAACATTTAAAGGACTAACAAAATTGAAATTTTTAATTCCCAAATATTTCTGGCTTTTGATTTTTGATTTTTTCTATTTTTCTTCAAAATATTTTCAAACCAAAATTTTTAGTAGAAGATCTCAATTTTTAACCTTTCTTTTGTTTGGTTACATTCACAAAACATAGAGAAACATTTATATGAACTCATTTTATGAAATATCTTATTTATTAACTTTCAAAACATCTAATAACTTCGGGGAGCCACTTTAGAACAATAAGGTACAAGATTTGTAATCAGAAATTTGTAAAACAGAATTATTCGATGAAAAAAATAATTTTGACAGTTCTTTAAATGCCACACTCTCTTGCAACCTTAATTTGAAAACATTTTAAACATATTTATAATCAGAATTAAACTAAATCCATTTCGGGTATGAAAATATACATTCCAAGGACATGAAATAGCCAATAAAAGTTTTTTGGAAAACTTTCACGATTTTCAGTGGAGTCACCCCTTAATTATTTTTCATCCTCTTTTGCAAAATTGTGAAAATGTTCACAAATGAAAGACAAATTCTGTACAACTTATAGTTCTGCTTTAATCAGGTCATGATGACTCCTGCTTATAATAATTGTCCACTTATTCTTCATTAATGCAAAAACTCGTTCTACAAAGGCATTAGAAGCTGGAATGTTAGTAGAAACTATAATTACGACTTTAATTATGACTGAAACACTTTCTCTAATAAACTTTAGAAGAAAATAAAGTTTCTTACCGAGTTCACTTCCTTGTTAATGATTACGTTTTAATAAAGCAGCTCTACTTTCACAAAATTCCTCACACAGTTCATCATGGTTCACAAATTCTTGCATTCTCACTTTATCAACTTCATTTTCAAAGATAGAATAATGTAATTCTTGATTCGATTAAAAGCTACGTAACTTGCAATATCGATTATTTTCTGTAAAATTATAGCATTATTCTAAATAATACAACATATTAGCATAAAACTCACACAAAAGTTAACAGAACTATTAACGTGATACTTGCTTCAAGTAAAATTCCCCTAACAGCTTACGAATTTTCTCCTAGCATATTCACGTCATCCGCAACACGCAGCTTATGTAAGCCGTTCAATTCCAAACCCTCTCTGTTATTCTGGACTTTCTTAATGGCATATTCTAGAGATAAACTCGAAACTCATTAAGTGAACAATAATTTCAAGCATGTATATTTTTAAATTATAAACAATAGTAGACGTTTGTATTTAGGATGTAGGTTAACATTCCTTATTACTGATATCCATAACCTCACTTCTCTAAATCATAAACTCCACAACCTTCAAACAATTCTATTTATTTAAATAACTATCATTCAAAATATACATAATTCATCTCAATAAAGTTGTAAACAGTTAGGATAAACGAAAATTCTTGTTTTATGCTTCAGAACCGGTTAAATATTCAATATGAATACTTCTGATCCAGGTTCAAGAAGATTAATCGGAGAAAATTCGAGAGTTAAATATGAACTTAGATTGAGATAACATGAACTTAGATTAGCGTTCATACAATAGAAAATCTGGGTTCAACTTGACTGTCGGCCATTTTTAACTCTTAATATCGGTTCAAATGCTTTATACAGCCGGCCCTATGAGTTGCAATTACAATATTCAGTGGACTTCACATAACTACCATTTGTACAGCCAGTGCCACCGTTCCTGGCGTGTGAAATAAGTAAGGGGAACGTTGAGAGCTAGTATCTTATCTTTGCCACAGTCTGTAGGCGAGAAAGCTGACAACTGTGATTGGCAGATTGCTGATGTCACATCTGTTTAGGAGGTGGTATCACTCTCAGCCGAAGTGGCAACAGATGCCAATGATGGAGAGTGTACTCAAAGACACACCCCAGAAACGCGAAGTGCGAGTGTCTTGCCTTTGACGAAGTGGGCAGATTGCTGATCTGACGTGTTGGGTGGTACAGTTCTCAGCTGCACTGACTGGCTTTTGACTCAAGGACACCCGCCAAAAAACGCTGGCCCTGGCTATAGGCTATCACGGTAGATGTCAAGCCTGTTGTCAGTCTCTATTCAGGTATTCCTCAGCATATCAATAATGACTCTTTGAATCGCAAGGTGGAGCCTGCGCTTCAAAGCATCGATATCAGCCACTGATGTTCTATGTACTTGATCCTTTACGAATTCTGATAAGAAACCGTCCAAGGGTGTTACATCTGATGACCTTGGCGGCCAAGCCATATTCTCGGATTCTCTGCCAATCCATTGTCTCGGAAAGTTGTCATTAAGAAAAATGCGTACCTGGCATGCGATGTGACGAGGACTGACAAATGGTTCCAGCAGCAAGCTGTGGTATATCATAGAACTGAAGCATGTCTCGATAGGTTGTGGTAGTCGCTGTAGGTTCAGCAAAAAAGAAGGAGCCTATCACACGATTTTTTATTGTGCAGTATCAGACATTAATTTTGTGCGAATCGCGTTAGTCTCACTTCCCCAGATTATGCAATTATGCCTGTTGATTTTTCCTGATATGTGGAAAGTTGACTCGTCAGAGGAACACACATGTCAATTTTGTTTAAGACACTTGTAACGTAAGCCAGCCTTTTGTCTTTATCGTCGAGTTTGATTCGTTGTGTTATTTGAATATTGTATGCTACACAGAATTAGCAGTTTGTTATTATTTATTCATTTTTCAATCTCCATGACAATCGTTATGATATAAATTGCAAGATTTGCACTACGAAACCTAGGTACATTTATTTATCTTTGGCGTATGTGTTTTGAGTTATAGACTTTTTTTATTGGTGCTTTAAGCGGAAAAAAATGGTAAGTTACGGGTTTACATCAAGTACCACAAATTATTCAGTATTTATAAAACGTCGGACAATGTGACATATGTCAAAATTACTGATTTTTGAAGTAATGATAAAATATTGTGGCGCCGTGCCGGAAGATTCTGGTTGCCTCGGGAGTGTGCGCGCGCATCCAGCAAGAAGGAAGGCGCGAGGAAACGAAACTCGCCACAATATGTTGCAGACGTAGAGAGTGTAGCTGCTGAACTAATGTCTTCGGTATGATGCCATTAGTTGAGAGCATTATTGAATGTATGGGAACTAGGGTGACCTTCTACATCTCTTTGACTTATGAAGCTAATTTCATGTACTTGTTGATTATTTGTGCATACATGTGTTGTAGGTAATGATGTAAGGGTACTGCTGTGTATATTATTGAGACTTCTTGTTTGTTCTTGTTGAAAAGGAATAGGCTATGTATGGTCTGTTGGCTTGAATCTTTCTATCAATCCAGATTTCTCTATCCCAGTTTTCGTTTTCTAGGACTTCTTATGGTTCATATTTATATTAAGAAGCTGATTTATTGTTAAGCTTAGTTTTGCTTCTTCTCTCTTCTGAATGATTCTGGCTACACTGTTGTGCCTTTCAAGATAGTCAACATTAGCTAGCGTAGTACATTCACTTATTATATGTTCTATGGATTCTGTGTGCTTGCGCCAGTGTCTTCTACGTTTTCTTTCAATATGTATTTTCTGTAGCATTTTGTAGGAATAACTTTGTCTTGGATAGCTAGCAAGAACCCAACAGTTTGTCCGAATATGTTACTACCATTCTTCAGCCAGATATTTGAATCGTTTTATTATTATTATTATTATTATTATTATTATTATTATTATTATTATTATTATTATTATTATTATTTCTAATATTATTATTATTATTTCTAATAATATTATTATTATTTCTAATAATAATATTATTTCTAATATTATTATTATTATTTCTAATGTTGTTATTATTATTATTTCTAATGTTATTACTATTATTATTATTATTATTATTATTATTATTATTATTATTATTATTATATAAAAATTAGAAATTTATCCTTTGAAAAGGTAGAAAAATTCAAGTATCAAGCAACAGTAACAAATATAAAGGACACTCGAGAGGAAATTAAACGCTGAATAAATATGGGAAATGCCTGTTAGTATTCGATTGAGAAGATTTTGTCATCCCGTCTGCTCTCAAAAAAGCTGAAAGTAATAATTTATGAAACAGTTATATTACCGGTTGTTCTGTATGGTTGTGAAACTTAGACTCTCACTTTGAGAGAGGAACAGAGGTTAATGATATTCGAGAATAAGGTGCTTAGGGAAATATCTGGGGCTAAGAGTGTTGAGTTAGAGGAGAATGGAGAAAGTTACACAACGCAGAGCTGCACGCATTGCATACTTCACCTAACATAATTAGGAACATAAATCCAGACATTTGAGATGTGCAGGGCATGGCATGAGCTGGATTAATGTTGCTCAGGACAGAGACCGATGGCGAACATATGTGAGGGCGACAATGAACCTCCGAGTTCCTTAAAAGCCGTTTGTAAGTAAGTATTATTATTATTATTATTATTATTATTATTATTATTATTATTATTATTAGCAGGGACCGCTGGCGGGCTTGTGTGGGGGCGGCGGTGAGCCTTCGGGTTCCTTGGAAGCCATTTGTAAGTAAGTAAGTAAGTGTTATATTACCGGTTGTTCTCTATACTTGTGAAACTTGGACTTTCACTTTGCGAGAGGAACAGAGATTAAGGGGGTTTGAGAATAAGATTCTTAGAAAAATATTTGAGGCTAAGAGGGATGAAGTTACAGGAGAATGGAGAAAGTTACACAATGCAGAACTGCACGCATTGTATTCTTCACCTGACATAATTAGGAACATTAAATTCAGACATATGAGATGGGCAGGGCATGTAGCACGTATGGGCGAATCCAGAAATGCACATAGATTGTTAGTTGGAAGGCCGGAGGAGGCCGAGACGTAGATGGGAGGATAATATTAAAATGGATTTGAGGGAGGTGGGATATAATGAGAGAGACTGGATTAATCTTGCTCAGGATCGGCACCAATGGCGGGCTTATGTGAGGGCGGCAATGATCCTTCGGGTTTCTTAAAAGCCATTTGTAAGCAAGTATTGTTGTTATTATTATTATTATTATTATTATTATTATTATTAATATTATTAATTTTAGAAGACAAATGTAGGACCAATAGCATTAGTGCAAATCAGGAAGAATTTTGTGCAGTTCTACGTAAGTTACAGTATAATATAAATAAATATATTTTTAAAAATAATAACAGTATATTTGAACGATAATAATAATGGTACACTTTTGGTTGGCACTCCCGATGAAGCAAAAGCTTGTGGCCGGGAGTGGAGTTTACATTGAATAATGAAAAAATAATATTACAAGTTTAAGCTTACAATAAGATATTTATTTAATTGTTTAATTTAAATACCATAAAATATATGTAAGCAAAAGTAAAGTGATGAATATCCATATAATAATACAAGAAATAATAATATAAGAAATACAATGAAATTATATCAAATATATGTAAGCAAAACTAAAGTGATGAATATCAAAATAATAATACAAGAAATAATAATACAATGAAATTATATCAGGTAAAACATAGAAGATTCGGTTAACTAGAAAGTACAAGGGCCGATGGCCCCTTTAATCAATAATAAAATGTTCCTGGTCGGGGCAAGTTACCTGGTTGAAGTTTTTTCCGGGGTTTTCCCTCAACCCAATACGAGCAAATGCTGGGTAACTTTAGGTGCTGGACCCCGGACTCATTTCGCCGGCATTATCACCTTCATATCATTCAGACGCTAAATAACCTAGATGTTGATACAGCGTCGTAAAATAATCCAATAAAATAAAATAAAATAATGAAATGAAAAGGTATTAAATAATACAATTCTAAAATAAATACAAAATATGCAATTATTAATGGAGTAATATATTGTATAGGCTACATAATTGATATTTTAGTTCTATTTGATTTTATTGAATTTTGAAAGATTCATTGTTTAGAAATATATTATATTTTTTTTTTTCAAAAATTTCATATAAGAGAGAAATATAAAAAAGAAAAAAAATATATATAAAAAATGAAGAGATATATACATACATATATAACATCTGATATTCATTGGACCATCATATTAATGCATTTAGTCCCACTTCTATTTCATATAAATTGTTTGACTTAGAAAAGAAACGAATTGCATAGGCGCAGTATAGTCTACGGGTGGGGTCTTCCTAGTCAAACGCGAAACTGAAGAACGTGCTTGGAGCAATGTTCCCAGAATTCAACATAATCATTGAGGCGTATAATGAACAATCAATACGTTGGCATCTGACTGTACGTTTTAGGGAATGTAAATTAATGGGCTCGACTTCGTCACAGAGGCTATATGTTCATGTTTCAGCCATTATGTAACTCGTTTGATTGGCAGTTCGGTACTTGCCTTATTATACAATGGACATTGTTTCTCTCGGTCGATAAGCATTTCGTATGCATCGTTTATTCTATTGTAAACAGATCTATAGACTTGGGGTGGAATGTTTTGAGTTTGTAGTAACTGATATGTAAAATATGCTTCATAATTGAGCTGTTGCTTAAGTTGGAACTCGAAGTCCTGGTAACCGATACCTCCTCCACTAGTCAGTGAACTGTATGATGCACACACGCCCTTTTGATCTCAACACCGCTCAGCTAAAGAGTGCCCTATGCACGGGGTTTCGCAATTGTTTACTACATTAGGCGATGTGGAGGGAGATGCTTAATAATTCAGAGTGACGGTCCATTGAGTAGCGATGATGGACAGCTCCGCACTTAACCTACGGGCAAGGAGTCGCCGTCATTGTACAGAAATAAGATACTTCAGCAGGGCTTTCCCAACGGTCATGGGAAAATGGACCAGTCCCACAAACTATGCTTCTAGTAATTAGAGCTTGAAGAAGTAGCCTAACTCAGTCTGTGGCGTGTAGGTCTACATAATTAATGAACAACGCATTTTTTTTTTTTTTTTAGATTTAGATTTATTTATTTAACCTGGTAGAGATAAGGCCGTCAGGCCTTCTCTGCCCCTCTACCAGGGGATTACAACTATAACATGAACAATAAGATTACAATTAATATTAAATTTACAATTACAATTACAATAAAAATTAAAGTACGACAAGAATACCTGATTAATGAAAGCTAGACATTTTATCATAGAAGTTAAGAACAAAGAATATTTTTGTATTTACTAAATTACAAATTAAACCTACAATAACAAAATTCTATAGTGATGAAATTATCGGATATTGAGATATTTTGTGGTAGATTAAAATAACTATTTACAAGAAACCATGTCTGAACGAGTCTCAATTACTGACCAAGTGCCTAGTAAGTTTGGGTTTGAATTGAATTTTATTTCGACAGTCCCTGATGCTAGCAGGTAACGAATTCCAGAGTCTTGGCAGGGCTATTGTGAAAGAGGATGAGTATGAGGAGGTGCGATGGGATGGTATTGTTAGTATTGTTTCATGGCGAGAGCGTGTGTTCAGATTGTGGTGGGAAGAAAGGTAAGTGAAGCGAGACGACAGGTACGAAGGAATAGAAGAGTTTAAGATTTCGAAGAGAAAGAGAAGTGAATGTAAATTTCTTTTCTTATCTAGTTTAAGCCAACCTATTGCTTCCAGGGATGGGGTAATATGATCATATTTACGAACATTGCTTACAAAACGTACACACAAATTATGAGCACGTTGAAGTTTCATTTTGTTGTCGCTGGAAAGGTCAGTCAGTAAAATGTCAGCATAGTCAAAATAGGGAAATACAAGGGTCTGCACAAGGGACTTAAGATTTTCGTGGAGAAAACACAAAACTAAACGAGAGAAGACGTTTTCTATTCTGCAAACTAAAAAAATTAAGAGGCGTGCGTTCTTTCAGGTAACTTAGACTAACATTCAACTGCAAAAAATCACTATTAAATAATGTAATTAAATACATACTGTAATGGGTCTTAATTTCTGTATAGTAAGATCCATAATAACAATAAAGTGAGAGGACATATTTTAGTCATGAATGCAGTTCACGTGATTAGTTGAGAGTAATCTGCTTCCAGAACGACTAGGTTTATGTTCCTTTTATTTTTATTTGTGCTGTGTTATTGCTATCGTAAATGGTATTTGCTGTACTGACAATATCCAAGAGTTTCGATACTTTTGAATTTCTGACATGATCATAATAGCGCAAATGGAATGGACAGAAGAGTCCAGTCATTAAAGTAGATGATGATTGTTTTGTGTAATTATTAATTTATTAATTAGCTATATGCACACCATATAATTTCTTTCTTCATTATTTCTACCGCTGCCCTTTTTTCCATTTCTTCCATTCTTTCTTCCTCCTTTTCTTCTTTCCTTCCGTTCTTTCTTCCTTCTTTTCTCCCTTCCGTTCTTTTTTATTCCTTTCTTCCTTCTTTTCTTCCTTCCTTTCTTCTTTTCTTTCTTTCTTTGTCTTTCTTTCTTTCTTCATTTCATTCTCTCTTCTTTCTTTCTTTCCTTCTTCCTTTCCTTCTTCCTTTCTTCCTTCATTACTTTCTTCCTTCCATTCTTTTTTCTTCCTTCTTTCTTTCTTTCTTTCTTTCTTCCATTCTTTTTCTTCCTTTCGTTCTTCATTCCTTTCTTTCTTAATTCAATTCTTTTTTCTTCCTTTCTTTCTTCATTCCTTTCTTCTTTCCATTCTTCTTTCTTAGCTTCTTTCTCCATCCCTTTCCTTCTTAATTTCTTTTTTTTTCTTTCCATTCTTTCTTCCTTTCTTTCTCCATTCCTTTCTTTCTTAATTCTACTCTTTTTTCTTCCTTTCTTTCTTCTTTCTTTTCTTAATTCCATTCTTTTTTCTTCCTTTTTCTCTTCACTCCTTCCTTCCTTCCATTATTTCTTCCTTCCTTTCTTTCTCCATTCTTTCCTTTCTTAATTCCATTCTTTTTTCCTTCCATTCCTTCCTTTCTTAATTCCATTCTTTTTTTCCTTCCATTCCTTCTTTCTTCTTTCTTTTTTCCTTCTTCCTTCCTTTCTTCCTTCCATTCTTTCTTCTTCCATTCCTTTTCTTCCTTCCTTTCTTCATTCCTTTCTTTCTTAATTCCAATCTTTTTATTGCTTTCTTTCTTCATTCCTTTCGTCCTTCCTCTCTTTCTTTCTTTCCTTCTTCCTTCCTTTATTCCTTACATTATTTCTGCCTTCCATTCTCTTTTCTTCCTTTCTTTCTTCATTCCTTTCTTAATTCCATTCTTTTTTCTTCCTTTCTTCCTTTCTTTCTTTCCTTCTTTCTTCATTCCATTCGCTCGTCCTTTCTTCCTTCTTTCCTTTCTTTTTTCCTTCATTTCTTTCTCCTTTTCTTCTTTTTTCTTCCCTTCTTTCCCGTTTCTTTCTTTCTTTCTTTCTTTCTTTCTTTCTTTCTTTCTTTCTTTCTTTCGTGATTATATCTTTATTTCTTCGACATTCAGAACTTAGGCTTTCTTGCTTGTTGACATAATGTCTACATCACACAATACAGAAGGTCCGAAAAGTCCCACACTATGTTAGCGCAATAGATAGTGACAGATTGCAGTGCTGGAACATAGTGGCCCCCTCCCGTAAATTCAATCCATTTCAGTTCAGTCCCACACTATTAGACAAATCATACAAATCACAATATGTGTTTCACAGGGTGATTTAGGACATCCGCAACGAACTCTGAAGGACGATAGGTCTCTCAGGAAGGATCAGTTTTTGTCACTCAACCTATGTTCTCTCACTCATCTTAAGGAACTATGGGATCCCCACAGACAGATCTTAGGTGACTGATTACAAAACTACTTTATTGCTTCAAGTACATAAAGCATCAATTTACAGCAGGTTGAAAGTGTCCATCCTGAACCTCATTGCATTCGTAAAACTGAATATCGAATTCTCTCCATTTGAAGTCTCTGGTGAAGTTGGTCGAAGGCAGTGTGTATCCGCAAAATCAATTTCTCTCTGGTGTCAACTGGGTGGCATACACAACTCTCTTCACATGTCCCCAAAGAAAAAATCAAGGGATGTTAAATCGGGCGATCACGTTGGCCACGTAGCAAGTCTCTCTCTCCCTATCCACTCTTGTAAACGGGAGTACATAATTTCTAAACGAAAAGTTAAAAGATACGGGTTGTTCGAAAAATATGTTCCTCCCTACAAGGCTTATCATCCCTCAGAGTTTGTTGCAAAATACTGAGTAACTCTGTATATTATGTTCAGTCTTAATTAATGCCTATTGCTCTATTGCCTCACTCCATGTCCATTCATATATCGAAATTGCAACAAGTTTGTCAAAAACTTTGTGACTACTGGTAACATACTGTGTTGAGACGAACGTGTGGAAATCATCCCGCTGTTGGGTCGTGAAGGGTACTCACAGAGAGATGCTGCCGAATTTAATCGACAACATCCCGATCGAACACTAGTATCTCACAGAAATGTCGGAAGATTGCTGAAGTTCAAGCTTATGGCTTCTTTCGCGGATTGTCTCCGCTCAGGCTGGCCTCGTACATCCAGAGGATCGGGAAGGGATTATTGCCAAGTTCTCTATCTGTCCCAAGAAGTCAATCTGGCGATTAATTATGAAACTTGCTATTCCGTGGACTACCATTTTAATAACACCCTGAAGAAGAAGAAAATCCACCATACAAAATGCAAATCCTGCACCACTTGTCAAAAGATCAACTTGACTGCAAGATGGAAAAGTGTTGATGCTTCCTGGACAAGATCGCTCGGGAGGAGAATTTCATACACAACATTATGTTCTCCGATTGAGATAATTTTTACATAGATGGTGAAGTGAATAAAGAGAACGTGCGCTATTGGTCAACGGCAAACTCGCACTGGTACTCTTCCAGCGAGTAACATGAAATCCCATGCATTATACCCAGACTGGTGTGAAATTTGAAAGAACCTATCATCGGCCTGTTCATTTTCATGCAAGACGGCGTCCCGCCACATTATAGTACAGACGTTTCGCAACTGATTGGACTACTAATAAAATTTAATAATTTTCGTCTACTGCTGAACTGTAGTTGACAACGAGTGTCCAGAATACAAGGAGAAATGTGCAATAATTACATCGTTTAAACAATGAATTTAACAATTATAATAATGAAGATAAATAAAACTTCCAATTTCTGAAAAAAGAGATATAAACAATAAAAATATTATCAAACTTTAAGTGAAGAAGAATAGTTTAAAATATTCATTTGAAAAGTATAAATGATGGTGGAGAATACCTAAGGAATCTTTTATAACATCAATAATTATTTATCGCAAGTAATTTACCGTGGAAACTAATTATATTAAGATGTTATGTACAAATTTTGTAACACCTCCTCTTGGTTCAAACAATAAACCGTATATTTTTCAGTTATGTAAAGGGATGTTATAGGCCTATTTTGTGCTTAGACAGTCTTCGTAAATTTCTCTCTTCTCTTGGTCTACTTCTTCGGCTTGCATGTTGTTTTCTCATAACTTATAGTTGGATCAAGAACATAGACCTTCCGATGTTCTGTATCAATTTCAACCCTTATGTTATGGAGCCATTTGTTGATAGGCTATACAATGTACTTCTTCAAATACTTGCCATTTCCGGGAGAGTAATAAAGATGCCAATGCTGGACGAACTCTGTAATGTCTTGAGTTTCTTTGAAGATAAGCTTTAGAGCAGAAACCTAACACATGTGCAAATGTTTCAATCGCTACAACCGGTGTTGCAACAGCGTGTAGTGTTGAGACTTTTTCCTGGAGTTACTCGTTCAACAGTGATGTTACATGATATCTCTAAAGTATTTGTCCATTCAGATACAGAAAGGCCATTTCGTCTGCTCACCCAATTGTTAAATTTCGGGGTATCAGCAAATACCTGTTTTCCGCTACCTCTAATCTTACGTGATGACCAATTTTTAAATCCCTTGGACCTTAGATGCTTTCTTAATTGACGGCCTGCGAGATTAGAAAGGTTGATGTCTGTCATGTCTAGTGACGAAAGTGCTTGTTGCTTCTCAGAATCAAAATCGCGTATGATGTGATCTTCCACGTTCATTAGTTTTTGACAGATGTTGTAATGCTGGATGTATGCTTCCCATCCTGCCTTCATCAAACCAAGGCCTCTAAACTTTTTGAGTGCATAGAACATACTATTAGGACAGTCGAGTAGCAAATCAGCCTTTAATAACGGTGGATTGGTCGTAGAAGTCCCGTCGAATGGGCTCCACTCTCGCAGGACTGAATCCCCTGGACTCTGATTTCTGGGGATAATATTATGTTAAGTCACGGATCTACAACGTCAAGTTTCGACATATGAAATATCAACATCAGAGAAACTAGAATGAGTGCCGCGTCATATCACTCGGCTTTTAAACAACATGCGATTTCGGCTCCAGACGTGTGTGAAGCATAGTGGAGCACATATAGCCTAAAACACATAAGTTATATAACACAATCTGTGATTGGTCCTATGGTAAGACATATTTCGGACACTTTGTAGACAGATATATGGAGACTTGCACAACTTGGTTTCACAGCGACGCCGATCTTTCACTTCATACAACACCCATTATTATGACAGCAGGAAAAGGGGGTTCGAATCTCAGATCCTATCCACCACTCAATGTCAAAGATTTATATCCCGCGGTCAATACAACATTATAGAGAACAACAATGTGACAAAAATGTTATTTTATTTACGAGTATGAAGAGAAACTTTCCACGACATTTTCAATGTTACTTAGAAGTGTTCGAAAAGTGTCTGAAGTCTATGTTAGCTCGTAAGTGATAAACAAACATTCAAAACATGTCAAGAATGTCTTCCGAATATAAGATAAAAATGTATCTTCCCTCTTTTCAAAACTGTTGTTTGGAAATGTAACATGCATATCAGGTCAGCTATTGAATGAAAGGTACCTATCTCTATAAAATATTTATCTGCGTACACTTAGCGTCGTTTCAACGTAATCGTGATGTGTTTCGGATTACCTTCTTTATTTATTTCTTCTTCTAAAATTTCTTTTAATGGTCAAAGCCAGGCAACACTGCTATTGTGCGGAACACAATGCTCGCTTGCAACGTAAATATCTCTTTCGTTATTTTTTTTTCGTCACAACTACATTACCGTTAAGTAACTCGATAGCTATATTGAATTATTTATACAAGAGACCAGATTTTAAATACAAATGCTTCACGAGGCATTAAAAAATATTTACGAGAAAGATAAAATGGAATATGGACTAGGCCATAATGTAACGGTTCAAGTGTCCGCCTACCTTTTTATTTTTCACATTTATATATGCCCGATTGACATCATACGTCAGTAGGCATTACGACTTAGGAAAATACTCTAGTTCCTCAAAGCTTAGTTTTTAAATCCTCTATACTCTACGGAACAGTTTATGTCACATTGCAAATTGAAATAAGTAGACCCTGATTACTTATATTTATTCCTATGCCATAACTACATTTTTCTAAATCTATTAACTTTAGAAGAAATTTAATGAATAGGCCTTATTTCAAATTCAACAATACCAATTTTTTTGTATTCCATTTACCATGTTTTACAATATTGTTTAGTGAATACCAGTGAAAAAAATGTAAGTAAAAGTATATGGTAGATTATATAATATTAAGTTACATATTCTGTACTATTTTTTTTATTTCTTATATTCACGGCAAGTAAAACTCGTAATGCAGCCCTTACACGGTCAGTAATGCTGATCAGTAATAATGTGTACTTTAGTTAGCGGTGGTCTTCACTAGCCTTCATGTAGAACTGTACAACTAAATTCCAAATAACACATTTTCCCGTAGTTCACTTGTATGTTTTCATTCATTGCATCCATCACTATTGTCCTCTTCATCTATATCAATACCACCATCATCAGTGTCGTGTGGACTCTTCTCCATCTGTCTGTAGAAGAACCCACTTTATGGCTTCTGAAGGAATGCACTCAATCGCTTTATATCCTACAACTTTGCTGGTGGAAGAGCAGTGGTCGAACATAAAATGTCGGACATTGTTTGTAAGCAATAACAACCACTGTCATCTGACTATGGTTGTTATCACGGGAATGTTAACCGACTCATTTTTACAGAAATACCAATATTTCATGGTCATCTAACTCCATGACTATACCTATATACCTACCCACCCACCCACCCACCCACCCACCCATCCATCCATCCATCCATCCATCCATCCATCCATCCATCCATCCATCCATCCATCCATCCATCCATCCATCCATCCATCCATCCATCCATCCATCCATCCATCCATCCATCCATCCATCCATCCATCCATCCATCCATCCATCCATCCATCCATCCATCCATCCATCCATCCATCCATCCATCTATCTATCTATCTATCTATCTATCTATCTATCTATCTATCTATCTATCTATCTATCTATCTATCTATCTATCTATCTATCTATCTATCTATCTATCTATCTATCTATCTACTTGGCTGGAGTGCGTTACAATGTTGAATGACAGCAGTGACATCCGATCATATAGCTATCACTCACTTATCAACGTACAATTTAATTATCGTCCTATTACTAGTAAAACCAGTTAAGACTAGTAATACAAGTTTTGCAAGAAGAGGAATTAAAACTTTATTAATGCACGAAAAATCATAATAAATTCTTCAAATAAAGTAGTTGGTTTGTTGCCTGCATGAAACATTTCGGACTTATTTCATTTTAGTAGAATACAGAGCACGGAAAGACAAGTCGGGGACTGAACTTATTTTACACAAAAAGTGGATTTAATCGGCTTTACTAGTAACAGGACGATATATACATAGGTAGACCTTCTTACATTATATGCATACATACATTTTAAAATTTATTTTACAAGACTTTTAATTTATTTATTTCCCTCATTCATTTTTCTCTTACTTTCTAAAGGTATGTTCCTAAGGATTTTATTATCTGTTCATTTGTAATTCTTGACAGCGTATTGTATACCTGCCGCCGCGTTGATGCAGCCGACCGTAACTAGAACGTCATTTCCAACCATCTACAACTGAAATAAGCCATTACAGATAAAACACTAATATCAGGGGAACCCTTGTTTATTTATGACCGCATATATTGGAAAATGTTTCCTACTTCTACATTCGTTTCCGCATTCGTGTTATCGCTTAAGCTTCAGTCATTTCAAAAGCAGTTTATGTCACAAATTTAATGCTTTATTAAGTGTTTTTTTTAAGTAATCATGACGAACAACGCCAGATATAAAAGTATGGTAGAGTTATAAATCTAAATTAATTGAGAGAATAACTGAATTGAATTAAATTGAATTTAAAAGGGGGAGGGCTATAACAGCCCCAGCACTGCCATCTAAAAGATCTAGAGAAAATAACTACTTCGAGTACCAACATGTCCATGTCTTCCCCGTCTATCTTTTCTCATTTTACCACTCTTATTACTTCTTCTTTCTCTCTTCTTTGGTCTTTTTCAATAACTTTCATTTCGGTCTATTTTTGCTCTAATTCTCACTGCTACCTCACTTTACTTTATAATTATGCGAAGCGAAGACGAAGAAGTGTTTTTGGCATGTCATTTGTCTACACGTCTGTCCGTCTACGCACAGAAATTTATGCTCAAATCTTTGAAATAATTTTATCATAATCAGTATAGCCTATACGAGCAAATTCATTTAAAATGATAGACATGAATTATAACCTTCTTCACTAAAATTAATTAATTTCAATTTAGAAAAACAAAACACAAAGTGAGTATTTGCTCGAAATCGGCTGTAACATATCTTTATTTACTTCAGATCTTGCGTTGAATGAATGCTACATGGAATGGTAAAGTCATTATTTGTCTAGAAACGGTTGTTTTCATAAGAATATATTAGAATATTTCTAAATTACGAAACAAGTACTGACGAAGTTCAGGCCTAAGTTTAATAATAATTATGAATCAACACTTGTTTACCTGCTGTGCATCGACTTTGCGATATTTTATAAGGTAATTATGCAGAGATCTTCAGGATATTACCTTTAGTCTCGTAAATTTTTTATAATGCTATTTTGTGTCACAAAGTTCCCTGCAATAGTTGCAGTAAAGTGACCTCCATAATTTGCATAATGTTGGTTACATGCCAATTAAGTAATGTCAGATCACATTATAAACAACTAAAAACTTCAATACCAATATGAATTAAACATAGTGACTTTCATATGACAGCAAAATAGTATCAGAAAACTTGAGAGCATACGAACAGACATTTTACATTTTGAATTTGTGCATAATTAAATTAAACCATATGCACTTAAACTATACAAAGTCCAATTAAAATCAGATTCTTTAATATTATTGCCTATACAAATTTCTTTTTTGCATATAATGCGGATGACATAATTTTGTGTTCTGATTCGATACAAACAAAATTGTTTCTTTTATCTTTTAAGTATGAAGATTTACTTTTTCTGTAATTCATTCCCTCAATCACTTAACGAATGTTCTACCTCTCAGCCTCAAAAAGAATCTCATCCAAACTTTAGTGATGCCCCACTTCCATTATTGCAATTCTCTATTCACGAATCTAAATACTGATCTTGCCCACAGATTACAGCGTGTTCACAATATCTGCGTTCGTTTCGTTGTAACATTAGAAAATTCGATCATGTAACACCGTCATTAGAATTGTAGTCTTGGAATCTACTTAAAGAAAGAAGATTTTTTAATTCCTTCTTATTACTATTTAAAATCATCCACACCTCCATTACACTCTTACCTAGCTTCTCATTTTGTTTACCTTTCACTACCTCGAACTCGGAACATGTATCTTCTCTATAATTCCTCTGCACAGAACAGCTTTCTACTCATCATCTTTCAGCATATCGACTCCACGCCTCTGGAATTCTCTCCCCGACCATCTCAGAGACTGTCGGACAATATCAAAATTCAAATTTAAATTAAGAAATCACATTCTAGTTCATGGAATTGCTTGTTGAACACCTGTTAGGTTGCGTAACTTTGGTTTAACCCATGATAAAGGCCTATAATAAATATTGTACTACTACTATTATTATTATTATTATTATTATTATTATTATTATTATTATTATTATTATTATTATATACATGATAATGTAACAAATATAAATGATTCTCGGGAGGAAATTAAACGCAGAATAAATATGGGAAATGCGTGTTATTATTCGGTTGAGAAGCTTTTATTATCCAGTCTTCTCTCAAAAAATCTGAAAGAATTTATAAAGCAATTATATTACCGGTTCTTCTATATGGTTGTGAAACTTGGACTCTCACTTTGAGAGGAGAACAGAGATTAAGGATGTTTGAGAATAAGGTGCTTACGAAAGTATTTGGAGCTAAGAGGGATGAAGTTATAGGAGAATGGAGAAAATTACACAACGCAGAACTGCATGCATTTTATTCTTCACTTGACATAATTAGGGACATTAAATCCAGACGTTTGAGATGGGCAGGACATGCAGCACGTATGGGCGAATCCAGAAATGCATATAGCCTAGAATGTTAATTGGGAGGCCGCCGGAGGGAATAAGACCTTTGAAGGAGCCGTGACGTAGATGGGAGGACAATATTAAAATGTATTTGAGGGAGGTGGAATATGATGGTAGGGACAGGATAGGAACCGATAGCGGACTTATGTGAGAGCGGCAATGAACCTCCCGGTTCTTTAAAAGCCATACTTACTTACTTACAAATGACTTTTAAGGAACCCGAAGGTTCATTGCCGCCCTCACATAAGCCCGCCAGCGGTCCCTATCCTGTGCAAGATTAATCCAGTCTCTATCATCATACCCCACCTCCCTCAAATCCATTTTAATATTATCCTCCCATCTACGTCTCGGCCTCCCTAAAGGTCTTTTTCCCTCCGGTCTCCCAACTAACACTCTATATGCATTTCTGGATTCGCCCATACGTGCTACATGCCCTGCCCATCTCAAACGTCTGGATTTTATGTTCCTAATTATGTCAGGTGAAGAATACAATGCGTGCAGTTCTGTGTTGTGTAACTTTCTCCATTCTCCTGTAACTTCATCCCACTTAGCCCCAAATATTTTCCTAAGCACCTTATTCTCAAACACCCTGAACCTATGTTCCTCTCTCAGAGTGAGAGTCCAAGTTTCACAACCATACAGAAGAACCGGTAATATAACTGTTTTATAAATTCTAACTTTCAGATTTTTTGACAGCAGACTGGATGATAAGAGCTTCTCAACCGAATAATAACACGCATTTCCCATATTTATTCTGCGTTTAATTTCCTCCCGAGTGTCATTTATATTTGTTACTGTTGCTCCAAGATATTTGAATTTTTCCACCTCTTCGAAGGATAAATCTCCAATTTTTATATTTCCATTTCGTACAATATTCTGGTCACGAGACATAATCATAGACTTTGTCTTTTCGGGATTTACTTCCAAACCGATCGCTCTACTTGCTTCAAGTAAAATTTCCGTGTTTTCCCTAATCGTTTGTGTATTTTCTCCTAACATATTCACGTCATCCGCATAGACAAGAAGCTGATGTAACCCGTGCAATTCCAAACCCTGCCTGTTATCCTGAACTTTCCTAATGGCGTATTCAAGCGCGAAGTTAAAAGCCATAAGTAAGTAAATAAGTAAACTTTTCGCGAAGTGCCCTTGTACTAATTTTATTTGCGACCACACTCCTGACATACTAATTCGTTGCTTAGCTGCTCTTTAGGCCTATTCTTAAACGAATTTTGTTCGGTTATTGAATTAATGTACTTTGAGTTCATATTTAAATTCTTAGTTATTATTTACAGCTTGAACACGGGTTTTAAAGAATGTCAATGGTTTAGGAAAAATATCAAGGCTTTAACTTGACTTTTCTAACAGTAATTGCGACGTCTTCTTATCAGGAAGTATTGTTTCGCTGCTTCTGTGAAGATAACAGGAAGTGACGAGTTTCATCTTTTAGTTTTGTGCACTGAGGTATGAGATCCTAGGAGTCCTTAAAGACATCATTGTTGTTGAGTCATCCGACGGTGTTCCCCGCGCAGGACAAGACGCTACAATAGTAATACTACCTGCGGTGTGACATTTCACTAGTATCGTGTCGGAAACTTAAACTGTTATGAACTGCCTCAGGGGGAGTATTTGGTACTGAAAACATCAGACAAGCAACTGATATGTAAGTAGAACACACCCCACGGGTGATGCTGCCGTGCTGTATCGTGTTTCTGTCATCGCGGTCGTCCACCGCCTTCCTACTCCCGATGGCGCTCGCCTTCCCTGCGACAGATCATCGATCCCTGTCGACATAAGAGCAAGGTATCGCCGTCAGGGACTATTGTCTTCTCCCCCGTCCGTAAGGCTACATGGCATAATTAGCAGGGACGACTCAAAGCACTATGGAGGATTCCGAAGGCCCAAACATGGAGGGAGGTGTGTATCAGCACAAGGCTTTTCTCATGTACGATATAGCCTATTCGAAGTTTTACTATTTACATAGTGGCTCAAATAATAGAAAAGAATAAGGAATTTAATCTACCAACGAGTATAGTGTCAATTAGGCTACAAGAAAATTTTAATAATAATAGCAATGCACATAACTTCGTATTCGCTAATGATCAGATAATAATAATGTCAGATGAAGTGAATATAGAAAAAGCATTATATAAATCAAATAATAAAATAATACAATTTAAACATTTCCATACAGAAAACTAAAACAATGACCATCAAATGGAGATATCCAATCAGAAATAAAATCGTAATAGATGAAAAAGTAATAGAACACATTATCAATTTTAACTACTTGGGATGTATTATAAGTTAGTAATTGACAGAGATGAAGATGCATAAATATAAAATACCCAAGTTGATATCGACAATTTCGTGGAACCGTTAAACGAATCCCCAAGGAAAATGTAAAAAATGAACCCTTTTGTAATGTTGTAATGGCCATGCACTTGCTTACATACGGAGCAGAATGCTGAACATCAACTAAGTCTCAAGAATAAGAATGAAATCCGCAGAAATATATTTTTAAGAGGTATGCAAGGTGTAGAAAAACTGATCAGAAGCGAAATGAAGATATTAGGAAAAAATTAAATGCAATTGGATCAGGGAATAACAAAATAAATGGGTGGAAGATTTAAACACAATGAAAGAAGATATAATTCCAAAAAGGATGTAGGCCTACCTATATAAGCCAGAAGGAAAAAAGGTTTAAGGCAACAATGAAGGAATCAATAATTTTAAACTTAAGAAGAATTCCCTTGTAGTCCTAACTGGGACAGACCAACTTGGCCCAGTCTATGCTGCGACGACGACGACTATGATGATGATGATTATGATTATGATGATGACGATAATTTATTTATTTATAAATTAAAATTGTAAAACAAAAATATTTCTAGCCACTACCGTAAGAGCCAGTCTCGTGTACGGTGTGGTCTTAGCCAATAATAGGCCTATAACATAAAATTTACAAGGACAGTTTACTAAATAGAGTAAGTAACTTAATTTAAACCAATAAATAACACACAAGAGCAAAAAATAACGAAATGATGATGATTTTTCTTGAACAGTAGAAGCTCGATAAATACCGGTCAAATATACGGCGGATTCGAATGCAATGCGATGAAAATTGAAGACTTCGGGAGTAAAAAATGATAACCCACATATACAAATTGCATAAATTTTAACTTTTACTGCAAACACCTGAGGATTGCCATAAGCAGCATAATCCAATCATTTGTTAACATAGTTACATAATTATTTAACCAAATCAAAGATAATGTGGCTTACAAACTGTTAACAACCAGAAAACTGTCAATCTCAATTTTGAGAGTTATCACTATTTACCCCCGAAGTCTTCAATTATGTCCCCAAGAAAAGACATCATCACAGAAATTCTTAACTGTAGAGATAAAGTGAATTAGTATGCATAGGAAGACTCTGCGTTATAATTTATACCAACCCTATCTCAGGTGAGAGGGAATCGCGTGTCATTTCCAACTTTATATTACTGTAATTTCACACGATTAAATTTTTCATTCTGAATAATTTTGTAAACCGCATGGCATTCTTAATAGTTTAAGACTAGTTAATTATAAAATTGAAAATTGACTCTACAGCGACCGAATTTGACTATTTCTCAGAAAACTCTCTTCACATAATATGTCCCATATTAACCGAATCCTCAGAAGTTAAGTATTTAGGCATTACAATCGATCAACACTTACGATGGAACAAACATATTACATATTTATGCAATATATTACGTAAAACAATTTATATCTTTGTCATACTTCGGTCATATTTACCAATTAATATTTTACGTCTCATTTATTTAGCTTTATTTCAATCCATTCTCCAGTATGGAATTTTAGGGTGGGGAAATGCTTGTAATTCTAATCTCACTCCACTAATACTTATTCAGAAAAGAATCATTAAAATATGCCTTAATAAACCAATTGATTACTCATCCGAGCTTTTGTTCACTGATTTTAATGTTTTGAAAATTAAACAGATTTATTATATTGCCTTATTAATCTTCATACATAAAAACCGTAATAAATTCAAATTGTATCATCATAAATATGGAACTAAAAGATCCGATTTTATACGACTAGAGGAACCAAAGTGTTTCACAAGCACAGCTCTGAGCTGGAAAATTTTAGTATCAGAAATTTAAAAAATAGCGTTAGGAGTTTAATTTTTAAAGAATATATATTGATTTAATATGTATATGTATTTATATGACTTAAATTGTTAAAATTGAAATTGTATTTTTAAATTTAATTTATTCCTGTAATTTTTTTTTTCTTGACCCAGTTTGTGTCAAAAAATTATCTTTGTGTTTATCTTTGTGTTTAGATATCTCCCTGAGCACGAGTCTTTTACTCCTTCAGGGAAGAACTAAGATTTTATTTTCGTCAATGTTATTTTATTAACAATAAACATAGCGTTTTAATTTTAGGCTCACCTCTCTACTCACAAGCAAACAACCCAAGAAAACAACCTTCACCTTCTTGTCACGAATGTAAATCTTAATCACATTCACATAATATTGCACTTGTGATGTCTCATAAAAGAAAAGCGTATTATTTTATGGAGTGATAACTCAAAATAATTGATTATGTAAAAACAGAGAGTCAAAGGCAAGTTTATCGCGTCAGTGTCGTATCCCAAAATAAGCAATTAGAGGATGAATGAAAGAACAACACAAATTTAAAAGTCTTGTCACTGTATCCTCCTGGGTCCTGGGGTATAATATGCTATACTTGATACATGCATTTAGTTTCAAATTTCCCACTAGGTGAAATCATTATCCATCACTTCTTTTCTATGCTTGTCAAGCTTCTGATATCTCTTGAGACTTACAGAAAGCGTAAGAAGATCGGATCCATTCAATCATTGCAGTGCGTATTTCAACTATTTATAAATGAAAATGGTAACCAGCAACTCAACGCCAAGGCACCGTAGGACATGATTTCGAAGTAAGTACACAGTAAGCGTTATATTTTAGGGTTAAAAAATTATGATATAAGATGTATCTGCAGAGGTCCGAAGTATAGTAGGCTTATAATACACCTGCATTTGTGCCCTAACTGTAACCTGTAGAAGGTTTTCAACATTTTTTCTCATTTCAATGACTTTTTTGAAATGTAGAATTATATTGAACTTTAAAAATATAACAAAAAATGTCTCCGGACTCAGGAGGCTATACGTAACTTTTCGATTTAACGAGGTTAAGCTATAATGCAGGGGTGAAGTATGTTTCCCAACATCCACGTTACATCAGGCTTCTTCTCTATTACCAAGTAGCTTCACACATACCGGTATACATAGAACAAGGAGATAACTTTTCTTCCTGTCTATTAACACTTAAATTCAAAATGTATCCTATAGGATACAACAGGTTAATAGTCTATATGCTATAATTTTAATAGAATAGAAAAAAAATTGGTAGGAAAATTAAATTTAACCAAAATGTCACGATACTGTAATATTCTACAACATAATATATTATAAAATTATATTACAAAATATGGACATTGCGATAGTTGTTTTCTTTACAGTCCGACACGGTTTAATAAACTAGTGTGAGAAATGAAGTTTTGCCAATTTAAGGGTTAATGATGATTACTACTTACTTACTTACTTACTTATTGGCTTTTAAGGATCCCGGAGGTTCATTGTCGCCCTCACATAAGCCCGCCATTGGTCCCTATCCTGAGCAAGATTAATCCAGTCTCTACCATCATATCCCACCTCCCTCAAATCCATTTTAATATTATCTTCCCATCTAAGTCTCGGCCTCCCCAAAGGTCTTTTTCCGGCCGGCCTCCCAACTAACACTCTATATGCATTTCTGGATTCGCCCATACGTGCTACATGCCCTGTCCATCTCAAGCGTCTGGATTTAATGTTCCTAATTATGTCAGGTGAAGAATACAATGCGTGCAGCTCTGCGTTGTGTAACTTTCTCCATTCTCCTGTAACTTCATCCCTCTTAGCCCCAAATATTTT
Organism: Periplaneta americana; assembly: GCF_040183065.1. NCBI lineage: Eukaryota > Metazoa > Arthropoda > Insecta > Blattodea > Blattidae > Periplaneta > Periplaneta americana. The sequence goes on from NC_091121.1 coordinate 106,088,222, forward strand.
CCTAAGAACCTTATACTCAAACATCCTTAATCTCTGTTCCTCTCTCAAAGTGAGTATCCAAGCTTCACAACCATATAGAACAACCGGTAATATAACTGTTTTATAAATTCTAACTTTCAGATTTTTTGACAGCAGACTAGATGACAAAAGCTTCTCAACCGAATAATAACAGGCATTTCCCATATTTATTCTGCGTTTAATTTCCTCCTGAGTGTCATTTATATTTGTTACTGTTGCTCGCATATAGGCCTATTTGAATTTTTCCACCTCTTCGAAGGATAAATCTCCAATTTTTATATTTCCATTTCCTACAACATTCTGGTCACGAGACATAATCATATACTTTGTCTTTTCGGGATTTACTTCCAACCCTATCGCTTTACTTGCTTCAAGTAGAATTTCCGTGTTTTCCCTAATCGTTTGTGGATTTTCTCCTAACATATTCATGTCATCCGCATAGACAAGAAGCTGATGTAACCCGTTCAATTCCAAACCCTCTGTGTTATCCTGAACTTTCCTAATGGCATATTTTAGAGCAAAGTTAAAAAGCAGAGGTGACAATGCAATCCGTGCTTCAGCGCGCAGTGAACTGGAAAAGCATCAGATAGAAAATGGCATATACGGACTCTGCTGTAAGTTTCACTAAGACACATTTTAATTAATCGAACTAGTTTCTTGGGAATACCAAATTCAATAAGAATATCATATATAACTTCTCTCTTAACCGAGTCATACGCCTTTTTGAAATCTATGAATAACTGATGTACTGTACCCTTATACTCCCATTTTTTCTCTAATATCTGTCGAATACAAAAAATCTGATCAATAGTCGAGCTATTACGCCTAAAACCACACTGATGATCCCCAATAATTTCATCTACATATGGAGTTAATCGTCTCAAAAGGATATTCGACAAAATTTTATACGATGTCAAGAAAAGTGATATTCCTCGAAAGTTACTACAGTTCGTCTTGTCCCCCTTCTTAAAAATAGGTACATTTATGGACTCCTTCCATTGTTCTGGTACGATTTCCTTTTCCCAAATTGCAAGTACAAGTTTATAAATTTCGCTAGATAATGCACTTCCACCCTCTTGTATTAATTCTGCTGGAATTTGATCAATACCTGGAGACTTGTACTTTTTCAGATTTTCTATTGCAAATTCGACTTCAGAAAGTGTGGGTTCCGGTATAAATGGCTCAGCAGTTTGTATTTGAATTTCGTTCCGATCATTTCTATTTGGCCTATGTATATTTAGTAGTTGCCCAAAATAGTTTTTCCATCTGTTCAAGATTGAATGAGAGTCTGCAAGCAAGTCACCATTCTCATCCTTAATCACTTTTACCCTTGTCTGATATCCGTTTTTAAATTCCTTTATACCCTTATATAAATCTCGAATGTTTTTATTCTTACTATTTGTTTCTACCTCATTCAGTTTTTCCTTCAAGTAATCTCTCTTTTTATTCCCAAGTGTACGACTTGCTTCCCGTCTTTCATTGAAATAATTATCTCTATTCTCCTCAATTGGATCCTGTAAGAATTTCAATTTTGCCTGTTTCCTTCTATCTGCTACAATGGAACAATCTTCATCAAACCACGGTTTAATGATGATTAATAAACGAAATTATTCATGTCGCAGAAGCTCTAGACCAGTAGTGTCAGAGTTGTTAGCTCCAAAACCGGTTGTGGAGCTAGCTCGGAGCGTGAACTTGCTTATGTCTGTGGAAACACCGGAGCACGCAACCAGTCTAGTGGAGCGCTCCGCTCCGTTTAGTCTCTGTCTGACAACGCTGCTCTAGACATTCCTGATTATCAAATAAAAAATAGAATATAAAAAATGTATATCATACAGGTGATGTACAGGGATATCATTTTATTTTTACTTCAATTTTTATTGTACCTGAGTTTTTGATTGTACTTCAATCCCACCCCTTCTACTAATGAAGTTCCAACTGTCCTCCACACAGAACCAAGGCCGAATATATTAAAAAGTACTGAGTTAGTGAGTATAGTAAGTTCCAGAAATATGTTCGCGTTTTCCAGTGACGAGCTTTCAATATTTAATCATATTTTCGCACAAGTACTGTCGTCCGTTTGCCTACGTCGCATCCCGATTTACCCCACCTGTGTCTCCTCGTCCCTCTGTAAAGGCTAGTGGCTGGGCTGTCTTAGCTCTTTTCTGAAAACATTAATTTCTGTTAGGAATAGGACGTCTACGTAATATTATACAACTGTTTAAAATAACTTAAATAAAAGGGCCTCGTTAAGTAATTAACTGTCACGTGATTTCCCCCCTTTCTACGATCCTGCGACATAACCACTTGGACGGACAGTAAATAGCATGTCTGAGTAATTTTATCTGTGTGGGTCGGGCAGAAGTGAAGATTGAATTTACAGTACATGAGGTACTCTTTTATAGAATAGGTACAGAATTATTTCAATATGAGTTATTAGTACGAAGGACTTACAGTAGATGCAATAGTCTATAGTGCGATAATGAGCACAAAAGAAATGAAGCCTGTATCAAAATGAACTGCCACCATTTTCAAAAATGTGTTTAAATATCCTATTATGATTATTTTTTAATTTAACTTCATTCTCTATATTGTAAGCTAATGTGCTGTAGACAGTATAATATACACTGCATAATGAATACGTTCACATGATAACTCAGTTCGTGAGTAAAGACACTTATTGTTAATACTGTACTGCATTTTTATTAAATAAAAAATTAAAATTATCAAACTCAAAATTGCGATATTTTCTAATTTACGTAAATTGATGAACTACTTTTCTTCCCTCCTATACCTAATAAAGTGATTTGTTTGTATTTTACGCCAGTATCATCGAACTCCAGTCGAGGAAGGGGATAACAAACGGTGTTTCCGGTTCTCAACCGTTAATCCAAAAGTATAGCCAGGTTAATATTAAAATGTTAGTAAAAATAAAATGATGTCCCTGTATATGTTCGTATTATACGTTTTAAGCGTTTTCTCAATAGGCCTAAGTCAGTTCCTTTATCGAATGGCACTACAGTTTGCTTGAAATATTATCAAACACAGATCTAAATTAAGTAATTTAATATGCACCCAAATAAGATAAACTTTTCTTGTTTAAATTAACTTATATGAAAGCGGCACTCACTATAATTCTAAAATTAAGACATTTGACTAAATTTATAAATTACCTTATACGATAAATGGATATGTATTGAAGCGTCTAGTATCAAAACCGACCAAGTCACTGAAGGCAAGTTTTTCAGTATCAAGCAGAAACCTCCAGAGACGAAACCGCGATAATTAAAAAAGTTGTTTCTTCATTGTTACATAGTTAATTGTTGTGCATTAAGTTTCCTTTCATATTTAAAATCTATTTCGTTGTTTATATAGTACTCTTTAGCTACTTGTTTTTAATTTTGACTCGGCCGGATTTTTTGCACCTTTATAGGCCTACAATGTTGCTGTTTTTTTTTTTATTTATAAATTTTCTGAAAAAGATTAAATCAGTCCCGCCGTGGCTCAGTAGGCAGAGGCGCTCGCCTACTGATCCGGAATTGCACTCGGGCGTGAGTTCGATTCCCGCTTAGGCTGGTTACCTGTTCGGATTTTTTTTCGAGGTTTCCCCACAACGTAAGGCGAATGATCTAGGCCTACGGCAAATCTCACCGTCACCAATTTCATCGACAAAACAAAACAAGAAGATTTGTAGTTCAATTTTTCTGCAAAATACCTCAAAATTAATCATTGCATCTCAGGAAAACCACGGAAAGAAAGCAGGTAAGCTGAGTATCCTCTAAGGCCGCGCCAGTCGGCTAGTTTCGGTGACCGCAATGAAAGATAGGTACTTTGTACATAATAAATCTCGTCTCCAGATAAAGAATGCAAAACTACAGAAGTTATGTTATCGACAATGCAAAACTAAAACTTCAGAATGTTTGTTGCCAACATCGCAAAAATGAAATATAAGGATTTCAAGAATAGGAAAATATGTTGTCCACTGATTTGGTAACATTGTTGCATAATCCAGCAATATAGGATTCAAAACAAAAACATCGCAGCAGGATGACGCTAAGTCGCTCCTTGACTTGGTCGGTTTTGAATTCACTGGCTGAGTGACTTGGCCCGTTTTGCTGCACGACCCTATATTCAGTGATCTGTAATACGATGACGTGGCCGATTTTGTAGCAAAATTCTTGTTTCACCAGACAGAGATACACCACTACTTTCAGTTTATAATTAAAACTCATTTGCTTAGATTTTGTGACTTGTTCGGTTTTGATACTAGATGCTCATTATTAATGTTTCACAATTTTACAAAAAATAACTAGGCTGTTTGTTGGTTTATATAGTAATCATTTATAATAAGCTTATTACTTTTATATTTATTTATGTAAATCTGTATTTAAAACTATTAAGCTTATAAATTTTAAAAATATAGCCTATTTGCGGTATATTGAGATTCCTCCTCATAAGTCCAAATCTTTAGAAACTTCACGAAAGCGTAACAAATGAGTTTTAAAAGTGACATCGAGTCCAGTTCTCCGCTATATCTGTTGAAGAAAGGCTGAATTCTCACCGAGAAATAGGCTTGATGGCCTTAACTCCACCAGAGTAAAGAAAGAAAGAAAGAAAGAAAGAAAGAAAGAAAGAAACAAACAAACAAACAAACAAACAAACAAACAAACAAACAAACAAACAAACAAACAAACAAACAAACAAACAAACAAACAAACAAACAAACAAACAAACAAACAAACAAACAAACAAACAAACAAACAAAATAAATAAATAAATAAATAAATAAATAAATAAATAAATAAATAAATAAATAAATAAATAAATAAATAAACAAATAAATAAATAAATAAATAAATAAATAAATAAATAAATAAATAAATAAATAAATAAATAAATAAATCATCTTTCTCTTTGCAAAAAGTAGGCTATTTCCTGCACAAGTTTGACTTGTCGGTTTGCTTTACAAAAAATCGTGAAAAAATTATGCGACAATTCTTAAAATTGAGCGCCATCGTGTATATAATTTTAGACAGTTATCCATTAATTTTGAATGTGCATTATTCCCTGACAAATGAATTTATAGGTATTGAATATGGTCAAAGCCACAGATAGTTTAAGAATAATCCTTGTGCACAGACAGGCAGTCACAGTACATAGCTAGATAGCTGGGTTGCATTGCCATAATTATTTTTCGGTATGACAGGTGCTGGAAACTCGTACCTACGAGTATTCCCCGGGACACTCGAAATCGCGTTTTTTTGTAGCATCAAGAGACTTCCTTTAAAGAGGAAGAAAAAGTATGACTGTCGCTGTATCCGAGGTGTGGCACTAACCCTGGTCGCTATAACCAAGTTCAACTGTATCATGGTACAGTACATGTTGGTGAAATATACGAGTATTATTTCAGATTTTCCGCTTAAGGGGAGTCTGTACACCGAATTTTGACAAAAAAATGAAATTTTGGTTTTTATCGTTTTTCGGTAGTTTAATACATATGTTTAAAATGATAATATGATTTTATTTCTTCTAATTGTCAGTTTTTAGCCCTATATTCAGCAAAAATATTGCAATAACTCTTAATGCAAATATGTTATCAATGAAAAAAAAAATTGCCAACCGCTGAGTGGAATTTATTTAGCCGATTTTATACATAAAAGTAGTCCATACCTGTGGAGTAACGGTTAGCGCGTCTGGCCGCGAAATCAGGTGGCCCGGGTTCGATTCCCGGTTGGGACACGTTAACTGGTTGAGGTTTTTTCCGGGATTTTCCCTCAACCCAATGCGAGCAAATGCTGGGTAACTATCGGTGCTGGACCCCGGACTCATTTCACCGGCATTGTCACCTTCATCTCATTCAGACGCTAAATAACCTAAGCAGTTGATAAAGCGTCGTAAAATAACCTACTACTACATTAACGTATGTTACATATACCCTATTTTTTCTACATTTGTGCCTTTTATTACTTCTGAGAAAAGTGCTCCCAAAATTGGGAAATTTAACATTGCATGATATGGAAACTATGACACCAATTTTCTGCACTTTCTTATTTTTGTGACATTGGTGCACTTTTCTCAGAAAGTATTGTACCCAGAAGGCTGAAATTAATATACAATATCAATGTGATGGTATTTTACACAGTAGGTTAAGAAAATTTAAATTATTTCTATCTTCAGAAAAAAAAATTGTAGTAATTCTTAATGCAAAAAATGTTATCAATTAATTTTTTTTTTTGCCAGCCGCTCAGTGGAATTTCAAATTTATTTAGCTGATTCCATACATAAAAGTATGTTACATATGCCCTATTTTTTCTACATTTGTGCCTTTTATCACTTCTGAGAAAAGTGCTCCCAAAATTGAGGAATTTAACGTTGCACGATATGGAAACTATGACGTCATTTTTCTGCACTTTCTTATTTTTGTGACATTGGTGCACTTTTCTCAGAAAGTATTGTACCCAGAAGGCTGAAATTAATACTATACATTATCAATGTGATGGCATTTTACACAGTAGGTTAAAATAATTAAAATTATTTCTATCTTCAGCAAAAATAAAAAATATTGTAGTGATTCTTAATGCAAAAAATGTAATCAATGAAAATTCGGTTTCCCCCCCCCCCACCGCTCAGTGGAATTTTAAATTTATTTAGCCGGTTGCATACATGGAGGTATGTTACATATGCCCTATTTTTTCTACATTTGTATCTTTTATAATTTCTGAGAAAAGTGCACCCAAAATAGAGGAATTTAACATTGTAAGATATGGAAGTACAGTCTCCCCTTAATAGGTACCCCATTGCAAATGTAATTTATGGCAGGAAACATGTAGGGCCTAATGAATGTCTGGTGTAAAAAATGTTGTGAAACATTTTATAGTACGAAGCGACGATGGAGTACAAACCGTTCGTAGGAGATTAACAGACTGCGATCACAACAAACAACTGCACCGCTCGTATGTCATTCTCGTCTCTTTGTAAGGCAATACCAAATTCTGAGAGTGAGCTGGATCAAAACAAGAATTATTTCTGCTCGTTATGATTCGTACAATGTGGTTCCGGGAGTCCGCACGTCGCGGCCATTCAGGTGGGTGTCGCTGATCTGCGGACGCGCAATATTCCGCGGACGAGCGGGCTCGGACAATCGCTCTATTAGCGGTGCGGCGAGGCACGCGCGTGCTCGCTTCACTGGGCACGCCACGCGCCCGCCAGCCCCTCACTTTTTATTTCCCTCTTAATTTTCCGCTGTGCCCCTCTTTCGTCTTTCTTCTTCCACTCTTCCGCATTTAAAAACCTAAACCATATCGAAATAGATGCCGATTGTGTGGACTCTTGTTGCACGACTACATCCTGGTTCATGAAAGAGAGGAACTAAAACTCAAATCGTAAATAGGTCCAGCCTTAGTGGAATAAGCGCTTTAAATTCAGAAACTCCACCTTTCTTAGCATATAAAATTCTAAAGTCACTTACCTAATATTACCACTGTGGTACTGATAGTGTTCAAGCGGAACTCAAACTTCTTCCTAAGACGCTATGAATCTAAAAGTGAGTGAAAAGATTTCCCCCCCCCCCCATGAAATATACAAACTAGCTGCTATTGCATTAAAGTGAGTGAAAAGATTTTTTTTCCCATGAAATATACAAACTAGCCGTTATTGCATTAACATTAATTCCATCTTCTATTGCAGACCTGCAGAACTATAGCTCCTCAGAGCGACTGCCTTCGTACCCCTTCTACCTCACCTACCTTTTCTACCAGTGTGGTCATAGCGTTCTAGTTACGCTCGGCTGCATCAACTTTCACTCTCGCGCCGTCAGATACACAATACGCTGTTAATAATTACAAATGAACAGACAATAAAATACTTAGGAACATACCTTTGAAAAGAGAGAAAAACGAATGAGAAATATATGTTTAAAGACAAGTAAAATAAATTTTTAAATGTATGTGTGCATACAATGTAAGAATGTCTATCTATGTATATATCGTCCTATCACTAGTAAAAGCGATATATCCACTTTTTGTGTAAAATAAATTAAGTACAGTCCCTGACTTGTCTTTCCGTACTCTGTATTCTACTAAAATCTACTAAAGTCGAAATGTTGTAGCAACAAACCAATTACTTTATCTGAAGAATTTATTATGATTTTTCGTAGATTAATAAAATTTTAATTCTTGTTTTTACAAAAATAAATAAATAAATAAATAAAAATACACAATATACATTCTGCAGTTTGAAGAGAACTGGAACATGGCAAAATCTAAACCCGTGAAGAAATGCTACTGCCAAATGAAATGGGAATATGATTATTTTGTTGTTGAAGAAGGCGAAAGAATTGCTTCTTTACTGTGTCCCATCCAATTTATTTCTACTCGTCATTTCAATATTAAACAACGATTCAACAAAGCCCATGTTAAGAATTATGGAATAGCTTACTCGAACTTTCGAGTAAGTTCATTATTACGAACTGTATATTGATTATTTATTTATGTATTGTTATTAAGGACATCACTCGTTGTGTTCATTTTGTATTGAAATGAATAATGACTTTCAAGGTTCATTATTTAAATGCTATAAATTTATGTTTCCGTAGGTGATGATAGGAGGAAAGTTTTCGAAAATCTAAAGCAGGCTAGGTGCAAAGAAATCTCAAAGAAACTACCGATAGAAAATCTAGCATAATTGTAAACACTGAAACGAGACAACGCGTTATAAATACAATGACATATTACAATCCTTTTTGATAATTACAGTGCCGTCACTGATGGAACTTGAACGCGCAAAGAATGTAAACAACTCTACGCAGAAGTCAATCATCCCCAATAGAAGTGGAGTGAGGCTGACGCCATATTTCCCCTACTTACGGGTTCTGCAGGCCTGTTCTAGTGTTTCGTGTGAATGTTCATTTTTGTGTAGGCCTATATGAACATATACCCTGTTCTTAACAGTATCTGACATACATCTCTGGTTGCCAGTCTCATGTCCTCCATCAGCACTCACATGCGGACGCAACCATTGATGACCAACTCATCGGGTCAGTTGTTTTAGATAACCATCTAAACGGAGTACGATATCAAAACGTGTTACCAAAATACTTGAAGGATATTCCTTTGACAACATGATCTCGTATGTACTTTCAGCACGATGAAGTTCCTGTACATTTCGTACGGCCAGTGACGCAGTACTTCAATGAAACATATCCTGGGCGTTGGCTCGATCGCGGTGGAGTCATTTCTTGGTCACCAAAGTCACCTGACCTACTCCATTGGATTATTGTGTGTGGGGTTGACTTAAGAACGAAGTCTAAAAGCGCAAAGTGGAAACAAGGAAAGAACTTCTCGCTCGCATTTTACATTCTTGCGCTCAAGTAAAGGAATCTCCAAATCAGCTCAGATCAGCAACACAGCAGCTGTCTACAAGAGCTGCAAAGTGCATTGAAGTTGACGGTGGATTTTTTTAACATGTTCTGTAAAAAAGTACACAATTAAGCAGAACATAACGTAACAATGTTTTAATTTACTATAACCTATACTTTTCTCGTTCCTCATTGTTTCGATTAGTTTTCTCCGAAACCGTTAAGAAAAGGATATATGTTCATATAAACTTTTTTTTTCTGAATAGGCCTATGTATTATATATTTTTCTCGTGTTAAATATTACAGTACCTGGTTAAGTAGTTTCAGTCTGTTATGAGCCATCTTCAGAACTGGTTGGTGCTGGTTTTGGCGCCTTTTGTTTGTGTTTTCTGTGGGGGTGTGTTTTTGTGGTGTAATGTGGAGCGAAAGAATGTGTGTGTTCTGAAATTGACTTGAGTGTTGAGAATTTCATTTGAATGTGTTTTTGTGTGTCTATATATTTAGTAGCTTCTTGTCTATGCGGATGACGTGAATATGTTAGGAGAAAATACACAAACGATTAGGGAAAACACGGAAATTTTACTTGAAGCAAGTAGAGCGATCGGTTTGGAAGTAAATCCCGAAAAGACAAAGTATATGATTATGTCTCGTGACCAGAATATTGTACGAAATGGAAATATAAAAATTGGAGATTTATCCTTCGAAGAGGTGGAAAAATTCAAATATCTTGGAGCAACAGTAACAAATATAAATGACACTCGGGAGGAAATTAAACGCAGAATAAATATGGGAAATGCGTGTTATTATTCGGTTGAGAAGCTCTTATCATCCAGTTTGCTGTCGAAAAATCTGAAAGTTAGAATTTATAAAACAGTTATATTATCGGTTCTTCTGTATGGTTGTGAAACTTGGACTCTCACTCTGAGAGAGGAACATAGGTTCAGGGTGTTTGAGAATAAGGTGCTTAGGAAAATATTTGGGGCTAAGTGGGATGAAGTTACAGGAGAATGGAGAAAGTTACACAACACAGAGCTGCACGCATTGTATTCTTCACCTGACATAATTAGGAACATAAAATCCAGACGTTTGAGATGGGCAGGGCATGTAGCACGTATGGGCGAATCCAGAAATGCATATAGAGTGTTAGTTGGGAGACCGGAGGGAAAAAGACCTTTAGGGAGGCCGAGACGTAGATGGGAGGATAATATTAAAATGGATTTGAGGGAGGTGGGGTATGATGATAGAGACTGGATTAATCTTGTACAGGATAGGGACCGCTGGCGGGCTTATGTGAGGGCGGCAATGAACCTTCGGGTTCCTTAAAAGCCATTTGTAAGTAAGTATATATTTAGTATTGTTCTAGTGTGTTTAGTTTCAGTTCTGAAGATGGCCCATAACAGGCTGAAACTAGTTAACCAGGTACTGTAATATTTAACATGCGAAAAATATATAATACATATTCCGAAGTGATATAGTGTTAAAAGTTGTGTAATCAAGATGTATAAACTTTTTTGTTTAGAATCACCAATATTACCATCCCTCCTGACTCACCCTGTATGTCTGCTGTCGCAATAATATAAACAGTAAGGGTTTTAATGCTCTGATAATGATTGTGATGGCGGTGCTAGTGGCTAATAGTGGCGATATTTGTGGTGACAATTAAAATAGTGACCGTTTTGATGATATGTTGTGACTGCGATGCATGGATTCAAGTCGTCTGAACTTGTCATCGATTGATATTTTGTCGTGTCACACAGTCACTATGAAAAGAGATTTGAAACTTGAAAAAACAAGGAGAAAAGAGTGTGTAAGGTTTAAATAAAGGGCGGTTCACTCCCTTCAGCTGCTGTATCCTTGGTCAACAACAGCCAGAACTTCGCCCTCCTTCCCGAGAAGAAGCAGCTTCGCAATGTTTGAAGACGGCCACTTGAGTTGCGAGGGGGAAGAAGAGAGAACGCTCCTCAAACAGAGACGCCGCTGCAGGCCAAGGCGGAGAGGGAGAGCGGCGTACCCAAACACAGCTTCCAGAAGCTGGAATAACAGACCCACGTACCAGATAATAGACCCAAAGTGTAGTCTAAACACGACGAACAATCGGCACCATAGGATTTGCTTTCGTTTTGTTTTACCTCAAACGTCGCTTAGGTAAATTCCTCGCGGTCCTGGTACCTTCCACACGCGCTGGACGTGGCAGCTTGTCGCCTGCGTGATTTTCTGTGTAGTCAAAATGCTTATGTAATCACAAAACTGCTCCAAACTTGCCAGCAAGAGTGATAATATTTCACTATCATCGTGTAGTCTTGTTTCTCTCAAGTTCAATATAGCTGTTTAATGACAATCTTTCTAATAATAATAATAATAATAATAATAATAATAATAATAATAATAATAATAATAATACAGTTTAGATCACTGATGTCAACGAGAGCGCAAACGTGCTCACAGCCCATATGCGCTGATCAGAGCACGCAAGGCACGCAGGTACAAGTCACTGGTGAACACAAGGGTTGTACATTACACACTGACGAATAAGTAGTTCAGTAAGTTTCGGAGTGACTAGACTCTTGATTCTTAGGTATGTGAAATATGAGGTGATGCTCTATGTTGGTTTGTGGAACTTATTTAGTTACAGCGTCGAACGCCTGAAATTATTAGTTCATCTACAGAATGATATAATATTCAAATTAGTTTGTTTTTATTCACATTAAATAGTAGTAAATGTATGTGAAGATGTATTGTAGAGCTTCTTCCTCACAGCACTGTATTTATGTTTACAGAATAAAGTACAAACAAAAGTGTGTGCTGCTAATGGCGTAGACTCGTTGCATGTTAGTTACCAGTTGTTTCTATAAATTGTCCAGATTTTCGTACATAAATTCTCAGTTTGACGATGTTTCTTACCATTACGATATCCTTTGGTTAAGCCAAGAAAAAGTTATGTCCAGGTATTTTGAATTGCGTGAATATTTATCAGAATTCATAATAGAAAAATAGAGACAGTCCAGAACTAGTTGACTCTACATGGATCGAGGAACTTAACTTTCTCAAAGATATATTCGAGCATCTGAACGTTTTCAATTGAAGATCGCAAGGAAAGAATTAATTAATTTGTGTCGACAGGTATTGTTAAAAGCTTTCAGATGAATATTTCATTGTGGATGTCGCAGATCTCACAGCACAATTTTTATAATTCCGACGCCTTCAGTCATAGAACTCCTGTTCAGCAGTGTAAAATACTACAATGTTTTAAAAAAATCTCTGAGAAGAGTTCCATAGACGATTTAAAGATATTGATCTGCTCCAGCCCAAGTTGGATTTGTTTTATGATCCTTAGGCCTACTCATCAAACCAGAAAATATACCAACACAGTTACAGTTGAATACCTGAAGTGACAAACATCCCAATTCCAAAATTTACCGAATTCGACTTTTTACCTAATAAATTGTCTTTTACATAGGCTATCATTCTGTAAAAAAGAATATCCTAAGTCTGACTCTAAGCCTGTGTTTTTGGATCATAGAAATATTTATTTTAATACTCATAATGCAAGCCTATATAGCCTAGTTTCTTTGCGGTCCTGAAAAATTTACTTCAATGGACTTGGAATGTTAGCCAATTCAGGTCTTCCGTTAGAAATCATTTTGCTGCAGGAAACAACATTTCACCGGACATAAGAGGGCTGGAGTCGGCAAAAATAAATTAAAGCACTTCTGAATTACGAGAGAAGTCAGGAGTTTAAATTTGTTTATAGAAGTGAGATGATGCTCATATAAGTAGTACATGATTATGTAAAGTTACATAACAAAAATTAGGCTAATTATAGGTCTCATTATATAAAACTGGTTGAGTTAAAGGGAAGCTATGTTTATTATTTGTTATATCCTACTATTTTATAATTAATTGCATTTATTAGAGGTCCTACATGTTGCAAAACATGCCTTTATTTCTTGTTTCCTTGTATGAGCGTAACACATGATCTACTACCGAAGAGCAGTTTAATTCATCTTACAGTGGTAGGCCAATGGAGTTCATTTTGCTCACCCCTTCTTTTTCATCGCTACTGCCTGCAGAATAGATTCATTGGAACCCGTGCGCGCTTCGTAGCACGTAGAGTCTTTCACGTGCTCTGACCTTGACATCCCTGGTTTAGGTTCTATTTCTTTGTTCCAGAGAATTTTATTAAACACAGACTCTATCTTTTATGAGATCTTTTCAAATCATGTCTATTTTTTATTGTAATCGTACATTATTTTTGACGGTCTGTCTTTCTTCATTCTTGATGTACCGCATAAAATAAGTACACTATATAAAGGAATAGGTGAAAACAACAACCCTAAAAATTATCCTGGTATTTTGATATTATCCAGCCTAGGAAAATTACATATAACCTAAGCCTGCTAGCACAAAGGCTTGCAAATTGGTTATATAAATATAATATTATTAATAACTTTCAATTCGGATATAAAAAAGGAAGTCAACAAATGATAACTCATTCTTGATGTACGCTTTAGGAAATTGTAAGATGTCTCTTCATTATTTTATCATAAATATAAAAGTACCATGTCTCATATCACATGTCTTTCAGATTTATCTAGTCTTGTTGTTTGATCTGTTCCACTGGGAGTAAGAAAAACATTTATGAAGTTTGTGAGATAATAAAATGTGTAATTCTGTAATCGTGGAACAAGCATGGCAACTTATTTATTCGAAAAAAAACCGTTGTACAGATTCTTTGCACACTGCAATTAACAGAGACTGACTATAATTGCACGCCCCTCGTATTGTTAAGAGTTTCCACGTGACAACAAAACTAACTGAGTTGTTCGAGTAAAATGGGAACTTATTAACCTAATCCTATGAACCACAGTAGGCTTAACTCCTGAAAGATACTTTCTAATATAGTCTGTGTGTAAATAAGACATGTTATGATATAGTGGATAGAAATAAATTCGCTTTTAGAAGGGATAAGGAAGAGGATGTTTGGATGTTATTCAGAAACAAATATAAAGTACTTATGTTCTTGAAACTTACAAAGTACGACTTCTAAGGAAGATACACAACAAGGACCAATGGAATAAAAGAGTAAAACAGAAGTAGTTACAAACAAAATGCAATTTATGTAAGTGTATAAAGTTGCTAAAATAAAAATTCACATAAAAAGCTCGAAGAAGGAAATCGTCTACCTGGGACCCGCTTCACAATGTTAAATTACAAATTAACAATTTACACATCACAAGTAAGAGATTACAACTGCTTGTAAACTTCGTTACATAATACAATCTTATTAATGTTGTAAAGCTTGACAAGACTTACAGATTCAACTAAAGAAATTTACAAACAGAATGATACATTACGCAATGTCGCCAACTACAGTCTGCGAAAATTCGATGACTGGAACTAAATTTTACGTAAGCTTATTTTTACCACTGTCAATGGATATATTTATGTCATCCTAAAAATGTTAATATAAGCTCGCTGAACCATATTTCGGTAATATGAAATATCACAAAGAAGCATTTTACGGTCTCCAGATCTCGCTATACAGTATTGGTGACGCTGGAGTTTTGTGATGTGTAGACAGGCCTATATTTTACTTATAAAGCTAACACATTTTGTACCAAGTATAATTGTCCTATAGGGCCATATTCATAGGCAGTCTTAGCGCGGGCCTCCGGTGGATGATCAGAGAACTAACGTTTTTAGTATTCACAAACCAATGTTAGCGATATGTTAGAATATGAATCTTGTACAAGTAATCAGTCGATAGCCGGGGCTAGTTTAGTACGCTCGTAGCGCGGGCTAGCGAAATGTCTATGCATAACACCTTAAATGTGTAAAATTAGACTAAACATACTAGTTCGGTCCCATCAGATACATAGCTGAAATATACAGTACTAATTCGGTCCGGGGTTCAGAAAAGTACAGTACTATTCGGTCCGAACTATGCAGGTATAGACAGTTATAATTATG
Source organism: Periplaneta americana (assembly GCF_040183065.1). Classification (NCBI taxonomy): domain Eukaryota; kingdom Metazoa; phylum Arthropoda; class Insecta; order Blattodea; family Blattidae; genus Periplaneta; species Periplaneta americana. The sequence goes on from NC_091121.1 coordinate 106,103,562, forward strand.
TAGATTGTATCAAACAGACTATTACAGTAGATATTATGAACTAGCTGTCGTATCGAATCCGACATGTTTTCATGTTGGTGTGATATCGATACTGACGTGTTTTGATGTTTGTAGTGATGCCGATTCGAACTTGTTTTCATAATTAAGCGCAGTCGTACCTAACTGTCATTTCAGTCACTGGTAAGCATTCTTTAAGTAGAATCTTCACAAAGGTGGCCGAACAGAAGAAAGTGTTGTTTATACTGAGAAGGGAAGGGAAATGTTGATTTTGTAGTTTGTTGTCTAGTCACGAATTTACCCGTCCCTGCCTTATGACAGTCCTAAGCCTGCATACAATGGAAAGGAAAATGTTCATTTCCAACCAGTACTGCTCTATTTTCGATCCGGAACCGAACTAGTACTATTAACTTAATGACCGAACTAGTATTGTTTACTTGTTGGCTCCGGACCGAACTAGTATATATTTGTGACCATGGGACCGAACTAAACTATGCGAGAAATTAAGCATGAAGTACATAAACACATATTTATTAAATTTATTTTATTATTAACTTGGCACCAAATAATTTTTTCAGACAGCTGGCAAACCTCGGACAAAAATCCAACTAGGTAATCAGCTCAAGCGGGAATCGAACCCACATCTGAGTGCAGATTCGGTTCAGCAAACAAGTGCACCAACTACCTGAGTTAGGCCTACGTCGGTGGCCAGCTGAGTTGTCATGTTCCCGACAGGAAAGACAGCAAAATTCTGGATATCCGATGCAGAAGTTAGAATCCACTTTCACTGCTGCCCGTGTATCTCTTCCTGAGCTGTTTCTTTGCGGAGCGAGACGCAGAGAGGGAAAGTGGGAGGTCCTACAAGTATTACCCTGCGTTCAACACATCGGTATTTTCAGTATTCCTTTCGTTAGCTATGAAGCAAGATCAACCATCGACAAGCGAATGTGTACGCTATGGAAATCGCCATCAGAGATAATAGCAATAGTGGTAATCACAATTAGAATCTCCAGTATTATAAACAGAAAAGACTCCTGGAATGGCATAGGATATTTTCAGCACATGTAATATGCTACCGTGCCGCACACTGCAACTACCGTGACAATCCGAGCTACCGAGCAGACCTAAGAGGTGTGGCTATATGAACTAGGGAGCTCTCGGCTCAGAACGTGGGACACAGGCATTAATCTTCGGACAAACAGAGAGGAACACTCACCATGCCGGACGGCGATCACGCAAATACGAGTTGTGCCGTATGAGTAGTCTTCACGCTGGGATTCGAGTTGCGGATTGCGCGCTGGTTCGAGTCTTCATGGGAAGGTATTTTCTTATGAAATTTCGGGCAGTTTATGTAACCGGTGGCCAACCAGCATCGTGATGAATTTGGGGAGATATGATAGGTAGCGAAATCCGGTTACGGAAACCAGCTATAACAGATGCGGGGATCATCGTGCTAACTACACGATACCTCCGTTCTTGTTGGATGATCGTCCACCTCTGCTGAAGCATGTGGGCTCGAGGTCAGCTGTCAGCTGGTCGACCTTAACTCTTCATGGGTTATCGTGCCATGGATTTAATTTTAATGAATCTTCTAAAATCTGCCAGCACTGTCATCTATCAATATTTGGAAAAACCACGAGGGAGAATGACCATGGCGGACGATCGATTTGGTGTCACGCAAACACAAGTGGCGTCTTTCCTATTTTCAGAATTCGAGATGATAGATGACAATGAAAAAGAAATTTTGGAGTGTTAGCGTAAAGACAAGAGAACACCGAGAAAAACCTTCACAAATCTGGTTTTATAGCCTATAATAACGCCATCGCCGAGACTTGAACTCGAGTACTGCTGAGCTCCAAAGAATGTTACGTAATCACAGTAAGTGTACAATCTTATACTGATCTCAAATAATAGCCTAGATCATATATACCCAGATTGTTCTGCGTTATAGGCTTTGACGGTAACAACTTTTGTCAGGTTTACTATGCTGCCATCTAGTTGTTACATAAGGAGTCACGTCGAATTGCATTAGCGACTGTACTGCCATCTCGTGTTCGTTTACGGCGGACGGGTGGCGATCCTGGCGGTTGTTCTCTTCAAAGTGCAACCGATTTTAACATAGGAATAAGCAATCTATATGTGATCTGGGATAATAGCAAAAATTATCCTCTACAACCCGTTACTTTCATCACCAAATAAATAAAAAAAACATAAGGAAATCGGTAAAAAAAATACCGGTAGTGAAAAAAAATTTCATAAAACGGACAAATGAATTAAGTTTTTATTTATTAATTTAAAAACTAGGGTAACTAAGATTTTAACATTTACGAGAACGTACAAGCATAATTATCCAGACATGAACCAGGAAAACGAGGGAAACATTAATTTGCGATCAATAAACACATTCCTCTGGGGATTATAGTGACACCTCATCTGAGATTAGATCAGCAGATACGTGTTGTCCGTCAGTCTGGAAACGAACAGGTATGCAGGTTATTTTTTATCTGCATGACATTAGTGAATTTTAAATTAGTAGAATTAGAAGGTACGAGCCCTGTCAGCGGTTAAAGTGTAATTCCTAGAAGAAAGCCTTGAATTGTGGGTTTACTCTTGACATTGAAGACTTAGAGTAGCGATTAAATAAATCAATTATCTCCGTGAGGAAATACCCGAATCCCACAAAGTACTAAGATGACTATAATTTATGCCAATATCAACTTACTGTCTTAAATTTAAGCAATTTAACATAATTAACGAGAAGACAGGACAAGATTTATGTCTTGAGGACAGCCTGTAATGGATCATTCGTAACAGAGCAGTTAGAATGTCGCAACATAAATACACGTAGGCTATAAAAATATATCAAGAACATAGACAATAGTCAACCGAGAAACAAGACAATGCCATCGGTTTAACTCAGGAGGTAGCGTGTTTGGCCACTGATCCAGAGTGATCTAGGGCATTTCGTAACCGGAAATTTCGTCACCGTTATAGTTTGTGACCTATTTTCGTCATTAGTTTTTTGGTCATCAAATACATTTTAATTTTATCATTATGTCTTTTGTCACTGAGGAGAGTTTATTTTCCGAAGATATGTCATCATCATACACATTTCGTCATCATTTTTTATGCTGCGGAGATTTTGTCACAAAATAATAATTGTATGTCGTTGTAAAATAGACGACGTAGCTTCCGCTGAAGTTCCAGCTTCAGCTTTCATTGCTTCTACACATTCCGCAGCTCCAATTGTACCCCAATTTGCTGACTGGTTCGAATGCTATGTAGGTTCTTTAATAATGGTTTTCTTACCTGAGGAAATAGTCATCAGTGAATTACATGTCGCACTGATCTCCATACAATCCTGGTCTTTGTAATTTTGTGCTTTGTATACATATATTATGTCCATTATAGATTACTTTATCTATTGCTCTATTACTTTTCACAAATCTAAATAATTCCGCCATATCTTAACTTAAAAATTTTTAAACCAATGAATCCTGTACTTCAAGATTTCGAATTCAAAAAATCAATGTATCCTTGGAAACGAAATGAACAATGAAATAGAAGGTTTTATATTGCGTATCATTTTATAGGCCTATAGGTGTCATCAAGGGAAGCGACACGAAGGAGGAAAAAATTATGGTGGCGAATAGTGATGAGGAAATTAAATTGGTGAGAAAATATGGTGCTGACAAAAGTGATTTGGTGAAAAAAGTGAATCGGTGACAAAATGTTGCAGTGGCAAAATGTAATATGTGACGAAATCATCGGGTGACGAAAAATCGGTGACGAAAATTCTGGATCCCGATCCAGAGCTGCGCTCTAGCTTGGGTTCGATTCCCAGTTGGGCTGACTAATTGGTTAAGTTTTTTCAAAGGTTTCCCCAACTGTAAGGCATATGTCAGGTAATCATATGAAGGTCTTTGAGGAAGATGTAACCAACAAGCAAATACTGTATAAGTCAACATACAGTAATTTATTGTTGGGAATGTTGTTAAAATGCTGAAATGGTGCACGTCCATGATTTTCTTTTTGTAAAAGTTCTATTGCTGCTTTTGAGAAAGGAGTCGTCTGCTTCTTAAACTGCAATATCTCTACTAGCGTCTACAACAAGATGCTAATACTGTTCCCAACAGTCATATTGCGTCTGACGTGCACATGAACAAATTGTGGATAAGTAGACATTATTCAGTCGATGGTCCTACTACAAGCACACGGAGAATTTCTACTCTTGTATGGAGAATAATACCAGATCAAGGTTTATATCGATTCACATATAGCGAGTGTAGTACCTTCAACCAGGAGATAAAGCCAGTCAATTGGAATCTTGTAGGTGGGTAAATACTAATAGTCGAGTAATCTCATTGGATAGGACTGTGTTTACCGATGAAGCTTCCTTCAACCGTTATAATATCAACACTCAATTCGCAATGGTGGTCCGACGAAAATTTACATGTAATTCAATCATTCATCAATTGTTTTCTGCCTAACTTTCTTTAACTGTAAAACCAGCATTTTCCAATCTTTATGCCAATTAAGAAACAAATTTCCAACATCTGTGTAAACGTGTGGTGCGGTACGATTTAAGATTATTTCATTGGATCCTTCATATTATAAAATCAACTTACAGAACTCATTTATGTACAATTTCTACAAAATGAACTTCCGGTGCTACTATAGAAGATTCACTTACTTACAAGGTGTCGTACATTCTTCCAGTACGACGGAGCCCCTACATATTTTAGCCATCGAGTGACACATAGATATATAAATCATACTTTCCTAAACAATGGATCGGTCGTAGTAGTCCCGTTCATCGACCACCAATGTCTCCAGTTCTCACTTCCTTAGATCATGCTTTGCGATGATGGGTGAAAGCAAACTATAAAAAGAAAAGATAAATAGACGAGACGAATTGATCGCTCCCATTTTAGTAAAAGCTGCCCTTATTGAAGAACGTCAAGATGACATCAGAAGTGCATGTAGGGAAAGGGGGGGGTAAAGTGAAAGGGAGGAAAAAGTAAAACAATTGAAACAACTCTCTGTTTGGTGATGACATATGTAAGCTCGATTAGATATTAGATGAGGAGTTTAGAAAGTCTTCAATTTGTGTAGGTATATCGTTGATAAATGGTGTTTGGATTGTGCCAGAGCAAGGATTTTTTCTACATTGCTGATGTAAGTTTCTAGCTGTTTTATTTTTGTATTAATGATGTACTAACGACTACTACCTTGTGTTTGTTGTATATGTTATTTCAACTTAAGTATTTTACTACACTGTGAAAGCTAAAACCCCGTTTTATACCAAATCAAGATAACGATATAAGCTTTCATTTTTAATGGTAGCTGTGGGGCAAAGTGAAGTTGAAATGAAATATTTTTTGAATCCACAGTTTTCTATAAAATTAATGCAAAATGCAATTTAACTTAATAAGTGATTGTATATTTCATAACCACAATTAATTTAACATATTTATGTTTTCTTTTACTTGGTTATTTAACGACGTTGTATCAACTGCGGGGTTATTTAGCGTCGATGAAATTTGAGATAGCGGGATGTTATTTGGCGAGATGAAGCCGAGAATTCGCCATAGATTATCTGGTAATCGCCTTACAGTTGGGTAAAACCTCGGAAAAACCAAACCAGAAAATCAGCTCAAGCGGGAATCGAACACGCGTTCGAGAGTAAGCCTGGATCGGCAGACAAGCACCATAATCGACTGAGCTAAGCGGATGGCGTACGAGAAAATGGAATATGTTTTGCAGTTTGCTAATTTCCAATTTTTGACTTTTGTTTCAATTTTTATAGAGTATTGAAAATTATTGATTCTCAAAAATATAACATGATTAATATCTACACTTATTTACAACAGGTCCTAATAAGTATCATAGTTATTACTATAACTCTTTTACTTATTTACAAACAAAAAAATAAAATCCATTTCTAATAATTTTAATCCACATACATTCTGAAATTATGCCTTCATTTAGACTTTTTCATTTTGCCAGATATAAGTTTTCACTTTGTCCCATATATGGGGTAAAGCGTAAAATAATCAGGGGTTTGGTAAAACAAATATACCCAGTCAAGTATATAAGGTTTACCTTCGATGATCGCTGCAAACTATAGTATAAAGAAAGGTTTCCTCTACTACATTCGGGGTAAAAATAATATATATATATATATATATATATATATATATATTATTAAGAACTTGTCATTTAAAACTTACAATTAGTGAAAAGTATTTTGCTTTGTCCCACTCTCCCCTACAATATTGTTACCATTAGTGTTGCAAAGTGCATTTAATTTGGCGGTGGGCTATTCGAACTGTCAATGAGGCCTAATTATGTTTTATCAGTCAATTGATACATACAATAATACATTTATCGTTCATTGAGATCTCTCATATCTTTTTACGCGCAAAATTTGATTATGCAAGAAGTTGAAGAAAATATCGGACAAGTCATTTCGAACATTTCATAAGAAGAGCTTGGTCGAGTATTTCAGAACAATCTTCGGAGATGTAAAAAATGTAGGCTACTGAAACAGGAGGCGGAAACTTTTAAAATCCCTTATAACACAGTATGATACACTTGTATTCATTTTTAAGTCCTTTTTAAACATTTCCCCTATTATACAGGTTTTAGAGACTAAGTTCACTTAGGTAGAAACGACGGCCGGTTTCGCGGTAGCTCTGCGAGACGTAAATTCCACTTCGTTTACGGGAAACTTCACGAACAGCACGCCCAAAACCATTTTTTTGCATTAGTGAAGCCGAAAACTTTTATTGAAAGTAAAAATAAACATTATATAGTTGACGTTATCAAAACATAGCCAGTAACAGCAAAATACGACGAACACTTAAGATATATGGATCATATGCGGAGACAAAGAAGAAGGCAGAAAATAGGAAAGATTGGAGAATACTGGGTTTGCAGTAAAAGACCCGCCCTTGGGCATAAAACTATGAGTGAGTAGATATTTTAATGCGGTAACCAATTCATAGTTATGTTTGGAAGTGTATATTCTTACATTCGTTGGATGTCACACCAACACAATCTCTTTTCTACATTAATATTAACACTTATATCATAATTGTGATATTTACTTCATTAATTTTAGATACAGCCTACTCCCTGATATTCGCAAACATTTTTTTTTTTCGCAGATGTGAGTAAAAGAAGATATTCGTAAAAATTTAAATTCTTTGTATCAAATATCCATTACTGCAGAATAAAATATTAATACCGTTATTATTATTACTATTATTATTATTATTATTATTATTATTATTATTATTATTATTATTATTATTTTATGTCATTAGACTGACAAGGAAACATTATTATGGATGCAGATAAAAAATATTTTTTCTTTCACCATATTAATAATTTCAAAACAAGTGCTTAATTTCAAAACACAAATTTTAGCCACTCGAGCGCAATTACGAGGGCTGTAAAAATAAGTTTCCCTGGGGCCGTTTACAGAAAGGAAATACAATTTTAGATTTATTTGAAAAGATACCGCAATTGTTGAGCTATTTCAACGTATTCCTCACCGTAATTGAGACATTTGTCATACCGTGAGATAAATTTTTATATCCCTGTGTCGTAGAAGTCTGGGATAGGAACCAGTGTCTGACTGCCGTCTGTACCTTTCTGTCGAGTCCATGGTATGACGAATGTTTCAATTCCGGTGGGGAATATGTTGAAAAATAGCCCAAAAAATTGCTGCGTATGTTCCAATAAATTTTTACACTGAAATTGGTTTTCTTTCTGTAAACGGCCTCAGGAAAACTGATTTTTACGGCCCTCGTAATTGCGCTCGAGTGAACAAAATTTGTATAGGCCTAAGCATTTGTTTTGACACTGTTAACATGGTAAAAGAAAAAAAATAACTTTTTTATCTGCCCTCACGAGAATGTTTGCTTGTGAGATGAGAACATCTTTCCAGTCAGTCTCTTTATAAGTATCTATATACGGGATTTCATGATCCGTGGAGCAATATGTTGTGGTGAAACTAAGAATAAACACGGGTGGCAGTCTAGGAATGCACTTGGGTTACGTGGGCACCCGAGATAATCTCAAACGTCAATCAATGCCAGTACGCTGAAGAATGAGGTCAGACCGATCTTATTCTGTTCTTCTAGCCAAATTCCATTATCGACCACAATCGCTTAGTCTACTTCTTCCTCTGTACTTTCTTTCAATTCTCTTTCTTACTTATTCCTCTTCTTCTCATCCTGCTCTTCACTTTATCCTTTCTCCGTCTTCCTTTTTTCCTTATAGTCTTAATTTCTCACTTTTGCCATTTTTTCTTCTTCCTAAGGCAGGGGTTCCCAACCGGTGTGTCGCGCAATGCCATGGAGTTAGTCGCGAAATTTTGGAATTGAAAAATACATTTTATGACATCTAGAAAGTCTCTTTGCATCGCATTTTTTTTATAATGAAGTCTTTGATATGGTATATTTTATTTTGAGACAGACTTTACCAGTGAAACATGAACATCTGCAACAATGCTCAGCTTAATTTTTCTGTCTGACTATAATTGCAATGAAAGTGAACACCTGCAACAATGTGTAGTAATTCGTTTATTCTTCGCAGTTGGTAATAAACAGAGTTTAGAATCATCAGAACATACTAGTCACTTTCAGAATATACGTGTGAGGGGGTGATAGTGCGACTATTTTATTAAAAGCGCTTTATTTAGATTTTATGCATGTCATTAAAGTACACCTACTCATTAAAGTACAGGTGTTCAGCCAATGACAACTCAGCTTGTAGGTGTTCAGCCAATGACAAGTCAGCTTTGTACCGTTATAAAACCGCAAGTATCGATTATTCTCGAATATGCAATCGAAAGAGAATTAGCGAAAAGTCACGGAGGCTGGAAATCCAATACTGTCGCAGAAGGTTATGTTCTGTTACTATAATAATTAGAGATAATTGTAAATAATATTCAAATAAATTCAATTTGTCATTTCGTTTTTCAATTCTAAATCAATTTTCAGGTTATACCAGAGTAATGTTCATCTTATTCTGTGCCAAGGTCAATGAAATTTGACCTCGGAAAAAATCAATACTTTCGCGTCTGCGCACATCTAACAATTCAGGTCAGTTCGCACATAACCATAATTTTGAATACTTTCAAGTTAGAAATATGGTCGAGCATAAAAAGTCGTATGAAACCTGCCTATAATGGTAATGAAGACGCTCGTATGAAAATTATGAAACTCGCTTGCGCTCGTTTCATAAACAATCATACTTGCGTCTTAATTACTACCATTATAGGCTCGTTGCATAATGTACTATTATCATGGATAAATTTTTAATTCGAAGAAGGCAATCTGAATCAAGTTCTGGATTGGATGACAGAAGTGCTAATTCAAATAATGTGAGTGAAAATTCCCTTCAGGGTTCACAAAAACGTACTGCGTTTCGTAAAATAATATAGTGATGAATATTTGCAATATGGTTTTACGTGGCGTGGAGATGAATATAAACAAAATCCGAGTGTCTTATATGCGGAAATTGGCCCGAATTTTAGGCCTATACAACTGAGGCCATGGTAAATAGAACATGGATGGAAAGTAATCAAGACCTGCGCCACTTCGTGAACTCTATGGCAACACACGGCTACCACCACAAAGTGTGTAAAGTGAAGACCTACCACGATCCGAACGAGACATGCTTATGTGATCTTTGTGAACTCGCCTGCGACCGCTACCACGTCACATCATGCAAAAAACTATCCAAATCATTGAGACCTGCACGGGATCATAAACTGTGACGTTAAATTGTAACTGAGTAGTGAAATAGTAACTCTTGATAGTCATATGTACAACTTGTGCGCGTTTCCGTTTATATTATATACTGAAATGTTTTGTGAAATCAGTCGATGGTGCGGAATAAACTAAAAAGATATTTATAAAGTAATAATTCGGCGTTCCGGCACCTTTTTGTTGCATTCTTCATCATGGAACCGAAATGTGTGTGAATAACTATGTTTTAATATCAATTTTCTTTGAATTCCGCTTATATCTTGAAAGTCTTAGTTGGACGAAAAGGAGTTTAAAAACGACAAAATTCCCGTACAATGAACATTAATCATCTCACCGTCCGCTATAAAATATTCTACACAGAGTTCTACCACCTTTTTCTCCAGACGAAAAGCGCTGATTATTATTATTATTATTATTATTATTATTATTATTATTATTATTATTATTATTATTATTAAAAACAAATAAGTGTGTCGCGATATCGTGGGCGTTCTGTAAAGTGTGTCGTCAATCAAGAAAGGTTGGGAATCACTGTCCTAAGGAGTTCCATTTCCTTCAAGAGACTCTGTTCTGGCCCTATTTCATAAATGTCCAGATTTACGCTACAAGCTGCACAACAATATGGCTGAACAAAATGTACACCATTGACTATTAATTTGATATGAGCGGGAAGGGCTACGTCATCATCCTGACCTTATCTCAGAGTCACTCATATCAATGCCAGGCTGCTGAGGTGTGTGGCCAGCTTAAGACTTAAATCCGAATTAGCCGCATCATGAGGCTGGTGTGTACACTGTGAGGGTGTGGTTGGCAGACGCAGAACAGGGGATGTCGTGCTGTAATGACAGTGTTAAAACATAGTACCAACTTGGCCGAACGCATTAGAGCGGCCTCGCTAATAACAGAGCCGTGTCCTGGAGGCTACTGTGTTATCTCACCAGCCAGCAGCAACAGAGCCAATTACCTAAGTTAACTGCTGCCTGCCTGCCTGGAGTAATTGTCAGGATTAGGGAGCTTTGCTAGGGCTAAACGGAAGAGGCCGGCCGGCTCGTGTGTCCAGACAATGGGCCTCTCGCGTCTTGGAAATGTTCATATCCCTTATTTAATTATTTTCTTTCATATTGTCCTATATGGGAGTCTGTGAAGAGTCCTCCGAGTATAACAAATTTTCTCTTTAGTAACAAACGGCTTCTCACTTCTCTACTGAAATTCGGTCACTGGAAGTTCTCGTAAGATTTGTCTTTGTGTTAGCCCTCCTCGTTCTTAACTTGCAGCGCTAACCTATTTCCTTATTTTCCTATCATTACACTTCTATTACTCTTTCCCTCGTCCTATTGTTCCTACAGTATATCTATTATTTCTTGTATTTCCCATATTTGTATTAACTTTCTATTTATATCTCTTTGTACTTGTTCAAACACTTTTTATCTCTATTAGTTCTCTTTCTCCTATTAATTTCGCCTACTGCTATAATTAATCGTAATAATAATAATAATAATAATAATAATAATAATAATAATAATAATAATAATAATACTTACTTACTTACTGGCTTTTAAGGAACCCGGAGATTCATTGCCGTCCTCATATAAGCCCGCCATTGGTCCCTATCCTGAGCAAGATTAATCCAGTCTCTACCTTCATATCCCACCTCCCTCAAATCCATTTTAATATTATCTTCCCATCTACGTCTCGGTCTCCCCAAAGGTCTTTTTCCCTCCGGCCTCCCAACTAACATTCTATATGCATTTCTGGATTCGCCCATAAGTGCTACATGCCCTGCCCATCTCATCTGGATTTAATGTTCCTAATTATGTCAGGTGAAGAATACAATACGTGCAGTTCTGCGTTGTGTAACTTTCTCCATTCTCCTGTAACTTCATCGCTCTTAGCCCCAAACATTTTCCTAAGCACCTTAACCTATGTTCCTCTCTCAAAGTGAGAGTCCAAGTTTCACAACCATAAAGGACAACCGGTAATATAACTGTTTTATAAATTCTAACTTTCAGATTTTTTGACAGCAAACTGAATGATAAAAGCTTCTCAACCGAATAATAACAGGCATTTCCCATATTTATTCTGTGTTTAATTTCCTCCCGAATATCATTTATATTTGTTACTGTTGCTCCCAGGGATTTGAATTTTTCCACCTCTTCAAAGGATAAATTTCCAATTTTTATATTTTCATTTCGTAGGCCTAAAATATTCTCGTCAAGAGACATAATCATGTACTTTGTCTTTTCGAGATTTACTTCAAACCTATCTCTTTACTTGCTCCAAGTAAAATTCCCGTATAATAATAATAATAATAATAATAATAATAATAATAATAATAATAATAATAATAATAATAATAATAATAATAATACTAATAATAATAATTAGGGCTCGGAATTTGAGGAAAAATAATTTTTTTCGAGTGTCCGAAGACGAGGCCCAATATAATATATGTTCATTTTGGGTTAGTGTAGACCAAAAATGGCGAGTTTTATTTGTCCTTTTTGCCTTTTTCGGCGTTTTTTGGCTTAATGGTCCTTTTTTTAGCCTTTTTTTTATGTCTTTATGGCTTTTTTTGCAACTTCACCTTGTTTCGAATACATTTTTACTGCCATTTTTACAATTCAGGAATCCGAAGAATCTAGTCTCAATTTCAACTTCTTTTAAACACGTTGTCTAGTTTTACCTTCTAAAAACTTTTCAGATTCCAAACATTCTTGTTCCGCGAGAAACTACTGAACCCTCACTAATTTCAAATTATGCTAATCTAAAATATATATAATGTCTGAAAGAAGAAGAATTTCATTCACACAGTTTTTTCACAGTATATGTTGCATTCCACCAGAAGTTTGTATTTTTGAAACATTATAATCATTAAATATGTAATTGAAACTGAAATTATTAATTAATTTGGGTCACCTTTTACATCTCTTTTTCCAGTCTTTAGGTCCTTTTCATGATATCTTTAGGTCTTTTTAGGCTATTTATAGGGCTTCAACTTCCGAGCCCTAATAATAATAATAATAATAATATAGATATCTGGTGTTCTGCCCAAGGGCAGGTCTTTCACTGCAAACCCAGAATTCTCCAATATTTCTCTATTTTCTGCCTTCCTCTTAGACTCCGCATATGATCCTTGTATTATCTTAATGCCGTCTATCATCATATATCTTCTTTTGCACCGAACTCTTCTCCCTTTCGCTATTCCGTCCAGTGTATCCTTCAGTAAGTTTCTTCTCAGCCAGTGACCTAACCAATTCCTTTTTCTCTTCCTGATCAATTTCAACATCATTCTTTCTTCATTCACTCTTTCCAACACAGCGTCATTTCTTATCCTGTCTGTCCATTTCACACTCTCCATCTTCTCTATAGGCCTATCCACATTTCAAGTGCTTCTAGTCGCTTCATCGTTTCGAAAATATTCATGTCTTTCCACCCATACAATGTCACACACCACACAAAGCACACTAGTCTCTTCCTTAGTTTTTTTTTTTTCAGAAGTCGGCAGAAGATACTCCTTTTTCTATTAAAAGCTTCCTTTGGCATTACTATCCTCGAATTGCCTTCTTGCAGCAGCTCATGTTACTGCTTATAATAACCCCCAAGTATTAGAAGATGTTCACTTGCTCTACTGCCTCATTTAGTACTCGCAAGTTTACTTTCTTTATTTTTCTTCCGATAGCCATGGTCTTCGTCTTGTTTGCAGTGAATAATAATTTGAACAAAAGAACGAACTAAATACACTAACGCATGGCATGTATAGAGCGATCTAGAAGTGGGCGTACACCCCCCTCCCTTATTTCGCGAAGATTTGTGTTGGCGTGTTGGTAGCCTTGTGAATCTTGCTAGCCTTGGTAACTTTGCAGTAGGAGTAATAAACAGACATGGCTGATCAGAGTCCATAAACCATCGAAAACTAAGGCTTCATAAAAGACCTCTTTCCTATGACACTGTGGATACTGTGAAAATGAAATTTCGAGACTCCTTTGTCATGGAAAGCAACAATGTTGGGGAGGGAAAAACAGTCATTCGCAACAGGTAGTGGCAGACCAATAGCGATGGAGAAACATGCAACACTGTTGAGGCATCAGTGAAGATATCTTTTCAAAAAGCCGCTCGGAAAAGGTGTGCAGAGTCAATGAACGGAGTAATGCTGACTTGGATACGCGCAGAGCGGCATGCAGGGCGCGCTTCTTGCATTGTTCCGTTCATAGAGTGCCCGTGGTGCTGTCTTCTTCGCAGACTAGTGTGCTATCTACGGAACATGTACCCTCGAATCGTTGTCTTATGAGGGAAGGAAAATCCTCATTTTTACAAGAAGTCCCGACCTCTCAACACTTGACAATGCTCTCTGGGGTTAATCAAGGAGAGAGTCTGAAATAACTGATATCGTACAACGGAAAAGGTACGAGCAGCTTGGGAAGATGCCTTCGTTCACGTGACCCAGGATAATCTCCTCAAACCACTTGGCGGAACATGGCACAGAATTCAGTTGTACTACGACAATGACTGTCTCCATACCTAGGCCTATGTCCTGAACACTTAAACTATCGGGTAAGTAAATAAAATAAGTGTAAAAATCCTTCAAATAACTGTCTTATTCAACCTAAAGAATGATACAAATAAATTACATTAGGTCATTTATGCAATTAAAACGTGACAAGCGCTTTCGCCAATTAGTGGCATCATCAGATCTAAAAACATATCATAGTAATACTGTAGCATAAAGACAAGAATAGTGTGGGAAAACAATAAGATTTGATAAAATGCATACCGGTAGTAAATATGAATGTGAAGATGACGAGTTAAAAACGATATTACATGAAATAACTGTACAAACACTAAATATTGGACTAAATAATCACTTGAAAGCGTGCAAAAATTGTTGTTCAATATTGGTTGTAAGTGATTAATAGTCATACAAAGTCCAAATATTAAATGCCGTAAAACATACATTGAAAGGAAGACTTGAAGAACATGTAGTATGCAGCATGGATACATGAACTAACATAGTTAAATCGGGTAATGTTTTGCAGCAGTCATCACAACGCAAAAAGTGAGTAGCGTATTAAAAATTAGTAAGAATCAATAAAAACGTTTGAGTAAGTGGAAAAGAATGCAAGCAATACGGAGCAAAATAGCAATATTATTCAACAAGTGGAAAGACTTACAAAATTTGCTCCCTTGGAAGAAACTGATGCATCAAAGAAAAAATGTAAGTTACAGAGTACTCAGGGAGTTTTCGCATTCCAAGTCCCTATGCGTTAACGTTAACGTTATCGTTAACAACAACAACAACAACAACAATAATAATAATAATAATAATAATAAATTTATGATGTGAACTCTTGAGAAACCAATCACACGGAATTGATGTAACATCGTATTGTTAAGCTGAAAACGTTATTTCAATGCAGTTAGTCACATTGTAATTACCGTATTTACTCGAAAATAAGACCTCATCGATTGTAAGACCCTTCTAATTTTTAAGGTATTTGTTTTATAAAAATATTTTTATGCGAATTTTAGTCCCATAAGGAAATATGCAAAATATGTTGAAAATAAAACTGTCTACGTAGCCCAGGTATGCTCATTCCCTGACTCGCGATTACGTTCTGTAATCACAACCTTCGAATGTAGAGCGTGCTGTTCCTCGTGCGAAGCTCGACGGATGACTGCGGAAGGCAATTCAAGTACTTAGTAAAAAGTACGAACATTACAGGACAATGACACAGTCAAAAGCTTCTGTAAGAAAATGATCATTCCGTATAGTGTGGGAGGAAGACTATTTTTGTTGTGCATTCGGTGAAAGCATGAACTGTTTGCTATGTTGCAAGGTACTGTCAGGAATACTACTGAGTAACATAAAACATTATACGCTCTGCCATCCAGAACATGCCGAAGTGACAGGGAAGCTGTTTTCTGTAATATGTATTCATATACCAACGTTATTATTATTATTATATTATTATTATTATTATTATTATTATTATTATTATTATTATTATTATTATTATTACTATTATTGTTTGATTTTATTCCAAAAGAAATACATGTTATGATAAAATACTTTTTTCAGGAGTGCAACGTGCACTACAGTTTCAAGAATTGAAAGCACTTCATGAAAGGTCAAACATTGTAAAAGTCGAACAATTAGTGCCTGAATAAAATATAATTAATTATATCTCCGTACTGAAACAGTTCAAATGTGAATTCACAGAACATAGATTTAGTGGTTTTAGATGTATGGAGAGTGATATTAATCTTTTTGTCAATCCTTTTATAGTAAATTTACAGTCCGTGAGACTGCAGTTCCAGGATGCGTTAATTGATTTGCAAAGTGACATAGAATTCAGAAATGCAGAAAATATGACTTGACAAGTATAGAAGTGTTAAAAAAAATGAACAAAAAGAAATATCCCGAGATGAGCTTATTCGCTGCCACTTTGTTAGCTACCTTCGCCTCGACATATATGTGCGAACAATTATTTTCGAGAATGAAGGTACTAAATCCAAACATAGATCCCTATCAACAGATGAGCATCTTTTGAACCAGCTGCGCATTGCAGTAAATTCGTTGGAAATAGATTTCCGATTACTTTCAGAAAAAATAATAATGTAATAACTGAATATTACAGTGTATATGCTACTCCTTCCTTTTTCACGTTCAGATTATTATCCGTATTTGTTAGAGAATGAGAGCCATGACACGGGCGATGCTGCAAAGTAGTTGCGGAGCCCAATCAGTACACTGTGTGTGTTATACAGTGCAGCATCATCCGTGTAATCGGGGCTTTTACAATTTTGAGCATACCTGACGTAGCCTATAGTCGCCACACAGTCCCTTATGTGAAAACCGACGACACACGACACAGTCGTCGAACGGTCACCGCAGAGTACCCTAAGCGAAAACCGACCTTTACACTCTTAGCATGATTTTATCAGTTAGGAATCTCTACATCACCTTACTTTTCTAGATTCCTTTTCACTTGACGTTCTTCATTACATACCACTCAAAACTTGCGTCTGTTCTCTTCGAAAACTATGTTTATATTTAACGTTTCTTTGAAATCTTTACGTAAAGTAGGATATTATGACGTATGGTTGAACTATATGAATTTATATAGTGACGAGAATTCCTGGGGGATTCGTACTACCATTTATCAGTAATCAAAGTCCTTTGAGATTATATTCAATTAAAGTTAATTGCTAAACTTATCTGTTCGATTTACCTGCGGGAAAGAATTTCCAAATCAATTTGAATTGAATTACTGAAAATAAATAATGAATTGTCAATGTCAGAAACATCTGTGACGAACGAGAGATTTCATCATTCTTTCGAAACAACGTCTGAATATAGGTTGCATACTATTGAGTTTTAACCAAAAATTTAACCAAATGAAGAAATATTTAAATGTCATTGAAGAAATAGAAATACATTTTGCACATAACTTTAAAACAACGATGTATTTGATGCTTTATCTACAGTACTTACAGATTCATCTATACGGAGTATTTGGAAAATAAGTACAAATGTATAGGCCTATTTAGAAGTGATAGATTAAATCAATACGGATTGGAAATTCCTCTTGGAACTTTTTCCTTATTCTATAGTCTTTCTTTTAGTAATTAGCCGTATTACAAGCTAGAATTTTTCATGAATGAATGCGATATATTTTAGAAGATGAGAATGTCAACAGTATGATCAGTGTAATATGTAGCTAATCGGCGATGTATGCAATGGAGGGGGAAAGAAACTGGCAACCTTACCCCATTATCTCCTGGCCTAGTTGCCTCATAAATGGTGCCTTTTTGGTATCACTTGTGAGGTTCAGATCTGTTTTCGTACAGCTGACGAAACAACAACAACAACAAAACAATATCCACAGGAAGTGATGTCTTTTCGTTTTCGATGGTCCTAAATTATAGACTACTATCTAAGCTGAAATATTGCACTTTTGTAATAAATAAAAATGCTACATGGTAAATCAAAATGTAACAAGAATTTATTGTTGCTTTCATTATCGTGTTTTATTTAAATAAATATTTGCTTTTATTCCTCTGACATTCTGTACATCTTCCTGCATTAGCTTTAAATTCACGATTTATAAAACAATCAGTAGTTTAATATCCTTTATATATCGCCACAGTGAATCAGCGCTAGTGCGCTGGGCTTATAAGCCAGGGTCCCGGGTTCAAATCCCGTTCGATACACTCTGAATGTATAATAACTTGTTCCAGGCAACGGAATGAGCCAGTCAACACAGGGATTTTCTCCGGATACTCCGATTCCCTATGACATCCCAACATTTCTCCATCACCATTATTCACTACGACTTATCACCTATGGTGCACTCTGGATAATTTCTGACAAAGTAAATGGTTCTAGGAACTAGCGACATCTATGAACCACGCTCGTAGAGATGAGGCGGATAACGGCAAATTGGGGGCATTGCCATATAATGAAAAAAAAAGAACTAGATATTCTTTCAGGTTTCAAAGTATTAAAACAGTAAAAAGTATTCTCTAAAAATGACTCGCTTCAATTTACATGAAAAAGGAACATGAGAACATGGGTTAATTACAGAGTTATGAAGGAGAAACATGCTAATAGTAGACGTAGACTTTGAGGAAAGAAACGGGAAAAAGAGCAGAAATATGGGAGAGAAATCAGGCTAGATGGAAAGATAAACAGATCTTTAACCATAGCACTGCTAAGGAGGGGGAGCAAAATTGCCCGCTGTATTGGTTTTATTTGTGTAATATATTTAATTGTTGAACTAAAGAAGCAAGATTTTTGGTAGTTTAAGTACGTTATTTTACGACGCTTTATCAACATCTTAGGTTATTTAGCGTCTAAATGAGACGAAGGTGAAAATACCGGTGAAATGAGTCTGGGGTCCAGTACCGAAAGTTACCCAGCATTTGCTCATATTGGGTAGGAGGGAAAACCCCGGAAAAACCTCAACCAGGTAACTTGTTCCTCTCGGGAATCGAACCCTGGCCACCTGCTTTCGCGGCCACAGGTGTGGACTTTTGGATAGTTGTAGATTAATATCTCAAGTACATAATGACATGGATTTATAATTTTTATGAATTATTTAAATCTGCCCATAATCTTTATTTATGGTGCGGGCAATTTTTCTCCCCTATTTTAGATATATGCACAAATTGTGAAAGTGAAAATGAGTAAAAAAAATCTCTTAAGAATTAAGCCATTAATTTATGAGTTTGATTTTCAGTTTCCCTATTTGTGGTTTGCAGTAGTATGGTTTTCTTGATTACTTAGTAATGTACAGAAAAGTCTCAAGTTTAAATATCCTAAGTGTTAGTCTAATGAAAATGTATATTTCTCATATAGGCTATTTTCAGAAAGTCTTATATCTGTGTTTTTAGAATGTTCTTTATATATAAATTGTGTAGTAACATAGTAAAGTAATTCCTAGTTCATTAAAAAATCAAGATAAAACGTGGGTAATTTTTGTCCCTCCCTCTAAGACATCCACGTGACATCATACCTCAGTAGTGATAGGGTTAAGTAATAGGAGGACGAACTGCAAGTGGACGTGCCGGAGAAATAGAAAGCAGCAAGAATACAGAAGGAGCAGAAATACGTGAAGATGAAGAAGAGAAATTTATAGAAAGACTAACAAACAGAAGGACGTGAAGAAAGGATATGAGCAAACATATGAAGAGAGCGAACAGTTACATAGAGAAGGAGCAGTAGGAGAACATGGGGGAGGAATAAGAGGGCGAATAGAAAATGAAAGATAATGTATAGGAGGATTAACAGGACAAAGAGAAGGAGAATGTATTGAAGGAGGAACAGAAGAACACGGAGAGGAAAAGCTGGAAATATACCTATACACGAGGAGAAAACGGAGAAGTATGAGGATACATAGAAATAGCAGGAGCAAACTGAGAAGAAGTGGAGGGAATATAAAGGAGAAAGATGAGGAAACATGAAGGCGGACAGAAAGTGAAGAAATAGAAGTATTTGTTTTAGTTATTTGGCTTCTGAGTTAAAATATTATTTTTATCAAACGAAATGAAGCACTAACCATTGTTAATATATTGTAGATTGGCGAATAAAAACGTGCCTTTGTACCAAGCATATCAATGGCTTGATGAAGAGTATTCTTTACACAGATATTGCATTAACATAGATTTTTTATTTCTCTCTTCTACTTAGCTCTTTGCTTCCCTAATTTTGTAGGCTACGTTGATGATTTTTTCTCCAGTATTTAAATTTGTATTTATCTAAACTGTTGCTAGTAGTTTCTGCCACTGAAAATCTCTCTGATCTAGCCAATTGGCCTCAGTTGATAGTATCTGTTAAACATGAAAAAATAAAAACATGAAAACTATTTGACTAGTAGCTCGTATAATAGTTTCCACATCCTTGTAAAATAGTTCCCTTTAATATAAAGTAAAATTTAAGCACGAAAATAATATTTGTTTTTATTAAATCAGTTACACCAAAAGGATGCATCTACAGCAGTGGCCGGCATGTTCCGTGTTCTGTGATGCCATACGACAGAGCCGCCTTGTTCTTTGCTCGGCAATCTCTGCATACTGAGCACAGCGTGGAGAGAAGGTTCAACTGAGCGGTGGCGGTATGGCGCTTATGCACCGACAGAGCACGATCCATTCTTCTGAGATAGTATGGGAACAGCACAATTACAATACATTTGTATGAAAACAAAACTGTACAACCGTGATAAATCAATGTAACAACATATTTTGGTTTGTAATCAATTTAATATAGGCTACTTACAATAACATGAAATTCATAATACAGCCAGCTGTAGAAGCGTTCGTGTATATAAATGAGGCTCCGAAACTGCTATAAACATACAAATATAGAAATAAAGACTTGAAGCCAGAATCACTGTTCTGTGACGTCATCCCTCAGAGCAATCGTGCTCTCTTTTAAGAACATCGGCATCCAGAGCTCTAAGGGCGAAGAATAGCTTCAATGCTGAGCTCTACAGTGACAACCTATAGGTCTACATCTAATTTCGTGCATATGACTATTTTATAAATTTTGCTCGTTTTTGTTTTCTTTTCGAGACAAAAATGGTTTTTATAAGAAACTTTCCTTAGCGTATTTTGGGAAAGCCAATATGCTCAGTCGGTTTAAGAGAGCAGTGTATTATGATAGGAAATGATTGAAATAATTTCAGTTTTATCCTTTAAATGTATATAAATTTGATCCGAAGAAATGTAACTTTTCGTTCTGCAAAATAAAATTTATAATGTTACATTTGTTCGGATCAAATTTCTCCAAATTTAATAGAAAAAACTAAAATTCTATCAATCAATTATTAATCATAAAACACCGCTCTCTTAAATTGACTGAGAATATTGGGAATTAAACCAATGGCTTTCACAAAAATCCTAATTATTATCTCGATAAGGAAGTAAAAACGAGCAAAATTGTATTTAACTTATTTGTTTGAAATATTTCAAAGAATAATCACCTGAAATTAATGACATTACTTACGGGTCATCCTGTATAGATACAATACAACGTAAAAATAAAATTAGAACTTAACCAATTCCCCTGAAGCAGTTATTATAATACAACTTGCCACTGCCACTGCGCAATTGCTGTGCTCCTCTTCAGGTGCTCATATAGTCTGACCTTGTTCCGACGTCACAAATGCACAACCTGCCGACCACTGATCTACAGTATATGACAGTTGTGTCAGAGTTGTAAGCTCCGAAACCGGTTGTGGAGCTAGAGACGTCCAGTCGGAGCGTGAACTTGCTTATGTCTGTGGAAGCACCGGAGCACGCAACGAGTTATAGTGGAGCGCTCCGCTCCGTTTAGGCTGTGTCTGACAACGCTGATATATGACAATCCATCATATTACATCCCTAACACATATACGCACAAACATTAACACAAACACATACATATTAATTATTGTTAGTATTATTAATTATTGTTAGTATTATTAATTATTGTCAGTATTATTAATTATTGTTAGCATTATTAATTATTGTTAGTATTAATTATTAGTATTATTATTAATTATTAGTATTATTATTAATTGTATTTTTAATTAATAAGTTTATTATTGTCATTATTGAGTGTAATTAGTTACCACTGCCACCGGGTATATACCCACTGCAGTGTGAATAAATACATACATATTTTTCTGTGCGGATGTTTAGAGAACAAACATGTTTTTGAATCGAACAATGCTCTCTTGTAACGGTAAAACTAATAAGGCCTAATTGAAAATTTTAATTTAGGTTGTACTCATCTTAAATAGAATAAAAATTGAATACCTGGTATAAAAACTTGGAGGTATTGAACAAAATTAGGTAACATTAACAACGGGAAATGTTGACTGTAACTCATGCCTGTTGAGCACTGTCGTTATCATGTAATTTTTTCGTATTGCGAAAGGGAGTATTTTCTAAATGACGATCTAACTGATCGATGGATTTGGCTCCAGTGTACTTTCCGGTATATTGTGTTGGTAGCGATAAAAACGCTGTCGGTCCAATGATGAAATTTTAATGACTTCCTTTCATAATCTATAAACGTCTGATTATGCAGTATTGATGAGGAAAGCGAACGCCCTGGATGAGTTTTTCATTTAACATGGAGACACGACAGCATTGTCATTTTTGTTGAGTGGGACAAAAAGTAAATGCGAAAATCATACATTTTGCAAAAGCTCTAAGAGCGTATTCCCGTGTTTTGCTACGGTTTTTTTTAAACATTAGTCTATCGAATTGTTAGTGATGAACTGTTTCGCGATTTTCGATCGTAGTCAAGTTTTAAAACGCGTTGCAAATTTACTTAATGCTAGTACATTTTCTGTGTCGATTTAAAAAAGTAATTATTTATGAAAAGTAAATCGACAAAATGTTGTGGCTACGTGTGTCCATGTAACCGCATGGTAAAAGCGTTTAAATTGATTCTGTTCCCTTCTCCTGGTACAAGCCTCGAATCACTCTAGTTTTACTGGTGGGCGACACCAGAAAAAAAGAGCGAGTGCGAAATTCAAAAGTCCATTAATTATGTATATCACACGAGAATTACTGATACTCAACAAGCATTTTTCTTGCCTCTAGCTGAAATCGCCATCACTGGTCGAGTGCTAGTGATTATATTTGATACTCAATGATTCAAATCTGACAAAGAATATTCGAGTATTAACGGTGAACGAATCTTCTTACAGAACTAAAGGACTCCAGACTATTCTAGCAAAATTTATGTTATTTCCTGCGCTCTATTTTTGCTTTCTAAACAGACATTTCTTCAAGTTCTGAGACTAGAATAATAACTAATGATTCAATCAGAATAGTCTATAATTTTAATTATCATTTCACGACTTTCCATTAAATACGTGATTATACATATGGTATCTGTGGAATTAGAGTTAGTGAGATGGTATTTTGTTGAGCTGAACCGGGTGATTCGCCATGAGATTACCTGATATTCGCCTCGCAGTTTAGAAAAACCTTGGAAAAACTTCATCAAAGTAATAAAATCAGAAGGAATAGTAAATATTTTAGCGGTTGGTAGTACGTATTATTCCAGGTTAATGTTCATATAAACATCTAATTTTCAATATTAGTGTGGAGATACTTATGTTTGAATGTTACGCATAAAAGCCTCACAAAAAGTGTGAAAAAAAGACAAATAACTTATTTTGTGCATTGATTGATTGAAAACATCACAAAAGTTGTAGAGGAAACACAAATAACTTATTTTTTATCGGTTTGTTAATTATTAAATGATATCAATAATTTGCAGTTCAAAGTAATTTCAGCATGGACTTCAATGCATGGCGCGAGAACAGATCCTTGAGGAACTCCTACATCGATGTTCCTGAAGATAGAGAGCGATGCTCCTGTTCGAACGATTTTGAAGGCAGTCAGCTAGTAGATGAAAGTAAATATGAGGAAAGTTTAATGTAGTTTAGACATGATGTTTAAGAAGGAATTGTAAACATTTTAAGATGTGGTATTATGGAATATTCCGAAAAAAAATGTATATAAACATTTGTAAAATTTTCAATGGATGTGGACATGTAGCTATTTGACTGAGCCTATAAAAGTATGGAGGAAAGAAATAATGATGCATTTATAGACTGATTGAAAACCATAGATGACATGCACATTATAGCAGTCAGATGAAATAATATAACCTAAATCCAACATTTCCCGGATGAAGGATCGTACGTGATGTTTACGTTCATTGGCCATCAAGGTCCTCAGACCTTAATCCTTTAGGGCCGTATTCATAGACATTTTTAGCGCGGGCTTCCGGTGGATGATCAGCGCTTTTCGTATTCATAAACCAGTGTTAGCGATAGGATATGATTTGAATTCTGTATTAGTAACCAGTGGATAGCCGGGGCTAGCTTAATACGCTCGTAGTGCGTGCTGCGAATTGTCTATGAATAGCACCCTCAGAGTATTGTCTCTGAGAATGGATGAAAAGATATACAAAAAAAAAAAGTAAACACCAGAAACGAATTGGTCGCTTGCATTACGAAGAGTGTTATCCTCATAAAATTGCGACAAGACGACCTTAGAAGAAGTGTATGTAGGGCTACTATTGCCAAGAGAATTGAAAAGTGCACTGAAGTCGGTGGTAGATTTAAAAAAATACTTTGGTATAATTTAAACAATAAATGCAATGAATAAATAATTTGTCTTTCCTTCATATTAAATGTAAGGCTTTAAAACAATCTATAGTCAAAGTCATTCGACTCCTTCCATATATTTTGTAAAGTTCTTATGCGTAACATTCAAACCATTAAAAAATTGGGCACATAGTTATACCAACTCCTTTACTCGGAATAATACCTGCTATTATCCCCTAAAAAATTTACTATTTGCCATGAAACACCCTGTAAGCAACCAATTAAGATTAAAATTTATGCAAAGACCCTGAAGACTTCTACAGTAGCAAGAAAACTTGTTAAATGAGCTGAAATGTTACGTATTCCAGAATGAAACAACTAGTAAAATATAATGTGAATTGATTTTTATCTCAACATATTTAATCCAATGCATGACTCAAACTACGAGTGTCAATCCACTGGTTTTGTAATGTAAAAATTGATATTTCGCATTTTTCTGTTCATATCCTTTAGTAATGCGAACCATACCTTAGGTACGCATCGGATAAGGAACAGATTTTTGGCTTCGTTAAAACTACGTTCGAAAAGCAACGTCCGCGTAGGACCCAGATTATTTTCCATTGATGTCTGATGTCCAATGTTGGCCAAGCATCGTGTTGACATTAGTCGTGACAGTTCCGTAGTGTGTCCATGTAAATAAATTTATCTTTCGGTCTAAAACGTGTAGACTGCGGTTTTTCTGAGAAATATAATCTCGAATGAAGAGAATCTTTGTGAATATTGTTTCCTAATTTCCTAATAAAAATTTTCTATTTCATAATATTATTATTAGTAATCCTATTTTCCGTTTACGAATTTGTAATTAACTATTTGGGTGCGTTCTCCAAATTTATCTACTTTTGGCACGTCGAAAAAGCTGAAATGTCATTTAAAATAAAATTAGAAAACCATTTTGTCTATTATCTTGTTATCATACGATAAGTGTATCGGCAATAATGTAATCGCGAGTTCTGCAATATGAAAGTGATAATAGACACGTACGATACACTTTGAGTGAATCACTGCAAAAATTATACGTCTGTAGTTTACGTACTTGCATATTTCAAATTATTTTTTCATGTATTTATGCTGAAGTCTCTTTTAATAATTCCCGCAACAGAAAGAAATTTCAAACTGGAACGACTTTCGATAGAATTCTGTGGGAGATAATGGCTAAACAAAACACTAATGCAGAGCGAGGCATGGACAACTTTTAAAAAGTGGTAATATTATTAAGACCTCATAATATGAGGTTATATTATAATCTTACAGCCCACCATATTAAGTTATGACTTAACAATTTAGTCTAAAAAATTTAACACAGATTTTTAACATT
The DNA here is from genome assembly GCF_040183065.1 of Periplaneta americana. Lineage (NCBI taxonomy): Eukaryota > Metazoa > Arthropoda > Insecta > Blattodea > Blattidae > Periplaneta > Periplaneta americana. The sequence continues at coordinate 106,129,331 of NC_091121.1, forward strand.
TTAAACCAATAACAACGTTTTAGTTAACATCTGTTGGCCCTGCATGTAACATATATTGACGTAATTAATTATTACAATATTTGCTTCAATCAATTGTTCTTATTTCTTACTGAATGTACCACTGCCTATATCGACACTACACACTCTCACTGAATAGTTCTGTAGGTAGTTAAAAAGAGAGAAACTTCATTTCCTCCTCAATACGTACTTTTGAGCTCATTCCTTTGACTATTTTCATTGTCTTTCTTTGTGTCTTCTTTTACAAATTTTTCATCATCATTAGCCTCTGTCTTTCCACTTTTAGACCTGTTACTGTCTTCCGCCATGTTTTGGTGGTTTTCCAAGCGATCTTTTTTCTCAGAATATTATTTAGATATTCTCGTCCTTCAATTCTTTTGATTTGTCCTGTACTCATGAATGTATTCTGTATTTATGCAGGCTAATTTCGAGTCCTTTCATAAATTTATCTTTCGGTCTAAAAACGTGTAGACTGCGGTTTTTCTGAGAAATATAATCTCGAATGAAGAGAATCTTTGTGAATATTGTTTCCTAATTTCCTAATAAAAATTTTCTATTTCATAATATTATTATTAGTAATCCTATTTTCCGTTTACGAATTTGTAATTAACTATTTGGGTGCGTTCTCCAAATTTATCTACTTTTGGCACTTAAAGTTATACGTCTACGAGTTCTGTCCAATACTAGGATGCCATCCCACAAAGTAGACCGACACATTTTCAGATGAGAATTGTTGCGTCCATATTTATAAACTACACGACATATTCCAATGATGTAAACGGCGATCAACAAAAAAGGAACCATTGTATTCTACGTGACCTTGAGTTGGGCGGGTGACGTCATTTAGAATTACGAGGGAGAAGAAGATGTTGAGGCACGAATTGGCGGGTCGCGCTGCAGTCGAGGCAGTGTAACACGAGAATGCGAAGAGATAGAACGTTCACAGTGGTGTCATACAATTCGTAACGAACCAAGCTAAAATTTCAATTGAACAATCATCCGCAGTCGAGAAGTTAAATTGGAAAAAATCGCTAGTGAAGTAAAAATGTCGAGGCATATGCAGGACAAAATGAGAACGGATGTATAAGCAGAATGTAACAAACAATAGGGTAGGGTGGTTACTATAGCAACGGACTTGTTTACTCTCAGTGCATACAAGACAACTACTCCCAGGAGTCCCAGCACAGTAAAGATATACCGGAATTTCAGGATATATCTGGAAAGAAGATATGTTGATTGTCACTGTTGACGTTACCTTAACGGCAATTCTATCAGCGACATATTCACGCATAAACATGTAGCTGTGTCTCCGATACAGCCTACCCTATTTTTTTCTGTGTTGTAAACTTAACCAAAACAACGATCCCCACAGTAGGTTTTCACCTGACGACGAAGAGAGATCCACTCTATGAAACGTTATGATACAATTTTAGAAAATTACCAATGGAAAAAGTCCAAATAACTCAACTATTGAAATATACACCGTTGCTCCCCTCCTCCTCTTCATCCAGAACAATAATATATAGACTATTTGCAGTTTAATCTCTTAATGCTTCAGTTCGTAATATTCTATCTGCGTCTTTCTAAAAGAGATCTAATATATAATAAATAATAAACCTAACTAATTCAATAATATCTAGACTATTTCCTGTTTCATCTGTTAACGTTTCAGTTCGTAATATTCTACTTGCATCTCATCACAAGAGATGGGTACAGAGAAAATAATAAACCTAACCAATTCAATAATATTTAGACTATTTCCTGTCTCATCTGTTAATGTTTCAGTTCGTAATATTCTACCCCGTCTCTCCACATGAGATGGAAGTAGCGAAAATAATAAACCTAACCAATTCAATAATATCTAGACTATTTCCTGTTTCATCTGTTAATGTTTCAGTTCGTAATATTCTACCCCGTCTCTCCACATGAGATAGATGTAGCGAAAATAATAAACCTAACCAATTCAATAATATCTAGACTATTTCCTGCTTTAGCTATTAATGTTTCAGTTCGTAACATTCAACTCGCGTCTCTTTACCAAGAGATGGATGTAGCGAAAATAATAACCCTAACCAATTCAATAATATCTAGACTATTTCCTGTTTCATCTGTTAATGTTTCAGCTCGTAATATTCTACTCGCGTCTCTTTGCCAAGAGATGGATGTAGAGAAAATAATAAACCTAACCAATTCAATAATATCTAGACTATTTCCTGTTTCATCTGTTAATGTTTAAGTTCGTAATATTCTACCCCGTCTTTCCACATGAGATGGATGTAGCGAAAATAATAAACCTAACCAATTCAATAATATCTAGACTATTTCCTGTTTTAGCTATTAATGTTTCAGTTCGTAACATTCAACTCGCGTCTCTTTACCAAGAGATGGAAGTAGCGGAAATAATAACCCTAACCAATTCAATAATATCTAGACTATTTCCTGTTTCATCTGTTAATGTTTCAGCTCGTAATATTCTACTCGCGTCTCTTTGCCAAGAGATGGATGTAGAGAAAATAATAAACCTAACCAGTTCAATAATATCTAGACTATTTCCTGTTTCATCTGTTAATGTTTCAGCTTGTAATATTCTACTCGCGTCTCTTTGCCAAGAGATGGATGTAGAGAAAATAATAAACCTAACCAATTCAATAATATCTAGACTATTTCCTGTTTCATCTGTTAACGTTTCAGTTCGTAATATTCTACTCGCGTCTCTTTACCAAGAGATGGATGTAGCGAAAATAATAACCCTAACCAATTCAATAATATCTAGACTATTTCCTGTTTCATCTGTTAATGTTTCAGCTTGTAATATTCTACTCGCGTCTCTTTGCCAAGAGATGGATGTAGAGAAAATAATAAACCTAACCAATTCAATAATATCTAGACTATTTCCTGTTTCATCTGTTAACGTTTCAGTTCGTAATATTCTACTCGCGTCTCTTTACCAAGAGATGGATGTAGCGAAAATAATAACCCTAACCAATTCAATAATATCTAGACTATTTCCTGTTTCATCTGTTAATGTTTCAGCTTGTAATATTCTACTCGCTTCTCTTTGCCAAGAGATGGATGTAGAGAAAATAATAAACCTAACCAATTCAATAATATCTAGACTATTTCCTGTTTCATCTGTTAACGTTTCAGTTCGTAATATTCCACCCCGTCTCTCCACATGAGATGGATGTAGCGAAAATAATAAACCTAACCAATTCAATAATATCTAGACTATTTTCTGTTTTAGCTATTAATGTTTCAGTTAATAATATTCTACTCGCTTCTCTTTACCAAGAGATGGATGTAGCGAAAATAATAACCCTAACCAATTCAGTAATATCTAGACTATTTCCTGTTTCATCTGTTAATGTTTCAGCTTGTAATATTCTACTCGCGTCTCTTTGCCAAGAGATGGATGTAGAGAAAATAATAAACCTAACCAATTCAATAATATCTAGACTATTTCCTGTTTTAGCTATTAATGTTTCAGTTCGTAATATTCTACTCGCGTCTCTTTACCAAGAGATGGATGTAGAGAAAATAATAAACCTAACCAATTCAATAATATCTAGAATATTTCCTGTTTCATCTGTTAATGTTTCAGCTTGTAATATTCTACTCGCGTCTCTTTGCCAAGAGATGGATGTAGAGAAAATAATAAACCTAACCAATTCAATAATATCTGGACTATTTCCTGTTTTAGCTATTAATGTTTCAGTTCGTAATATTCTACTCGCGTCTCTTTACCAAGAGATGGATGTAGAGAAAATAATAACCCTAACCAATTCAATAATACCTAGACTATTTCCTGTTTCATCTGTTAATGTTTCAGCTCGTAATATTCTACTCGCGTCTCTTTGCCAAGAGATGGATTTAGAGAAAATAATAAACCTAACCAATTCAATAATATCTAGACTATTTCCTGTTTCATCTGTTAATGTTTCAGTTTGTAATATTCTACTCGCGTATCTTTACCAAGAGATGGATGTAGAGAAAATAATAAACCTAACCAATTCAATAATATCAGACTATTTCTTGTTTTATCTGTTCATGTTTCAGTTCGTAATATTCTACTGGTGTCTCTTTACCAAGAGGTGGATGTAGCGAAAATAATAAACCTAATCAATTCAATAATATCAAGACTACTGTATTTCCTTTTTTATCTATTAATGTTTCAGTTCGTAATGTACTCTACTCGCGTCTTTTTACCACGAGATGGATGTAGCGAATATAATAACCCTAACCAATTCAATAATATCTAGACTATTTCCTGTTTCATCTGTTAATGTTTCAGCTCGTAATATTCTACTCGCGTCTCTTTACCAAGAGATGGATGTAGCGAAAAATAAACCTAACCAATTCAATAATATCTAGACTGCTATACGTATTTGAAAATATCATTACGATTCAAAATACCAAAATGAAAAGAAATAAAGAGTTATTACATTAACAGTAAATGGTCCAGTACGGAGTACTAAATCTTTCTGTCTCAAACAAGGTCGTATTTAAGAAGCAAATGATCGGTCACAAGAGTGAGAAGCTGACTATGCGATCTGGTTCAGCCACAAACTTCTTTCTTGTGGTGCGCAATAACCGTGATGTATGTTTCTGCGATGTCAGCAGCGTGGAGTAAAAGGTGCGATGAGAAAGCACTTTGGCTTCCGCGCAGCAAATTAAGATGTCATGTAGCAGCGCTACCACTGGAATTCTATGAAGGAGATGGCTAACTTGGCCGCCATCTGTCGCCCTGATAACAGCAACAGCAGTAGTGTTGCACCATATATAATAACAATAATAATAAAATAGACAGCAGCGCCCCAGCGCAACGAACTTAGGAGCAATTGGGCCTCTCATCTCCTACCAATTGTTGTCTTTATAGCTACTTTTAGTAAAAGCGTCTGGGACGTTTTTCGTCTCGATTTTCTTTGTTTCTACTCTATCGGTGAGGCCGGCTGGCCAGGCGCCACGCCCACCATGTCTTTAGAAGGTTCGGGTACAGTGCAGAACATTCGTTGTGCATCAGTGTTACATGGTAATTAGCTTCAACTTATAGGCTATAGTCAAACACTATCACCCATAGTTCCATGAAAAATTGGTTTCTTACAAGATCGGTTGCTTAATAAGGGGAGGCCTTTTCGCACAAATAATGAGTTAAACTACTGTATGTAGGCCCTACATGAAATAAAATGACCTGAAATGTATTAGGATAATGCATAAATTGGTTCATCACAAAACTGCGTTGTTAGGAGATTGTTTAACGTTTGTCATTTGTAATTTGTTGTTTTGAGTGTTGTGTTTGTAAATACTCCTTGAATTTTGCGGATTTGAAGAAAAGTTTCTGCTATTTGTGGGCTAAAGATGTAGAGTCAAGTGGATAAACAAAACGAACACTTCCAACATATTCTTCTGTCTGAGTTCAATAGAGGAGCGAAGGCAGCGGAGTCGGCTCGAAACATTTGTGCCGTGTACGGGGAGAATGACATCGGCCAGTAAATGGTTCTGTCATTCCAACACACAATACCCCGTATAAAAGTTAGTGTCCATCTACAGCAGATGATGTTATGAGCCTGGTGGGATAAGCATCTACTATGAATTGCTTCCCAGGAATATAACCGTAACTGGTGACATTTATTGCCAACAACTCAGACGCTTTTCGGTTGTAATTTAAGAAATAACACCAGGAAGACTGCGACAAGTGCTTCTGCAACATGATAATGCACGCCCACACTCCGCTAACATGACGAAAGCAGCTATCCAGGAGCATGGTGTGGAGATAATTTCACATCTCCATAGCCTATTTTTCCGATCTTCCGCCCTAAAATTTCTACCTTTTTCGTTCTCTAACCAACAATCTTGAAGGAATCTCCTTTGAAAACGAATGACTGTTTCAGCCAAGAAAGGTGGACTGGGGAGTTAAGGGGTATTTTTTAGTGACTCGATTGAAGTATTAGCGCCTGATATATACTATCTTGTTTTATTTACTTTTTTTTCCCTTTTTCTTATTCTTTCCCCTACCTGTATTTCAATATTGAATCCCTGAACACGAATGTTGCTTATACGGGGGTGAATTTATTTAACTTAATTTTGGAATGTTTTAGTACTCAGTATGTTCAGTAGCTTATGCTTAATTTATTTATTAGTTTAAGCATACCGGAAAGAATTAATTAACTCCTCTTATGTATATACATTTATTTCTGAATAATTGATCCATTTTTGTTGATTATAAGATAAAATTACCTTAGGGATAACAGCGCAATCTTTTTTGAGAGTTCTTAATTGATAAATGCGTTTGCGACCTCGATGTTGGATTGAGGTTTAATTTGGGTGTAGAATTTCAATTTGTTTAGGTCTGTTCGACTTTTAAAATCTTACGGCGGTCGTAATGATCCAATATCAATAGTAGGAGATAAACTTCTATGAAAAAATGTCCAGAAAAATGAGATGAAGGAAAATACTTCTGAAACAATAAACAAGATTAACTTATACTTTATCGTAATCCTTTTGTTACTACTTTAGTATGTAATCCTTGATAAGTACCTTTTCGCAAAATATCGTGTCTTATTTTGTTTTATTTACTACATTTTTAATCGTAAATTGTTAATGATTTTGTTATTTGATTTACAATGATATACAAAATATAAGCAGCCAAAATTGGCTAAATATGCAGATAAATAAATATATTTGAATAAGTTACTGAAAAAAGCAATAAAATTGCAGTTTTATTCCCGAAACTGGGTGACGTATTCTATGTGATGATGCATCCCTAATGCAGACAGAATTTCTTTTATCAAAAACTTCTTGTCTCTGCGATTTCAAACCGAATCTCTTGCGAGGTGTCTATGTAATGTAAGAATTACAATACTATTAAGTTTATGCAAGTCAGACTTCTTAACAAGAGAAGAGGGATCTCGATGTAGTAATTACAAAACGATTAGTAATGATTTGACAAGAAAAAGTTTCCAGAAAATTTCACATACAATCTTCGCTACTGTTACGTATCCGGTCTTTCAATAAGAGTGTCCTACTTTTAACATAAAACAGCAGCCGCGTTTATAAATCTATAGGAGTAATATTTTTTCCATCATTACAGTTGTTCTTCACAAATAACCATGAAACGTTACATCATTCCACAATGCGTAGAAATCGTTAAAATTTATTATCAAAATGGGTCATCCGTTCGCCAAGTATTCCGTGCATTACGTGCGCGTAATCGTCCCTGCGAGAGAACAATTCGATGTTAGATCGAATAATTTGAGGCAACTTGTTCCGTCGCAAATCAAATAACGTCTGTACGTGAACGACGCAAACGCTCCAATGAAAACACAGTCGCCGTTCGTGAGAGTGTACGCGAGAATCTACGGAAATCAATCTTTCAACGAGCACAGGAATTGGGTTTTTCATAGACAACAACTTAGCGGATTTTGAATCTGAACTTGAAGTTATACCCTTACAAAATTGTTTTGCTCAAGAACTGAAGCCAAATGACCATAGATTGTGCCGTGTATTCTCTGACTGAGCTATGAAGCAATTGGAAGTTGACCTTGCTTTTAGCCGAAAAATCATTTTTAGTGACGAGACCCATTTTTGAATGAATGCTTTCGTTAACAAAGAAAATTGGCGCTTTTGGAGCAATGAGAATCCATTGGAGATTCAAGGACGACCACTTCAAACCAAAAAAAGTTGGCCTACCGTCTGGTGTGGATTTTAGTACGGCGGAATTATTAGTCCATATTTTTTCCAAGACGAACGAGTAGGCTCTGACTTTCAATGGGAAAGATAAAGGGCTATGATAAGGGATTATTTTTAGCCTTAATTGGAAGGTATGGATCTCAGCAAGTTGGCGCCACATGTCATACTGCTCAGTCGACCTTTTGAGGTAGAAGTTCAGAGGCTTCATCATGTTGTTAACTGGTCCCTGAGATCATGTGATTTAACGCCGCTGGATTACTTTTTATGGGGTTATGTTAAATCACGTGTTTATGACAGCAAATCACAAACAGTTAATGACTTAAGAAACAATATCATGCGCGTTAATTGTAAAGTTGAGTCTGGTTTTTATTTGTCTGTCATTGAAAATTGGAAGACGCGTATACATGCAACCCAACGAAGCCGCCACGGCCATTTAACTGACGTTCTCTTCCATAGGTAATGACCAGGGAACGGATTTATATGGACTAAAAATATATGAAATATGTAAATATATATGTAGTTATTTTTACCAAAATATGGAATTAAATATGGATTTTTACCAAAATATGGAATTAAATATGGACTTAAAATTATAAAAAAATGACTATGTACGTTAAATATTGGTACATTTTAATCAAACTAAACAAAAAATATAATGGACGTACCTTATCTTCCAATGTAGTTTCAACAAAACACAATTTTTATTGTCTGTTACCATAACAATAGGTTACAAACATTTCTTTCAAGTGCTGAAAAGTGAATCTTCTTCTATTGTCTCTGAGGATAGATTTATACTGACTAAAAGAGCGTTCGACGTCACAAGAAGTAACTGGTACATAATTCAATTTCACAATGTCTGCTGGGGATAAGTCCAAGTTAATCTTCACTGTTGATTCACCACTCATCACAGCAACAACCTTTTGTAGTTCTTCATATCCAGGGTTTTTTGAAAGTACAGTGTCCACCTTAGCTCTTACTGCATCTGCAACTTTACCTCTACCACGATTCAGTTGTTCCACAGTACTATTTATAATTTCAAAACTTTCAGATAGTGAAAGGTGCCTATTTTGGAGACTTTTGAGCGTTTTTATGATGCATGAAAATGTATGCTGAATGTGAGCTAAGTCATTCTTCACACTTATGTCACAGGTAACTGTTTTCGCAGTATCAATTGAGACTGCATCTTCAGAGTCCAATGCAAGGAGAACATTGTTAATAGAGTCTATATGTTCGGCATAATATTCAACTGCTTCTAGCCATGTACCCCATCTAGTTAAAATTGGCTTTGGTGGCAATGGAATTTCAGGGTACATTTCTTTCAACACGTTAACTCTACTGGGAGCTTTGAGAAATACTTTTTTCACTGATGAAATCAACAAATCTACTTTAGGGAAATTGTCTCTGACCACTTCTGCCACACGATGAAATGCATGCGCCACACAAGTAAAATGAGTCAATTTAGGATATACAACAGATAATGCTTGTCCAGCTTTGACCATATAAGGGGCAGCATCGCTAATAAAGAATAACACATTATCGTACATAATACCCTTTGGCCACAGGATACCCATAGCTTCGTTGAACAGTTTAACTATAGTTTTGTTATTGCACTTTTCTAGAACATCACAATGTAAAAGAATTCGTTCAGAATATTGTTCACTTAACAAACCGATAACTACATTACCAACAAGTCTACCTTCTTTGTCGGGAGTCTCATCAATGGAAACCCAAATTGAACTATCTTTAATTTCATCTCTTATCTTCTGTATTGTCTCATCGTAGATGGATGGAGCATACGTCTTCCTAAGTGTTGACTCATCCGGGATTGTATGTTGAGTATATTTTTCAAGGAATTCCCTGAAGACCTTATTCTTTAGTTTGTAGAGAGGAATATCAGCAGAGATGAGAGAACGGCACAGGTCGATGTTAAACTCAGATCTTACATTCGATGTTGTTGGTTGTGTTAAAAACAATTGTCTCTGCTTGGAATTTAGTTGTTTGTTGGCCTGATGTTTACTAGTTGTAATGTGTTGTTGCACCAGGAACTTTTGTGTAGATGATACTGCACACTGACACAAATTACAAAATAATATTTTATTGTCAGTTGATAAACCATCTTCTTTAAATTCTGAAATGTAACTTGTTAGTTTTGATTTTAAATTGACTGAATGACGTACTTTTGGCATATTTACCGTCTTTATAGTATGATTTACAAAACTGAACCTATGTGTACTCTGACTGGCATTTAACTGTTGAGCTGCACAACTCAAGTCTGTTAAAAATTTTAAATTAAATTAATACAGTTTTGTAACTTACTTTCCCATTGTTGATAGGACTGCTAATTTTCAAATAACTCTGATGTTAAAGGGATTACTGAACATGTGTTTAAATCTCTATTGTTGAAATGTATTTTTAAAAGTTAATGGAATTTTGTTTTGTTTTATTGTTAAACCTAATATAATATGGACTGTTTTATATGAAATATGGAAAATATATGGAAATTAAGGAAAATATGTACTAAACTCTAAAATATGGAAAAATATGGAAAATAAAAGTAGGATTTTTCAACCCTACACATTGTGAAACATAAAGATAATGCAAAATATAAATTATATTAGCTTTATAAGTAAATATGTATTTACATATAAATCCTTTCCCTGGTAATGACGTTAAGTGTGCTTCAAAATAATAATACGAAGTAAATAAACCTCTTCCGTTTGTAAAATTTATTTCATTTTATATGTATGACACTTTTATTGGAAGATCCTTTAGTTTGCAGTCGCTGTTAGTGAGCGTAAAGTTCCATGGCCATGGTTGTCCTGCAGATTTCTTTAGAGTGCCTAGTTAATTTCCACTGAATATTAACTTTTAATTTTACAGAACGAACAGAGGCATAATGTAAGGAATTTAAGTATCTTAATGACTAAGCTAACTACATGAAATAAATCAGTTCTGTTAACATTGTAATCTGTAACAATAGAAAGTAATAATTATTAGTGTTGTTCCTTTCAACTACTCTAATTTCTGTTGCAACCATGATAGATTCATAATTATTTTTTAAAATAGTGACACAAGTTACTGCAGGGCCTGTAATAAAATATTTCATGTGACTAGTGTTTCATGTATAAAGAATTAAGGCCCATTCACAAAGAAAATTAAACATAAACGTAACATAACACAAAAGTTTGCAGTCAGGTTACCGAATGGGATCATTCACAATGATTCACGTAAACACTGACATTAACATTACCGTAAGACGTTGACATTAAAGTTTTCAAACTCCAAACTTTCATGTTTATGCTTACGTGATTTGGAAACATCGCACAACCAGAGGGCGTATTTTTATTGTTTAATGGGCTTTGCCTACAAGCTACATTTCGATCTATTGGACATGACGATAGCTAGACGCGTGGAATATGGAATTCTTTGACGAGAAATTTATTATTTGTATCAATAAAACCCATGTATATACGACAAGAAACATAAAACATAACCATAATACTTAGAGGAGAACGTATGTAAGAAAAAAGCGCACAGGAAATGAATAAATTCTGAAAGTAGATATCAGTTATTATGTTATTGCTAATATTTACAGCCTAAAATATCGGTGTCTTATATGCTAGTATGTGGATGCAGTTTGTTTCGTTTCAATATTAATTTAAACAAATAAAGTTCTTGTCATGGGAAGAAGAAATCTGTGCTACTGTTGCGTGGTTAAACTAAGGAACTAGCTAAATGGTTCTTAAGGAATCCGGGGATTCATTACCGACCTAACATAATCCCTCCATCGAACCCTATCCTGGGCAAAGTTAACCCAGTCCTCAGCATCACAACCTACCTCCCTCAAATCCTTTCTACATCATAAAATCATCAACTCGCATTTCCTGAAGAGTTTATAAAAGTCTCCCTGTTAAATTCTCCTCTGATTCAATGTATCAACCCACCATCGTTTACATCTACGTTGCATTGATTGTAAGTATCAAAAGGCATATAATGAAGCTAGTTAGTAGAAACATAAAATTGAACAGCTACATCATCAGTCATTATTGTGCAATTCTCCATGTTTATGTGTAATAGGTACTCTTGTTTTGTTCATTCGGTAGCCTTGATTCCTACATACGTTAATGTCTTTATGTTAACGTTAAAACTGCATTGTGAATGATGCCTAGCTTCTTATGTTTGTGGCATATGTGTAATTTTCATTGTGAATAGGCCTTTATTATTCTTACATTTACTGTATTATCAGAAAAGCTGTCCATTTTATTAGGCCTACTAATACTGGCATTTTTTCTTAGTTATTTAACGACGCTATATCAACTACTGGGTTATTTAACGTCGATGGAATTGGTGTTGGCGAGATGGTATTTGGTGAGAAGAGGCCGAGGATTCACCACAGACATTCGTCTCAGAAAAAAACCCAATCAGGTAATCAGCCCAAGCGGAAACCCACGCTCGAGCGCAACTCCGGAACAGCAGGCCAACGCGCAACCGCCTGAGCTACGCCGACGGATACTCGCTTATTAATTTGATAGAAAGTTAAGATTATGTTTTGGAAAGTTCAAGCTCTAATCTGATAAATAAGATTTTATGTAAAAAAATCACCAATGGGTTAAATAACTTTAGAGCTATAGGCCATTAGTTATTTTGTGAAATCTATTTGCGCATAAGGGGAGGAATAAAGTGGACTGGGAAGCTTTCTTCTCTAGTTATGCTTCAACTTGCAGCTAGCTAGCTCACTTAACCCACCATAAGGTTCTTACTTTAAGCTACGGAGCACGCATTCATTTGGTTTCACAAGATAACAAATGACCTAGGTATATTACTATTTAAATTTAGCAATGTATCATAAAATCAGCACTCCAGGAAATAAGGGATGAAGTTTGTGATCCATCTAGACTCTCTAATTCTGCAGGGCTGCACTAAAATATTTGTTTCTCGAACACTACTTATCAGATTTACATGAAACAAACACCATGTTGACAAGATTGATATTTTTTACCAGTGCAAGTGTCGAGTCATATCTTAAGATCTTTATTGCTGAACTTATTTTTTGTCAGAGATGTCTAATTCATGTTATTTTCCACAGCTGTGCACTAACGATTAGCATGTCTAACCGTGAAACGAGCGGGCACGGTTTCAAATCCTAGTTTGGAAAAGTTACCTGGTTGAGGTTTCTTCCGGGGGTTTCCCTCAACCCATTAAGAGAAAACGTTAGGTAACTTTCGGTGCTGGACCCTGGACTCATTTCATTGACATTACCACGTTTATCTCACTGACAAGCAAACATTCTGATGTGGTCAGATAAAAAAAAAAATATTTTTTTTTCTTTCACCATGTTAATATCTAAACAAGTGTTTATGCAAATTTTGGCCACTCGAACGCAATTACGAGATAAAATAAGTTTCCCTGGGGCCGTATACAGAAAGAAAACACATTTTCATGGAAAGATTTATTGGAACAGATACAGCAATTGATGAGATATTTTTCAACGTATTCCCCACCAGAATTGAGAGATTAGTCATATCGTGGGATCAACTTTCATAGCCTTGTATCGTAGACGTCTGCCGATTGAGATCGGAACCAGTGTATGACAACCGTCTGCACCTCTCTGTTGAGCCCACGGTATGACAAAGGTCTCAATTCCAGTGAGGAATACGTTGAAAATAGCTCAACAGTTGTATCTGTTCCAATAAATTTTTTTGAATGAAATTGCGTTTTCTTTCTTTCAGGGAAACTTATTTTTACAGCCTTTATAATTCCGTTCGAGTGGTAAAAATTTGTACAACTACTTGTTTTGACATTATTAACATAGTGGAAGAAAAAAAATATGTTTGCTTGTGAGACGCTAGGTAACAATAGCAGTTGATAAAGCGTACTAAAATAACCAATTCAAAATATATTACTCCAAAATATGGTATAGTTATAAACAAAACAAGTTTGATTATTGCACATGTGCGCACGAAATGTTTCGCGGTGTGGTATTCTGTTCAGTAGTGAAGGGACTTTCAGACAGTGCAGTTGTGAATGTTTCTAATCTTCTGTAGTGCATCAAACTATAATATTTAAGTAGTTCATTATGAACAGAAATCAAATGGGCACCTGCTGTGGTATTCCTGTTGCAGAAAATGTAACACCAACCCGTCAATTTTGAATAGAATATCTAAGGCTCAACAGTCGTACAAAAAAGGGTTATAATTTATTGCAGTTTTTATGTTAATCTGCCTGCCTCAAAAATGTTTTTTTTTCTTTTATTAATTTGACATCACACCAGTGCTATAGTTGAGCCGGTACGGGCTGGTACGCCGTACCGTCTAAAATAAAATCTCGCTGTTACCGTACCGGAAAAAATATAGATTTGAAAATATAATTAACTATGTTGAAATAGTCCTTAATATACTTTGAAATGGAAAATGTTAGCTATTTGAAAACATTTTGATTTTAATATCTGGCATGAAAGTAGCGGCTGGCATCTCATATTCTTTGCTTAAGCGCTTGTCTATTCGTTGTTTTATCGAAAACCATGGTCTGGCACTTCAGGAGTAGTTGTGATTTATTAGTTTCAAGCTTGCATAACTCCTCAAGAAATGTGCTACACTGATTCGCTAATTTCAAAACTTGAGTAGATGTCTTCACATAATATAACACTAATTTTATGATGTGGCGCCTCAAGAATTTTGATGCATTGATTCGCTAATTTTAAAACTCGTTCAGGCGTAATGCTAGCAATTTGCTAGAGAAGGGAAGTATTGTTACTTTCCCTGCGTTTATGAATATTGAGTCCAGTTACATGTTATAGATGCTATTCCAATTTCAAGTAAAGAATGTGAATGAGCATTACTGTAATGAACGATATCTGCACTAAGAAAAAGAATAATCTTCCCGTAAAAGAATTCCTAGGTTTTTGTTCCTAAAAGTATTGGGTCACAGTGTCAGCGTTTAATTTCTTGCCTTATATGCAATTGAGGCTGCGATCTGGAAGGAGATCTGAAGAGGCGGATGCATGACGAAGAAGTAACTTTGGAAAAGAAGTGCAGTACGAGTCCATACAGAGTCTAGTCTGACTGAGGAGATTTTAATAGTACCCCTAAAAATTTGTTTCCAGCTACAGCACTGCATCACACAGAAGGAAATGTACCTAATATTTGTGTTTTTCTTATGTCAATTTACCAAACAAATAAGTATCTATAAGATGTATAAAAGTTACATTATATTACTGAGAACTTTAACAAATCTATACCATATTTTGGAACAGAATTAGGGGAGAGTTGGGTAGTATCGGACATCGGGTAATATCGAACAGTGCGTTTCTTTCATCTACCACCAGATAGTAGTACCTGAATGATATGATTACGTTTTTGTATGCGACATCACAGAAACGTAACCATGTAATTCAGGTACTAGCATCTGGTGGTAGATGAAAGAAACTCACTGTCCGATATTACCCGATGTCCGATACTACCCAACTCTCCCATAATTACATTTTTCTATACCATATTTTGGAACAGGGAGTAATATTTTACTTTCTTCTAAACTCAAATTTTCCATAAATACGGGCAAAATCATAAATTTTTTTTTCTCTCCTGTATTATAAAATCGATAATGGAATTTCCCTGAAAAAGGGAAATTTCCGTCGACTTACTGTCACTGTAGCCTACATAGTATTCTAAGAGGAAAACGGGATACAGGAGAAGGTCGATTGAGATGGAGAAGAAGAGAGTAGGAGAAAAGTAGGAAGGTGATATGGACAAGGGGAGAAAACTCGGACACGTTCACAAGTGACCGATACTTCAAACTTGGCCTCCTTCGTTACCCACCTCGACTGAGCTGCATTAGCACATCGTGACCGGCTGCTACTTCGCGCAGTCTGACGTGGAACATGACACTTCCACACATCTGTACTGAAGAAGTGGCTTGCTTCTTTTCCGTGAGTAGCTGCGGTTGTTGATACAGATCTCCTGATGACCATTATCAGAGTCATGACGCAGCACAACGCCACGTCAGCTTGTCACTACTTATCGCGGCGGCGATCAACACTCTTCCTCCAGGAGCAATAAAAACACGTATCCTCTGCAGACAAGTATTGTTACCTGCGCTTCCACGTTGTCAACATGCCTTAATTCGCTCCTCTGTTTTGCATTTACTCTTCACTACAACATGTGGGACTCATCGCTAACCTGCTCTCGTCAACATAGGACGCTACAGTTGCCTCGTACGTTATGTTGTAGTAAACAACCATGTGATAGAATAGAATATCTGCAACGTTTCATAAATTAATAATTACTTATGACTTTTAAGGCCCGTTACACAGTCATCCGTATGCTACGCAGTACGCACAACGGATCCGTAGGCAGTTTGCTTTCACAGTCATGCGTAGCAAATCCATAGCAGATTAATTATATCAGTCGGCTTGTTTGTTTCAAAATGAGCGTGCTTCAAGGAAAGCTTTTGGTTGCACATTATTTGTATTAAAAAGAGCGCATAATTGATAATATTGTGCTCATCCGCTACTAATTCTAAAAATCCTGAAGGAAGCTTTTATAAATCTACATAGTGACTTGAGCGAGACCGAAAGAAAGTTCCTTTAACTAATTTCGCAAGTTTATTCAATCGTTTGATGAACAATTGGAAAAACTACAATAAATGCAGCTTGAACTAGATCTACATAATTATGTCCTACCGAGCGGTTTCCTGTTAACATAAGGTGATAAAAATTACTCAGATGAATAAATTATTTATAATCGACATTTTATTATTTCTTGTTCATTATAACAAATTACAAAACCATCAATTGCTTACACTGCAGCCTGAGGCTTATTGTGCTTAATTACCCTATTCTTGTGAATGATTGGGTAGCCGAACTGCCGCGCTCTTGTACAAGTACAGCACGCTGCACCGTGTATGGATGATGATGATGATGATGATATGTGAATTAATAATGGCGAAATGAGTCCGAGGTCCAATGCTGAAAGTTACCTAGCAATTCTGCTTCAATTAGTTGAGGGAAAACCCCGGAAAAACCCCAACCAGATAACTTGTCCCAATCAGGATTTGAACCCGGGCCCGCTCGTTTCATAGCCAGACGTGCTGACCATTACTCCACAGCGGTGGACTACTGTAGTGTTACTCAACCTTTTTGATTTTGAGGCTCCTTTTTTCCTCACATTACTTTAGTGCGGCCCCCTGGTCTGACGTGTAGAGTAGAATGTAGAACATACAAAGTAGTAGGCCTAATATGAAATTTGGTATCAATTCAAAAAGAAAAAAAACTTAATTAGCTTGTTTTAATTTAATGTAAACTTTTCAGATAATAAAATTCTCAGAGAACAACTTTTAAAATTGTTAAGTTATTGTCATTGTTATTATTATTATTATTATTATTATTATTATTATTATTATTATTATTATTATCATTACCACCATTATTTTTTCATTGCACCCCACTACCAGTTGGTCGGTAACCCTCAGGGCTGCAGTCCTCCTTCCCGGTTGAGAATCACTGATTTAGGTTAAATCTGTTTTAAATACACTGAGGAAATATTTATACTGACTAGGTACTCTTAATTAAATGTTCCTTAACTCATTTTATAGATAAGAAGGTTTTACATATACTATATACCGTAGTATGTTGCCCATAATGCTTTGGTAAATTCCTGTGAGTGAAAGAGTATCGTTGGAGGTTGATGGATATTGGAGAATTGACATCAAGGAAGACTATTGCTCTGTTTGGGAAATGTTTCCAGTGTGACAGTGTGAACTGATATTTGTGTATTTTGATGTACGATTTTTCTGAATATTAGCCCACCGAAAAATGCCAAATGAATAGACTAAGTAGGCCTAAATGATGTGAATGGAAAGGACGGAATAAAAGGGGGATGGTTCATGTTTTGTATTCGCAAGACTGTGTTTAGCATTTCCATACAATAATGTAGTTTCTACTTCTGAAAAATGTCCTAACAGCTGGTAATATTGAAATTACGAAAGAACGAGCCTCATCCTCTTTCATCTCTTTGGTTTTGTTTAGCATAATTAAATTATCCTCAACGGAAGATTTTTTTCTGGAACTTCTGCCATGTCTTCTCTCATCTTCATCACTCACCTGCATTTCATTGTGTGATATTGTCCATTTCTGCAAAATTTTTCAATATAATGTCACACATATCACGCCACAACTTCTACCTGATGCCTCTATTTTTGTATTATTCACAAAAAGGATCCCAGAAACATTGTCTCCTATCTAATTGACTGATAACAGCTGCGCATCCAAAATCATAATGTTTTCAAACATGAATTTTACTGCTTATTATG
The DNA here is from genome assembly GCF_040183065.1 of Periplaneta americana. NCBI lineage: Eukaryota > Metazoa > Arthropoda > Insecta > Blattodea > Blattidae > Periplaneta > Periplaneta americana. The sequence goes on from NC_091121.1 coordinate 106,147,340, forward strand.
CCGCTACGCTATGCGTAGTACGCATGACTGTGTAAGCCCAGATTTGTCCAAGATGTTCAACTCTTCTCCGTAGTCCGTAGCGCGTAGCGGGACGTCCGTATGGATCCTACGGATACGTACAGTACGCAGAACTGTGTAAGCTCCCATATATGTAAGGTGTTTTGCTACGGATCCGTAGTCCGTAGCGCGTAGCATACGGATGACTGTGTAACGGGCCTGAGGAACCCCAGGTTCATTGTCGCCCTCACATAAGCCCGCCATCGGTCCCTATCATGTGCAAGATTAAACCACTCTCTATCATCATATCCCACCTCCCTCAAATCCATTTTAATATTATCCTCCCATCTACGTCTCGGCCTCCCCAAAGGTATTTTTTCCCTTCGGTCTCCCAACTAACACTACATATGAATTTCTGGATTCGCCCATACGTGCTACATGCCCTGCCCATCTCAAAACGAGGCTTATTGTATGGATTCGTTTTTTTAGTTGCAAATATGAGCTTATATGTAAATACATCCATAAGTATGGAAACTGGAAAAAAATGGAAACGAAATATATGTAAATCAGGGAGTGAAACAAGGTTGCCCTTTATCCCCCATACTTTTTAACATTTATATTGACCCAGTCATTCGTGAATGACAAAGTATACCTTTTAAGAATTTTATAATTAATAATCGCATTTTAAATACTATTTTGTTTGCAGATGATCTGGTCATTTTTAATGGTTCGGAAGACGGTTTGCAATTAGCAACAAATAAACTTATAATTATAATAAAGGAATATAATTTAAATATATCATCAGCCAAAAGCAAAACTATGGCCTTCATAGGTAAAACCCATTTAAGATCTAAAATAATCATAGAAGGCAAAATAATCGAACAAGTTAATTCCTTCAATTACCTAGGGTTCAACCTATCATACTGGCAGAAAAATGATATACCTTATAAAGTGAATAAGTTCCAAGGAATGTGTGGCACTGTAAGAAGGACCTTAGGGCGTAAAACTTTGAAGTCCACACAACTTAAATTTACTCTCTTAGATCATAAAAGATCTGAAGACATAGGCCTACGTGCAGAACTTAAGATTTTTAAACTCATTGATAAATTATCACAATGTAAAGAAGACTGGAAAGAACATATTGAGCACATGCATGAAGACAGATTCTCAAAATTACTTTTGAACTACTGTATAGCCCAGTTGGAAGAAATAGTATAGGTAGACCTTATAACAGATGGGAAGATCAATTTATCTGATAAGGAACGGACCAAATGGCCCAAAACTTGATGATGATTATGATGATAGTTGGTTATTTAACGGCGCTGTATCAACTACTAGGTTATTTAGCGTCGATGAGATTGGTAATAGCGAGATGGTATTTGACGAGATGAGGCCGAGAATTCGCCATAGATTACCTGGTATTCACCTTAGGGTTTGGAAAAATCTCGGAAAAAACCCAACCAGGTAATCAGTCCAAGCGGGGATCGAACCCGCGCCCGAGCGCAACTTCAGACCGGCAGGCAAGCGCCTTAATCGACTCAGCCACGCCGGTGGCTTATGGATTCGTAACAAGCTGTTTTTTACGGTGATGGGTTGTTAGCCCATCGCCCAACCCCCAAGCTGGAGGATCACTCTTTATCGGCTGTCCACGACTGCTTATTCAATATATTCGCAGCTACCTCCATATCTGGAGGCAGTCTCCTCTATCCGCAACCTGAGGACGCGCCATGAAGTGGTGATAGTTCATAAATTAATACTGGTAACATTTTAGAAGAAATTTCTGCAATTGAATGACTAAAGGAATCGGATATCCACTCCGAATATCCAGGTTTGAACATTTTGCAATAGGGAACTTGGAGTGAGAGAAGTCAGATTGAGGAGATATGAGTTTAAACATGTCTATCGCTACGGCTTACTGTATTTCATATTATCTACATTGGTTATTTACACTTGTTTACACGTACTGCGTACATTTATTTACAATTATTATTTACATTTATTTACACTTCAGGCATTATTTACATTTTAAAACTATTTCCATATCATTTACAAATCTGTGTTAACGTTCGATTTTGTACCCCAAAATAGACGCTAGAAATGACAGTCGCAAACATTTAATATTTACATTCATTATTTAAATTTAAATTTATATTTAGATTTGCTACTTACATAGGTTATTATATACATGTAGTCAATCCTTCATGTCTTTTTCGTTGAGCTATAGCCCACAAGGTGGTTTGTCTATCGTATTTACTTTTTGACATTACAAAACATGATACGAGTCTATGACAGATTCTTCCACATCATTCGAAGAGTTAATCAGAGTACGCATTGGCGCCTAATGTTATTTCAAATTCAGATAGAGGGTCAGCTGCGGCAATGCACATGTTAGTGACACAACTTACACCGCCCCCTCCTTTTCTTTCTTCCTGCATTTTAGATCGGTAAACCCCCTAACACGATGGAACTGTGGCTCCAATTTTTTTTTTTTTTTTTGTTTATGATCCACATTCTTCAGTTCAGCTTAAATCTATCAACTACTGAAATCTAACAGTAATGGTCATAAGTATTACCAAGCGAAAATATTAATGCGGAATTAACAGTTCAAGAAATTAACAGTGTATTCTACTGTATTTTGCCTAATACAAGTTAATTATTAATCATGCTTAATGTTCAACATTTTTAATAAACAATTACATTTGTTACAATTGCCACCAACATTCAGTTTCAGTGAGCATTTTTTGTGATGATCATCGTTGACATCTGCTTTCCTTTCTGAATACTGTAGAACCCCAATTATCCATCACCCTATTAACCGATTAGTGGGTTATCCGTCTGTTTTTCTCTCGCTTTTTTCTGCAGAAATAGGCCTATATAAAGTACTGTACATTATATTAGCACATTATTTTTTCTAGAGAGTGTTATTACAAGTCTTTTCCCTTACACAGTATGGTCTACTGTTCGAATTGTCGTACTGTACAACTTCTGTACAAAATGTCTTCTACAGGTGTCAAAAGAAATCTTGCAAATATCAAGCTTTCAGGTATAAATCCCAGTAAAGTTGATTTGAATAATTTCGAGGGAAAAATTGTCCCGGGGCCGGGCATCGAACCCGGGACCTTTGGATAAACGTACCAACGCTCTACCAACTGAGCTACCCGGGAATTCTACCAGACACCGACCCAACTTTTCCCTCTGTATCCACAGACCTCAAAGTGAGCTGACAGCCGTCAAGCAACCAACAAATACTGTGCACTCAATGTTTGTTGCTTGACGGTTGTCAGCCCACTTTGAGGTCTATGGATACAGAGAGAAAAGTTGGATCGGTGTCTGGTAGAGTTCTCGGGTAGCTCAGTTGGTGGAGCGTTGGTACGTTTAACCAAAGGTCCCGGGTTCGATGCCCGGCCCCGGAGCAATTTTTCCCTCGAAATTATTCAAAAGAAATCTTGTTGTGCTAAGTATCGGAAAAAAGTGTAAATAATTGAGTGGTTTGAGGAAAGAGAAACTGTGGCTCATCTCGCAACAGGACACGAGTTTGGAATGAGACTTAAATTAGTGAACTTGTGATCCACTATCTAGCGTGTTAAATACAAAGGCCATAGAGGAAATTACCAAAGTGTATTATTCACTAAATTTACGAAATTTTTTATGGTACGGATTATCTGATTTTTTCGATTAACTATTCAGCCCACCCCCTTCATTATCACGGATAATAGTGGTTCCACTGTATACGAACCTGACATCGAATGGCGCAAGTGCCCCATTGTGTAAGTCGCTCTTCTTCGCAGAATGTCCAAGGTTCTTGTGCTTCCTGGAAACGAAGCCATGTACATGTCCAATTTTTCCCGAGTAGTGATAAGAAATGTTTAACGCTACAAACCGCATCAGGTCTGTAAATAAAGCGGGCAGTTAATCAGCGAGCAACAAGCGGAGGTTTGTTTACGTGCCGCTGATTACGTCGCGTGATCTAATATAAGGTATGATGTGGCTGGTAATTTGTGTGATTGTCGCTCGCAGTCACGCTCCGTCCCGGCACATCAGCGCTGCTCCCGCACGCGAGCGACGTCCGCGTTTCTACTGTTAGCCAACGCCGTCTGTTTCACGATTCGTCACATATGCCTTTTACCTTTGATATGATAACTTATTCCTGTTTGTGGTATTTATTTCATCTGACAGGATTAAGACCATAAGGCTTCTTTTCCATCCTACCAGATAACACACATAAATACAAAAAATACAAACACTGACAAAAATAATATAAATTAAATTAAAGCCCTATAGAGGGTCAACAGGGTTAAAAAATTGAGCTAGTACAAGAAAAACAGGAATAATAATAATAATTATAATAATAACATATTAGGGATAAAATTTACAACAGCACGATTACAATATTTTTTATACAGAGTGTATACCACACCTTTTTACCCAGCATCTCGTTTTGTTTAACTTTCACTACCTCGAACCCGGAACATGTACCTTCTCTATTCCTCTGCACAGAACATCCTTCTACTCATCATCTTTCAGCATATCTATTCCACGCCTCTGGAACTCTCTCCCTGACCATGTCAGAGACTGTCGGACAATATCAAATTTCAAATTTAAATTTAAAAATCACATTCTAGTTCATGGAATTGCTTTTTGAACACCTGTCAGGTTACGCAACTTCGGCTTAACCCATGACATATAGTAAATATTGTAACTATGCTGTTGTAAAATTGACAATTAATATGTAATGTATTTATTATTATTATTATTATTATTATTATTATTATTATTATTATTATTATTATTATTATATCAGTTATCACTATCATCATTGCTATCTCTGTTTTTCTGTTTTTTTTTTCTTGTATTAGCTCAATGAGAGTTCTAGAGCGTTCTTTTGACCCTGTTGACCCTCTATAGGACTATAATTGTATTTGTATTATTTTCATCAGCGTCTGTATTTCTTTTTTTGTATTTATATGTGTTGTCTGGTGGGATGGAAGAGAAGGCATTATGGCCTTAATCTTGTCAGATTAAATAAATAAATAAATTTAATTAATTAAGGAGTTTAAGTGCCATTACTTTAACTGAAGATTATTTATGTCTTAAGGAAGAAAAAATGTCCTAACAATTTTTTTCTAATTGCAATATTTAACTAATTATTAAAGTTTACAATATTAGACGTTTCGAATAATTTCAAGGAAAAATTGTTCCGTGACAGGCTATCGACCCCTGGACCCTTCGCTTAGCACACGAATGCTCTCCCGACTGAGCTACCCCAGGAACTGTACACGAAACCGTCACCGTCGGGAGAGCATTCGTGCGCTAAGCGAAGAGTCCCGGGATCGATACCCGGCCCCGGAACAATTTTTCCTTCAAATTATTCAAACCTGCTTTACAGGGAGCTACTACCTGAAAGCCAGATTTGCATAATTAGACGTTTTGCAACGTTGCTGGATAGGGAGGAGTGGGTTTATAACTGATGTTTATTCATGTCATAAGGAAGAAAAAATGTCACTACAATTTTTTTCTACTTACAATATTTAACTAATTATTAAAGTTTACAATATTAGACGTTTTGCAACGTTGCTGGATAGGGAGGAATGGGTTTATAAGTACACAGTACAGCTCAAGCGGGTACAGACATACCGGTACAGATGCTCTGTTGTAATGCAGGAGCGGACCATGATAACACTGTTGTTTACATAAAACGAGCAGCAAATTTAAACTTTCAATCTCATTAATAGAACATTATGGTAAATTTACATTTTATGTAACAATATTGCTCCATTTTTTATTGTAGCCTATGTCTAAAAAATAAACAATGGTTTTCTGCACAAAATCACACGAACATTTTTTCTAATGCAAAATTTTAATCTCTCCCGCTTCCGTAAAGCAATATCATTTTTAAACAAATTTCTGGTTCTGTGATTTTCGAAACGGGGTAAGAGACTTCTGGCTTCTAAAAATCGTTGAGAAACTGCTACAAAAGTTCGCCGATTAGGTAACCTTCTTTGAGGAAAACGTTGATGGTACATCCTTCTTGTCTCACTTGAATTACGACGACTTTCTCCATAAATTAATAACATATGATATTCCTAAACTGTAAATTACATTGTAAGTTGTTTATTGAATACCCTGTACTGAACTGTCATCCGCTCGGCAGTATACCTATGGACAGGGAGCTTGAACTCAGCTGACTCGTACTTACGTCTGTGCAGAGTACTGCCTGCTGAACACGTTGCCACGTCTCTCACCCCATAACACTAACAAATTTAAGGATACATTTTTATTGAACACACAAATATTTATTTAAACTAATATTAACTCTTTGCTAGATATACCTATTGATGTAATGGTTTTCGTAATTTTACTAACAATATAACGCAAATAAAAGAAGAGAAGAAATATTTTTTTCTGGGAAAACTATCAAGTTTTGACCGTATGTTGTATGGACATTTTTTGATCCTGTAGACCGTCTCCGAAGACTGTGAAAAGGACGGCACTTATACCCCTTACACTCTGTATGTTATAGGTTAAGTCGAAATTGCTCAACCTGACAGGTGCTTAACAAGCATTTTGTTGGTAACATACCGGTATTATATCTTAATGATATATCTCAACATTACTTTTGTACAGTCTTCTTCATCATATTTGACAATTATATTAAAGTTTAATTTTTGTTTTTAAAATAGGCCTAGTTATTTCATGTTTACATTTAAACTTTGACCATGTTGAAATTGAAAGATGAAGGAGGCTGGACACATTTTAAAGGATTAGCACTTAAATAAATAACTCTCAGCTTGTTTACATCCACAGAAACATTTTAATAGGCGTCGATTTTGTATGTGGAACGTAAACAGTGGCGCTGCGATCTTATGTTATTACTCTGTGGGGAAAAAGACAGATATAGGCTAGCCCAGCGTTTCTCAAACTATAGTCCGCGGACCACCTGTGGTCCTCGAGGTTTGCCCTTGTGGTCCTTCAAACAAGATAGAAGAAAAAATAAAATTCAAACGAATTGCGTATCACACTATAGCTTAAAATCTCCGAGTTTGGAAATGACACATGGCAATTGAATTTCACTTTTTCTCCCAGTACCGACATTTTACGAAATTTATTACCCTACCCGTCTATCGACTTCCCACTCTACTCTCGGCAACAAAAGAGGGATTTAAAGGTCGGCATCTTTTCCCTGCACATCTGGCGCTGCACCTGTAACCCAGCCAGGGACCACCCGAATTCATAACAGAGGACCAAAGTACCGAACCTTAATTCAATTTTAAAATATTAGTATACTAGTATCAAAATATGCTACGAAAATGATAAATTTGCTTTCGAAGGGAACAAGAGTAAGATGTCCGCGAAACTGTTCTGACTTTAAAAAGTGGTCCCCACTTCAAAAAAGTTTGAGAAACGCTGGGCGAGTCTATGACTAGAAGAGAGAGATCGTACTACACAGGTGACGTAACAGGGGCGCGCTGTGTATTAGTACAAGCAACTACCATTCCACAAGCAGAATGGTCGAGTAATACCTGGCAAGACGAGCAAATAACTTCTCTGTTCATATTACTGAAACGTATTTTATTTTCGTATGATTAACTTATAATCAGGAGAAAATCAATAGCAAGATAAAAAATTGTACTTGATGACATCCATTGAACAGGTAAGAAACTTTGCTTTTCTAGGTAGCGAATTAAATAGAATAATGATACAAAAAAGGACATAGGCCTAAGTAAGAAGGTATGAAAATTCCAAATGTTGTATGGTACCATCCATTGTGCCTTGAAAAGTAAAACAAAAAGGGATGCTAGATTGAAATTTAGCTTCCACGTTAAATTGTCCACTACAAAATGACCACAAACAAAAATGTCCGTAGCAAAATGTCCAGTAAAAAATGTCCACATACAAAAATGTCCACAACAAAATGTCCAGTATAAAAATGCCCACTACAAAAATGTCCACAACAAAATGTCCAGTATAAAAAGTCCGCATTCAAAAATGCCCATAAAAGTCCACAACTGGAAAATTATCCATAATATTTTTTTTTACAGAAGCAGTAGCCAGGAGCAAGACTACAATGTTAAATGTTTTATTGAGATTGCTAAGCGACATATAAAATTTTAAATCAAGAGTGACAGAATGGCTGAAATTATATGTTCACAAAAAAGGAAAAACATTCTAGTACACAATGGCTTTTCGTCACTTTCATTCAAGAAGCAAAAATGGTAATAAATTATATTGGAGGTGTGTGGAAAGAAGCAGCTGTGAAGCGAGATGTGTGACCAATGCTGATATGGATAATATACATGTAGATAAACCAAGTGGACATTTAATTTTAGGCCTATGGACATTTTGCTAGTGGATATTTCTGTTTGCGGACGTATTGAAATTGACATTTTAACCTCCAACCGAAATTTATGTTAAACAATAGCTGTGTCCGATTTTCCGTACTCTATGATTCCGAAACATAGATAATGACAAAAAAAAAATGTCAAAGTAATATGCAGAGTGTGAGAATGAGATTTATGAGAAGCAGAAAGGGAAGTAGCTACTGTACAAGATTTGACTTGATAAACAACGAAGATAAAGGAAAAAACCATCTACTGTACGCCATAAACTACAATTTTTCGTTGTTTATTTAACGTCGTTGTATCATTTAGGCCTACTAGGTTCTTTAGTGTCGACAGAATTAGTAATAGCTAGAGACTGTACGTCCTAGATGGCTACAAGATTAAATAGATCCTATTAGTAGAATTTTTAAGTGAACGAATTGCGTGCTTCTATTAAGCGAAGTAGTTGAGTGACGACTCACGCGACTCCTGTTTCGACAAGTGGGGCAGAACAAAACATAGACCACTTTAACAAACACTAATATTTACAAATTAATTTGTTTACACTATGTACACTAGTATACGTTAAGGCCTGCTCACACCAACGCGATACGCAGGACGCAGGAGCGACATCGAAACTTGTAGTCCGACGATCGCTGCGAAATTTGTTGTTGTCTTTACACCAAAGTGGAATGCAGTCGCGAATAGAATTCTTCTCATAAAGAAGTATTTCTGCTTCCTGTAGTTGCCGAAGATGATCATAGGTTCGTTCATATACTACGACATTCTTGCTGTCATAGTAGACCCTTGGTTAACCGAAACTCCAGTTAAAAGAACAGAAATTCTCTTTTTCATACAATATGTTCTCATTCTTTACTGCGCTCCTTCTGGCTTTCACTGATTGTGAAAAATTTGTAGAGTTTTCTTTAGCACGCATCCTGTAATACACTGGTATTCAATCTATGGTTGTCTTGATTACGTGTGTTAAAATGCTAACATATGTATTTTATTAAATTTGTTAATTTTAATTACCGTATATTGTAGTTTCTTTTGCAATATCAATTCTTGTTTTTCCTTGCTTGAATAACATTTTACGTAAATCATTAGTATTATTATTGCATCAATAACTGCTCTATATTAATAATAATAATAATAATAATAATAATAATAATAATAAATCCAAAATCAACAAACTTAATATTCATTTCTCGAATTACGAAATCTATTATTCCTTGAACGAAGTCGATATCGGCCTTTTTTCTCGATCTGACAAGCTCAACACAAAAAGCGCCTCTACTCATAAAACACAGTGTCTGACATTGACAATAAAAAAAGTCTTTATCGTAAATGCAATTACAATTTTCTTATGCATCGACAGTACAATTTCAAACTTATACTGAATGTAATTCGTTATTTACGTGTCTTTAAAATTACGGAATATGAGGCAAGTGGTGCAAGTCCACAGCAACTGTTGGTGAGATGTTCATTGCTTTAGGAAAAATCAAATACAAAAATCAGTAGCATAATTTTTCATCCAATGTACATTTAATTACAAACACAAAATTCCCTTTTATTCATAATAGGAATATAAATACTTGAAAAAACAATTATGGCTGAAATTAAATAATGAGAAATAAACCATGCATTTGCTTCACTTATCCGTTGGAAATGTTGGAATATTTCACACGGCAATAATGGCAGTGTACATTATAATAATCATTTGCTTATGACTTTCATTTGTTACACAATTTTAACAATTGAGGCTATCAAGTGCAAAACTCCCCTTATCCAAAATTAAAAAAAAAAAAAAAAAAAAAAAAAATAGTTACATATGGGATGTTGTAGGTACTTCTTGCAGCTCTCTATCTACTGATATAGTCGGTTTGTGCGAATCTTGTCTAATTCCTCTTCCATAGAGCTCAGAAAACTACTATCAAATGCAAAACTGTCCATATCCATAATGGTTTTTCCTGTTTTCTGACGAATCACTTTACCTGGATAAGGCGAGTTTTGCACTTGATAGCCTCAATTCTCTGTCTGTAATAGTTATAAATAATTACAATAATGTCCTGAAAAAAGGCGTAATAATTTTATATTCTCTTCTGTTTTCATATAAGTTGCTTCTGTATGATGTTTTATTAATAAACATACTTCTGGGTGAACAGTATACAGCAGAACAGGTTTCACGGCCTCGCGCGGCCTTGAGTCCCCACCTCCGCGCGCATAGCCGGCCAGCCGTGAAACCTGTTCTGCTGTATACTGTTCACCCAGTACAAGATGAACACACAGCAGTTTATCACTCGAGGTGTTATTTAACACAAAATTAAACACAGTTATGACATAACCATAACGTAACTAATACATAACTACGAGATATTACCTGAATTTTTTTTTACTTTCATTTTCAGTATCTCACTTGCTTCCAGTTGCATCAGTACCGATAACTCTTCACTATCCATTTAGTAATTTTTTAATTCATGGCACAAATAAAAATAACATTAATTACTCAATAACAGAACAAACCGCAAAGTAAATAGCACATGCTGCTAAGTGAGGTGGACTTGCTTCACTTGACTTCTAAAAAAATGGCAATCTGTTTCAATGTTCTGGTAAAATCAGGGTTGCCATACGTCCCGGTTTTCAGGGATTGTCACCTCTTTTGTGTCCACTGTCCCGTTGTACCGACAAATTCGTTCGGGACGGTCGGATGTCTCGATTTTGAGTTGGTTTACAGCTTCTTTGTATTTTGGCAGTAGCGAAGAGCGACAAAATTTTTGGGTAAGCTGGGCTTAAGGCATGGTCCGGAAATAGTAATCTAGGCCGTACTTTACCGTCGCTAAAAGGTAAATGAAACGCGGAAACGCTCCTTAATTAACTAAATTCTAAATTGATCTTGTCTCTTCTTCGAAAATGTTTGGGAAAGCTCAGCTTACCCTTCCTACCCTGAGCTTCGCCAATTTTAAGGTTACTACAATGTACTGTATGTATTGTGTGATTTAGCCGAACTTGTTGAAAACTTTAAATAGTGATATAGATGTGATATAGTGATATAGAAGAGACAATGACTTACCTAAAAACAAAAAAAAAAAAAAGTACAGCTTTCAAAATCTGAAATATTTGATCAGTTTGTTTGCTTGAAAATCTTTGTGAGTGCAAACTTGGGTGTTCACGAATGGAAAAGCGGAAAAGTTGAAGACAAATGGCTTCTATTTTTTTGAGATTGTAAACCATACAGAACAGTATTCAGAATTATTGGAAATCTGTCAGTATATTTTCGCTATGCCTGCTCACAATGCAAACCATGAACGCAGATTTTCTCTGATGGCAGCTAAAAATCAATTTTTGCACAATGACCGTGTGTTTTAATTATAAGTTCCGGTTTTAGTTCCAAAGTTAATGGCAACCCTCGGTAAAATGCTACCATCTACTTCCAAACCATTAATAGATTCATTTTATTATTTGTTTAGAAAGACCTTACACTGATGTACCTATTAAACCTTAAATTAGCAAATGTTTCATTTTTGGACTTGCATCGCTTGTAGGGTGATGTTGCCTAATTTCGTGATACTCCTAATTCCGTAATACATTTTTTTCACTGAATGTTACGGGGTTGGGTATCTTCCTAAGAAGTTCACCGATGTCTCAAAAGTAGGCGAAAAATGCACTCTTTCGAGAAAGATGTCTGGCGCTATAGTCGAACGGCAAAGCTTTGACTGATATTCAATTTTAAAAGAGTATCACGGGATTAGGGTTATAACGGAAATAGGCAACTTTACCCTACCTATTCTGAGCGCCTGAATAATAGCCTACTGAAACACAAGATAGTGGTATGATAGAAACAGACCATTAATGGAATTATAAATTTAAACTCAAATCGAAACACTCACGAGAAAACCCGTCCCACAACTGCCTATACTTGAAATTAGAGAAATTTGTTATTTCGGTCATTTGTTGGTGACCCAATTTCTAACAAGGAGTCAAGAATTAAGTTAATCCGAGTTATAATGCAATAAAAAGCACATTTTTTTTATCGCATCCAATACAGACCGCACGACTGTAGCGCCATGATCTGATTGAAAAGTTTTGTGACCAACGATGCGAAAGGATGCTGATGATCAATAGCCGATTTCAGCGTTATCACAAGCGGTGACCTGTAGCTTATTGGATGATGGTCAGTGGGTGATGACCATTGATTCAGTATAATCACTCTCTGATGGTCTTTATCTGTGTTCAGAAAAGCGAAAGTAATAGGACAACTGATTTAGAATTCGAGAGAGCATAAAACACTTTCCGTCCAACGAATAATCCCTAATGAAACGTGTTTATAAAGGCTACCCTAAAACCTCATGTCAACATAATACCGATCAACTAACTAGACCTAATCGAAAGCTGCAATTCTGTGATCCAAACTTGTTCATTGTTTGTACTGTGTTAGAGGTTTGTTGTCGATTTAAACGGAGGGTTAGGGGTTGTATTTGGAACTTTTCTATAGCCTGCATAGGGTTTTGTGCTTGCGTATGGAGGAAGGGGGGAAAAGAACTACAGACCGTGTTCAAATATCTATAATATATGTCGGTCTATGTTAGTTACAATAGCGTAACTACCAGTCGGGACATGAAACACGTCGTTAATCATTGGAGTGTGATCAAAACAGTTTTCACAGCCTATCTCATTACCGATCTGTTGCACCTGCCGCGTTACGTACTGAGAACCCCATGCAAACACATGAATGGGTGCATTACCTTTGAATTAGGTCTCCCTCGTTTGTTTTCCGAAGTTAACTGAAGAGAAAAAATAACTTTTACTTCACTATCGGTATTGTCATCAACTATTATCGTGGTCCAGCATTAATTCAGCTACAAAGACAAATTGTTAATCAGTAGAGAGCTGATTTCTAGGTGCTAAAAAAAAGACTTCAGAATTTTATAACATTCAAATTAGGACTTTTAGGGATTTATGTAAAATTAACAATTAATGAGTTCAATTTTAGTAAATATTCCAATTTTTGGTGTAATTTAGGTAGCTACTTTAAGTACAAAGAAATCATTATATTTGTGTAATCCTCTCCAATACTGTAATTATTAAAAATACAATTTGTAAAATACAAAATCTTTCTAGGATCACCACTAGCATCATCAAGAACACTCAAGTAAGACCTGTTTCTATTTCACAATAATTCATCTTTTAATCATAGTCTGTAACTTCCCTATTGGTTGTAGCAATACGCCACCATGTTTTTCTATATTTTCCATGAAGAATTTTTTCTTGTCGTCCCTGAGCAACCGCTTCTAAACGGAGAAAATTCTTTCAACGTCACCAGTTGTTTTTGGAGCACACTTTAGCATTTACAGTAGATCGCTGTTTCGACCCAGGTGTCCTATCTGGCCAGCACTGGCCCTGGTGGTAGAGGGACATTTGGTAGCATGCCCGAAAAAACTCGCAAACGTTTTATGACAAAACACCTGAAGACGCCTTCATAAACACCTTCTTCACCAGTGAAATAACTTTTTCACATCAGGATAATGCCACCGAATTTCCCTTCCCTTCTAAGACTAGTAGCCTATGGAATGAAGTTATGAGACCAGTGCTTGCAAGAGAATTTATTTGCATATGGAAGAGCACAGGAAAAATCATGATTAGTTCAACATTATCCATTTTCTGTTTTAGATGTCATGTAATAGCTCAGATATTATATATTATATTTGTGTAGTTTACCTGTATAGAATAACAACCTCAATAGTCCAAAGAAATTTGAAGAATTATAACCCAAAGACAATAAAATATAGTGCGTATACTAACTGGCTCCGCAGTGAAGCAAGCGGCAGTATTCGTCCTGGCAGCTATGTAAAGTTGGTATTGTGTAGCGCCTGGTTTGAACACGTAGGAATATTACATCTCCTCTCTCGCTCCCCTCCCACCCTCCGACGTTCAATGTGGCCAAGGTCATTGGCTCTACCTGCACGATACCAACACAACTCCTCGAGTCCCCGCGTTCTGCTTGCCATTTCTCCTGCGAAGCCAGTTAGTATACACACTGTATAGTGGATCTTGCAACTTTTAATTTGCTCTCCTGTAAAAACAGCAAAATGTGAGTTATCAGGTTTTCCTCCCACTGTACTCTTTGTATTAAATACAGTAGCTCTTTCGGATTTTTTCCTGGCTTTTTTTTTTTAATTTTTATTACCGGTATTTTCATTTTAAATAAAATTATGCAAAATACTAAAAGGAGCTTTTCAGGCACGAACATAGTTTTTAGGCATTAGGAGTTTATGATACACGAAATGTTGTAGCAAACAAAATATGTAACTATCAGTTACAGTTACTATCAGTTTGGAGTGGTATAAGAAACTATTAGGCATAAATCGCAGTTTTGATGCTGGCTAATATACGAGGCGCATCTAGAAAGTAAGTCTCCCTATTTTTTTTTTAAAGAACACACTTTCAGGAAAACATTTATTGGCAACAGGTACAGCAATGTTTCAGCTATTTTTCAACATAGCCACCATCAGGATTGAGACACTTGTATCGTGGGATCAACTTTTGTATCCCTCTGTCGTAGAACTCTGCCGCCTGTGAATGGAACCAGTGTGTGACAGACGTCTTCAGCTCTTCGTCGTTGTCAAAACGCTCACCAGAGGACAGGAATTTCTTGAGGTGCAAGAAAACGTGAAAATCGCTGGGAGCAAGATCAGGACTGTAGGGTGGATGATCAAACAACTCCCAGCCAAATTCCGTCAAAACAGCTGCTGTACGCCGAGCCGTATGTGGACGAGTATTGTCATGGAGCAGCACAACACCTGCAGTAAGCATTCCACGCCTCTTGTTTTGAATGGCACGTCGCAATTTTCGCAGTGTTTCACAGTAACGGTCAGCGTTCACTGTTTCACCTCTTGGAAGGAAGTCAATGAGCAGAATGCTCTTCCTGTCCCAGAACACCGTGCTCATCACTTTCCGTACCGACAGCGTCTGTTTGAATTTCGTCCTGACCGGAGATCCACTATGCCGCCAATGCAATGCATTGACTGCTGCTTGGTTTCCGGGGTGAAGTGCGAAATCCAAGTCTCATCGCCCGTGACGATCCTGTCGAGGAACTCGTCGCCGTCATCGTGATACCGTTGCAGAAATGTCAGTGCTGCTCCTAAACGTTGCATTTTGTATTCGGGTATCAGGTTTTTCGGCACCCACCTGGCACACACTTTTTTGAACAGCAGGTGCTTAGTGACAATCTCATGCAACAAGGATCGCGATATCCTCCGTAATCGTGAAGCGACGGTTCTTCATGTGCACTGCCGCATCAGCTCAACACGATCATCATTGATGAGGGACGGTCGCCCACTGCGCTCTTCATCATGGACACTTTCACGACCTTCGGAAAACTACCTACACCAGCGACGCACCATCTGCTTACTCATGATGTTCGGCCCATAGACCTGACAGAGCTGCCGATGAATTTCAATTGGCACAATGCTTAGTGCATTAAAGAACTTTATCACCGACCGAACCTCGCAGGCGGCAAGAGAAGGAATAAGAGCTTCCATTTCGGACCACTGCTACCACGCTACTGGCACAACATGAGTAAGCAGATGATGCGTCGTGTTTCATCACCCACCCTACAGTCCTGATCTTGCTCCCAGCGAGTTTCACGTTTTCTTGCACCTCAAGAAATTCCTGTCCTCTGGTGAGCGTTTTGGCAACGACGAAGAGCTGAAGACGTCTGTCACACGCTGGTTCCATTCACAGGCGGCAGAGTTCTACGACAGAGGGATACAAAAGTTGATCCCACGATACAAGTGTCTCAATTCTGATGGTGGCTATGTTGAAAAATAGCTGAAACATAGCTGTACCTGTTGCCAATAAATGTTTTCCTGAAAGTGTGTGTTTTTTTTTAAATAGGGAAACTTACTTTCTGATGCGCCTCGTATATATATATATATATATATATATATATATATATATATATATACAATAAACCGTAATTAATGTGAATAATTCTGGTGGGTGATTTCTTGAGTAAAGACCAACAAAAAAGTCAAATACCATTTTGCTATATTCTGAATAATTATCCAGGAAAACATGCATTTTAAAATATATCAGTTATGAGAATTTGCAACGCTTCGCCCTACAACCAGCTAGGAGTTGTGTTACTGTGAACAAACCCCTCCATCTGGGTTGTTGAAGATCAATGCCATCATGCAATGTAGGCATGTACCGTATTGCATTTAAACTCGTAACAAAAAATATAGATGATAAACCATTTCATTTTTGTGTTTAAGCTATATTAGATAACAGAGATATCAGTTATGAGAATTTGCAACGCTTCGCCCTACAACCAGCTAGGAGTTGTGTTACTGTGAACAAACCCCTCCATCTGGGTTGTTGAAGATCAATGCCATCATGCAATGTAGGCATATACCGTATTGCATTTAAACTCGTAACAAAAAATATAGATGATAAACCATTTCATTTTTGTGTTTAAGCTATATTAGATAACAGAGAATGAACTCTGCTTGTTTCAAGTTAAACAAAATCTTGTACAATTTAAAATAAAACCCATAACCTAATTTTAATTAAATGCTGAGAGAACACAGGCAAGAAGACATGTTTATTTCAAACTAAATGGATAAAATTAAGAAATATTTCTGCACTCCCATTGCAATTTAAATTAAATAAAAATGGTTTATTTAACGACACTCGCAACTGCAGAGATTATATCAGCATCGCCCATGTGACGGAATTTTGTCCCGTAGAAGTTCTTTTACATGCCAGTAAATCTACAGACATGAGTCTCTTGCATTTAAACACACTTAAATGCCATCGACCTAGGCCAGAATCGAACCCGCAACCTCGAGCACAGAAGGCCAGCGCTATACCAACTACGCTACCCAGGCCGATCATTTCAATTTAATATTCTAGAGATCGTGAACAATAATAATGCATATTTCACATTATAAAAACCAAATTTTAAAACATTTAAATCTCTAAAAAGGAAAAGAAAAGTACGATATGCTTATTTCACGTTGAAGTAACGAATAAAATTAAAATAGTAATATTATGAAACAAGTGCATAATGTTATAGTTTATTACATGAGTAAATGTTATGAAATGAACGTAGTGGTCTAAGAAAAAAAAAGGGTTTCTATGACAAACTTGACATATGAAATATTATATCACTGGCAAATTGTTTCATAATGATAACTCCCAATTGTGACCTTGTCCGCCACAAGTGTCATTACGGATTTTTCATTAAGGAATCCAAGACCTTTCCGAGACTTGAATCCGGGCCGCTTGAGTGACAGAGTGATGTTTAGGCTACACAAGACAGTACGATCATGTAGGCCTACCTACCACTTTCTCTCTTTACTCAGTACATATTTTGTCTAATCATTAAAATCTATTTTCTTATGGCTCATTTAACTCAAGATTTTGTTAAAGTTCGGCCTTCAGCACTTTCAAATAATTAAATTGTTGCACAAGTGAGACAATTAACGAGATCCCGTGAAAAGAAGCGACCACATCATAGCACTTACACCCGAGGGAATATAGCATTGAAAGGACAAAAAATAGTAATGCTAAAGGCGGAATTCGAACTCACGAACATAGCTTCTAAAGCCTTGCTTTTTCTGACCGACGCATGCGACGTGCGAGGTCCGCCTCGCACAAATTCGGACTACACGAGAGATGGCGAGTGGTTTCTATAACTGCCAGGTGCTCAGACCTCGAATCTCGCAGTTATAGAAACCACTTACTCTCTCTCGTGTAGTCCAGATTTATGAGAGGCGGACCTCGCATCTCGCATGTCGCATGCGTCGGTTCAGAAAAACCAAGACTTAAGTCAAATCTGCGTCTTAGTCGATGCGTACATCATGGCCGACCTAAGTTGGTTTTATTTTCAGTTACAGGAGTCTCTTTTACTTGTACCCTACACCACTGTCTCACAATGTTTCAAGTTTGTGGCCTTCGGAATCAGAATTAGGCCTACATTAATTAACTCCAAACATGAAAGGCAAGTCCTCACTTACCGGATCGGATTCGTTCGGCGCTTTCGGATTTTTATTATAGTATCACTCACTTCTTCCAATTGATCATGTAATAGTGTTGCTGTTTATCGATAGAGAGAACATTACTTCCTTCTGGAACTAACCTGTAAATAAAATGAGTAGCTCTGAGGAGGATGTATTTTTAATTAGTTAGTTTCGAAAGAAGAAATAACAAAATTAACTTTGATTTATCCATTTAATTTATGCCTTCAATATTAGGCCTACCGCGATTGGAGGCCTTGCAATCGATATATTATCATCAAAGCTCGGAACTTGGGGACTTGTGTCTTTGCACGTGACTAAGCGACCGGACTTCAATGTCAACAAACTCCCGCTTCCAGCACGGAGGTACTGTCAGGTCTGCTACAAAATGGTTTCTGGCTGCAACAACATATTGATAATATTATGGTAGGTAGAAACACGTAATTTCATAGCATATATATAATAAAAATAAACATGAGAAATATATCAAATTTACTGTTCTGCTGTGTATATTTTATTACAGTGTATGACTACCTACATTCGAAGATTTTTCGGTAGCAGACTTAAAATACTGAATGTTTTCACTGTTACTGTTTTCTGTTCGATTTTCAGCAGTTGCTAGCTGATCTCGTATCTGAGAAAGATAAGTATATCTAATTTTTTCTCGAAAATAGTTTTCGATTAGTGTGTCACTACTAGGGCAAGCCCCTCTACGTCTCGATCCATGGCTATGGACAGACTTTTCTACAATTTGAGGGACTACAATGCCTTTCAATGAATTTCGTTTCCAGCCTCTAGTTTGTGTGTGGCACAACTTACAAAATATAAACTCTCCATTCGAAAAAAAATAATGTATCTCCTCCGAATTCTCCACGAAATTCTGTATCTTAAATTTAAAACAAAATGTATTTTCAAACTTCTATAATACCCATTCGAAATAACACGTATTTTCTATTTCCTCAAACAGACCGTTTACCTTTAATTCTCTGAATGTCATTGGCTTCGACATAACAGTTTCTTCGTCCGTCTTCCTGTCATTAGTTGTGGCCACTTTCTTAGTACACACGACTGTCCCTGAGCACTTGCAGCGTGAGCTGTGTGTACGTTGTACCTGTAACCTTACTCACGCACACGACACAAGTCCCCAAGTTCCGAGCTTTGATTATCATGACTTCCTTTATTTCGTTCTTGGTCTGTACGGAAATCCGTCTAGATTTCTCTGGCTAGAGTTCTAGACGAAATCCGGTCATGCGGGCAGAGGCAATACGGCCAAGTGAACGATCCTCAATTTGAAATAGTGCAAAAAAAAATCCGAACGCGCCTAACGAATTTGTTCCAGTAAGTGAGCGCCTACATAAACGCGTAAAAATAGTTGAAAATTCCACATCCTGTCACAGCTTATGCGGTATAGCAACGGTGATTAAGACAAATGGCTGGGAGGAAAACTTGAAGGAGCGAACAAGTGTTTTATGTTGAGGGCAGACGCTTCAGTAGCTTTGTCCACAGTACTTGTCGCCTCAGTAGGTCTAGCTTGTCACAGAGCTTGGTTTAGGAAGGTTTTGATGACTTGTTTCCTCTTAATGGTTGGTAACCTTAGGTAAAAACTTAAATCTAAGATTTGTAATGTACAATGAAAGAAGAAAGAAATCGAGTACCAGGACATCGATAAAGGCTACTTAAAATACTCGATATTATCCACGACTGAATTTTAACATACCTGAAATATTTTTAGACCGAAAAAGCATCACAATGATAACGGACTAACATTTATGTCCTAGATGGGTATAAATTATTGATGTCGATTACTAACGGAGGAGAGTGGGACAAACTGAGTATTTAGGCTACTCATTGTGGTGTCTCCGAATCTTAACGTAGGCGATAATTGGCCGAAACTTTGTCTGGAGTGCTCTATTAGGAACAGGCCATAAATGTACGACACGGGACCCTTACCTTTACTTCCACTTCGAAGAGCGAACATATTAAGGCCCGGTATTGTAAATACGGTTAATCTGAAGATTAAGTTAAACCAAAGTAAAATATAACCGAGAGTTTAACTAAATGTGTCGTATTACAGAGTCTAGGTTAAGTTAAACTGTAGTGGAATACGATTGGTATTAGCCTACTGTTAGGAAAGAATAGAAGACGATCGCTGCTGTTTTATTATGTTATTACTGTTAAAATGACGATGTTTGTGAAAAATCTACATTAAGAAACATCTTTGCTCTTCGATAACAGAGAAAATATCATAAAAACCTGTAGAGGACCAGTACTACCTACTTCAGTATGCTTGTCAGACTTAACCTCAAATAGCTTCTTAACGCTGACTACCAACATTATAGGCCTTAGTAGTCTACCAAACACACTGTAACCAGACTAAATCATGCATGACCATCCGCGACTGAACTCCATACACAATTAGCTGACTAATAAATTATAATATTAGTGTGCGCATTTTATAAGTTATGTAGACTGATTATGAAACAGAAGATAGTCAAATAATAAAATTATTTTTACGAGTTTAGTAATGATACGTGATATTATTAGTGTGTTTATAAAACAGGCCCTAGTATTTCATGGTAAATCTTACCAGGAGACAGTCTGTCACACACAGTACAAAGCGTAACAGGCTTACAGTAGATTTATGGACAAAACCGAAATCTTCCATCGTTTTCAGTAAGTTATGTCTACTACCAGAGAAAAAATAGCGCAGCGCAACTACTAACTTTTTCAAATAATCTTTAAATTAAAACCCTAAAACACACATTTTTTGCACTTTCTCATTTTTTGATTGCATATTGTATTCGAGTTTCAATTTTTCGAAACAAGGTTAAGGACTGTAAAGCCTAATTCTGAAGATTAAGACGGTCTACTTCGAAAACCTGAATCTGTTTTAAAACTTAAGATCATTTATATTTCAAAGTGGTGTACTCTATTTCGAAACATTCTTGGCCGCCGTGGTCGTTCAGTAATATTGATCACTTCTTCACCGTCACTCATAAATTCTCGGAAAACATCCGTCACGTCCATGTGCATAGCGGAAGCCGCCATCTTGCACTGTTGAGCCTTGAACTGCAGTTTAAACGGCAGAAGACTGTAGATCGATCATGTTACACTCAAGTTAACTCAAGGTTAAGGTTTGTAATACGAAGCAGAATGAAAAACTTGAGTTTAAACTGAACGTAAGGTTTAAACGGCGTTTATAATACCGGCCCTAAACGGGACTCAAAACCTCGATCATAGTTTCCACAAAACATCATACTTTATCTACGTCTTTGCTGTTACGTAAACAGTATATGAATTGAAATATCTTTGATGTGTTTCATATAAAAGAACTTTACCCAGTCTCATGCCAGGAACTTTAAATGCATGGGTGTTAAGTAGGCCTATATAGAAAAGGATAATTGAGTAGCGTAGAATCAAACTGCACTTTCTCCAAATTATGAAATATGGGATTAACGTATGTTTGAGTGCAGAATTATGCAGAAAATGTAATAAGTTGCTCTTTTGGAGTCAAACTGGAATTTATCTGCATTAACTTTAGTAATAAAATCATCGTTCGGAGTCTAACTGCACTAGTTTTTCGTCTTTTCTGACAAATCAGATTTTTGGATAAAGTGCAGTATGATTGCAGGCGACTCAATTATAAATTAAATTCTTTGACGTGAAATATCTATGTTCGGGATACAAACAAGAGACATTGTAACGTTTTGACATTAAACGTTTGCCTGACGTCACTAGCGGTACCATGTAAACAAAACTGTAATATGAATTTCGTGCTTCATTGTTTGCCACGTGGCCCCTTCTCCCTCCACTCTCTATTCAGTGTCCGTCGAAGTTTTTACCCTTCATTCAACGAAACGGCGTAAATCAGAGTGAGACAAGTGGCCAACTAGCTTGAAGCTTACATAGACACTTCCTCTCAGCTTCAAATTTCCTTGCAAGAACGCGAAATCGCGTACCTTTTGTTTTACTTCCTATTCATTCAATCAATCATTCATTTTTATTCATTCATTCATATTATTCACAAACTAATAGGCCTAGGCCTAATGTAAATATCGGGTACATGGTTTATTTGCACACATGAATATCAAATAAAATGTTGCATTTTAAAGAAAGTACTTTTATATTCCATTGCATCAATTCGGGTAAAGACGTTTCACGCAATCAATGGTATTTTCTTAAATACCGTACCAATATTTTTATTTAAGATCCTTTTAAAATTATGAAGGCCATTCAATGATGATGAAGCGATAATTGGGTGATAATAGAATTAAACACTCCGAGAAATTGTATTTAGCCTACCGAAAATTAGTCATAATGCTATTTTCATTCACAGTGAATTCTACATGTAGTCGCTGCTGTTTGAATTAGGGTAAATGACACTGAGAAACAGAAATATAGTTATCAGTTTAACTGACAAAATAAACACATATTTAGCATCATAAATCTAGAACTTACATTTTAATTAATCATTTGCAACAAGTTTTTCTGATGATTACTTAAGAAAAAAGTAACTCAAGAAGATATAATAATGTATTCAAGTTTAGACACTTATACATGGCCGTTAAATAACTTCAAAGAAATGTAGCCTATATTTATTTTGTCTTTTTGTAATACGGAATTAAATTAGACTCTCTTAAAATTTTGATCATTGCATTATCATTGTTCCATTAACACTAGGATCTAATTTAATCGGTGTCATGTTATTGTAATTTATTTTGGACCCCCGTTGCCGAAGAAAATCCTTACACTTGATTACCTTCTCCTCTTCTTCCTTCCTCACTCTATGTTTAAGCATCTGTCTCTTCCATTCAAAATTAGATCTTCCCATTCTTATTTCATCTTCCATACCTCTCTTATCTCTTAATTCAAATATAAAAGTCAATTTCGTCTATTGGTTTTGTGTTCTTAAATATTTAAATCAGAGCTCGTGATTTCATTTCTAATAGCTCGTTTCGAATTTTATCTGATTTCTTATATCTATTTACCATTTTTTAAATTTTAACTGATACAGCTTGTATTTTAGTTGAATGTCTTCTTAAGACTCTTGTTTCGTATCATATGTTTATCACTTAATAATATTTTAACGTTGTATCTTTTCTGAAACCTTGTTATGTGTTTAGTTTTAGTCAGCGCTTATCTTGATTACTTAAGAGTGAATCGGGGAGAGATTACTGTCGGGGGAAGACGCTTATTTCTTTGTAGTTTCAATTCTTTCATTGTTTCATTGCAGGGAATGGGTAAACATTACGTCAGGACCTCTGATAGAGGTCAGTGGATTGTGGACAGTCTTCAACTTGCGATGTAACATGTTAGAACAGGGGGTATGCATTGCAAGCATGCGGGATTCCCTACAGTACCCTTAAACGTCGCCTAACAAAGAATGATGACAAAAAAATATATTTGATTGAATTCATTGCCTGCAAGAAGTGATTTAACTAGTCTTGCACACGGCAATAAAGTCTGTGCAATGATTGTGTTGCTAAGTAGTGATAAACGAGTGAGAAAGTATCCATGAGCTTTAGATTAAGTCATTTTTGTTATATACATGTATAAAACCAAGTTCATGTAAAATAATATATCAGTAAATGTGTTAATTATATTTGCCATCTTACCCGACTATAGGGGAAAGATGCCTACAGTGTAGGGTAAGAAGAAAGCCTGTATCTATAAACAAGGTAATTAATGTTTTCTGTTTTGTACCAAAAATATAGTTTCAAAATACCTTTCAGACTTTAATATTTCAATATGAAATTGAAAACTAAATGAACAGTATCTTAAATTTTCAATCAAACAAAAAGTTGGGCATCTTCACACGATCCACTCTGTTTTAACTGTATCATTCCAAATCTTCGTGATTATTATGTTCCAGAGATTTTTTTTTCCTTTACTACAGCCATAATCATCACCATTTACTTCACAGATTGGGCTGCATACAAGGTACAGTACATATTGAAAACAATCTCTATTTTTTTTTACGGGAGTGGAACCCAGACATGTCGAATTCCTAGTACGATACTCTACTACTTATATCCAATTGAGTTGCTATTTTGATTCGAAATTCTACGAAAAAATTCGAAAAATAATTATTTTGTAATGTATGTTGATTGTTCAATTTTACAATAGGCGTATTTGTTAGAAGAAAGTATTCTACTGGACACCAACTCCAGAACGAAGTAACAGGTTCCAACAGCATGAGCACAGGAAGTTACTGATATCTGGACTGCTTTATGGAAATAAGGTCACGGCAAGCACAGGTCACGAAGCAGTACTGCACGTGTGAGCGAGGCACGACACCGAAATCACTCGATCATGAGCGTCAATGGAAGCGTCCTCCAGTGTTGTGTAGTTTCCGGTACACAGAAAATGACTTAGGCTGACAAGCTCCACGCTGCTTCGGACATCAGGAGGCTCATTGCGCAGTACAGACGACGCTCTTTTTATGGTCTTCGCAATAAATGAGACTCTATTCTTGTTAATGGTGGGTGGAAGTGGCGAATGTGTAATGAATTAGGGCGTGGTTAATGACTTTTAAGCAAGTCATGCATGAGAGATTATAAAGTGGAACTGGAGACTTTAATGCTGGATAAAGAAACAAGATACACCACCTTACAAAAAAAGTGACAAATTTCTCACATTACTATTAAAAGAATATTATAAAAAAACTAATTCTGAAATGGTTCTCTCTTCTCACGTCAACAACAGACCACAAACTTCCTCTAAATATAAATTCACTTTTTAAATGAACATGTTTTTCTCCTCTCGCAAAGAGGTAAAGCAGAAATGAAGTTTTAAATCTTTCAATATGCGGTGTATCATAAAAATATTACAATGAAATGACATTACCTGCAAATAATATGAAGAAATCGATTTAAAAAAGGTAACTTTATTTCGTAGTACATCAGTTATTCATAGATTTCAAAAAGGCATATGACTCGGTTAAGAGAGAAGTTTTATATAATATTCTTATTGAATTTGGTATTCCGAAGAAACTAGTTCGATTAATTAAAATGTGTCTCAGTGAAACTTACAGCAGAGTCCGTATAGGCCAGTTTATATCTGATGCTTTTAATAGAAAATATCTTGGGTTAAAAGGGATGAAGTTACAGGAGAATGGAGAAAGTTACACAACGCAGAACTGCACGTATTGTATTCTTCACCTGAAATAATTAGGAACATTAAATACAGACGTTTGAGATGGGCAGGACATGTAGCACGCATGGGTGAATCCAGAAATGCATATAACTTAGAGTGTTTGTTGAGAGGCCTGAGGGAAAAAGACCTTTGGGGAAGCAGAGACGTAGATGGGAGGATAATATTAAAATGGATTTGAGGGAGGTGGGATATGATGATAGTGGATTAATCTTGCACATTGGCAAATAAAATAATAATAACGATCTAAAGGAGGAAGCAAGTAACAGATCAATGCTAAAAAAAGTTTGGCTGCTGAAAATAAGAGCGACGGGACTACACTATGGCCACTGTGGCTCAGGCAGTAGCACGTTTGTCTGCTGACCCGGAGCTCCTCTCTGGCGTGGGTTCGATTCCGGCTTGGGCTGATTACCTGGTTGGGTTCTCTCCGAGGTTTCCCTCAACTTTAAGGAACAGCTAATGTCATGGACTCTCGCCAAATACTATTCCTCTATCATCAAATCCAACTACGTTAAATAATCTAGTGTTCATACAGCTTCTTATATAATACTCTAAAACAAATCACTAACTTACTATCTTATGATTCGCAACATAGACCTTGTGCAATGCACAACAAAGTAAAGAGAGGACATTCTCATACACATAAACTGTTAATGAAATGTCTCTTCAATGCTGCAAGCATTGGTGTGTATAACATAATTATGTAGGCCTATAGGAATTGTGATACATCAAGAATAGCACTGGCCGTGCGCAGTGTGTTATAACTGGAACTTTTAAAATTCAGGTGGCTCAAATTTTGTTTCTGGATCTGTGCATGATAA
The DNA here is from genome assembly GCF_040183065.1 of Periplaneta americana. NCBI lineage: Eukaryota > Metazoa > Arthropoda > Insecta > Blattodea > Blattidae > Periplaneta > Periplaneta americana. The sequence continues at coordinate 106,173,647 of NC_091121.1, forward strand.
AATATTAGCATAACATATACATTAGCAATTGTACTATTTCTAACCTCCTACTACTATAAATTTATCATTTAGCTTCTGCATGTAGACCTATTTATTTATTGCTCATGGCGCATTAACTTACAGGCCTACACACTTATATTAGCAATGTGATCTTTTAAATGATAGTTTGAGTCAATATGTAGTGAGCCTGATTCAGGGACATCTAAATACTAGTGTTGTTGATCGATCAAAATATTTAACCGATTAAATATTTGAATTTAATCGATTAATCAATAGATTAATCGAGTTTTGATAGAGTTGAAAAAATGTTTTAATATACTGTAATACACAACAATTATTGTTAAATTCAACTTTTGTTCGGTGATAAACGTAAGTATTAAATGTTGTATATCTGTATATATTGTATCGTTATATTACAAAACAACTATTTTAATTACTTACTAATATATTTATTATGAGGCTTATGATTTAGTGTGTCAATTTCTCGGGGAACTTTTGAGACAAACATAAACAACAAAAAGTATTAACACTCACCCAGTTAATACTGCTTCATGATTTTAAACATGTGAGTGCATTCACATGCTCCGAATTAAGTGCCGCTCTGCGTTTAGTAACAATGTTTCCTGCATCACTAAACAAGAAAAAAAATTTTCCTATCAAGCACTTCTCCACGATCGTTCAATTTAAATCCAAACGTTTCACCGAGTTAACCTCTCAAATTCTCATATGACATAGGCTAATGGAGTTCACACTTTTCACAAACCACAGAAAACTGTTTTTTTTTCTTTACAAACTAAACACACAACCTTCATATACAAACTCAGTACAGAAACTGCAACTCCTGCAAAAGTACAGCGGTCGAAACAGAAGACTGGCCCCTATTGTAATCGAATTACCAGATTTTAGAAAGAGAAGAAGATAGTTACGCTCTCACTTTCACATAGTGTAGACATGGCTATTTTATAAGGGACGAGGGGGATGAATCCCGGAAAATTATGTATTTCATATGCTAGGAAGATGAGCTGACAACAAGGTGGAAATTTTCTTGGAAAACTATAAAACTTAATAGCCAAAGGGTTTCGCATTATGTTTCAACTTTCAATAGAAGTAGGCTAAGTCACTGTCCTCATATATCCATCTCTTTCTGAAGTGTTTGTGCAAAGAATTTCCCTTACGCTACCTGGTTTACAGTTAGAAAATAACAGTAGCCTACTATTGTGCTTTTAAGTAAGCAATTTCCGAGAGAGAAATATTGTCGGAATTTTTAATATGAGTTTGTATTAACAAAATAATAATTAATATCAACTACAACCGATTAATTTTAATCGACTCGATTATTCGATTAAATATTTTTGATCGATTAACCTTACAACAGAAATTGATCGATTAATCGATTAAATCCCACAACACTACTAAATACTGTACTTATTTTTGCAATACATCGCTCAACACTTCAATCTGACCGAGGGAGACAAAATCTTGATCTGGAAGAGGGTACAGTGGTGGTGTTTCATCCCGGAGTTTAAATTTCGATCCCCGATCGGTGCAATGTAAACACTTGTAGACCGGCGAGAGGTCAAGTTTTCTTACGTCGATGTCAGTTTCCCTCAGTATTATATTATTAAAGCGAGATGCCGGAGTTCGAATCCTGTCATCGGCAATGGATTAGTACGGGAGATAATTTACTTCAAAATGGCTTCGTTTGAGAGGAGAAAAATTTCGGGGATGTCATTTATAGACAAAAATTTTTGATTGGTTGCACAAATGGTTAAAATTCTTAGGAGTTTACTTCGATTCCTGCCAGGGAAAACGAAACTAATTTCTCATCCCAGATGGTGCCTCCCTTGTTGTGATTATATTGTGGTGTATTAAGCGAAAAACTTACATCATGCTGGCTATATGACCAGGGAGTCTAGTGTTGAGTCATAATTCTCACAAGAATAAGGATCGAACGTACAGAAGGAAATCAAAATTATGTCTGATATAAAAAAAGAATAAGGTAATTACTACAAAGAAGGCCAGTTTAGAATCATACAGCTGACCTCGTTCGTCTTCCGGTTTCTTGACTCGCAAAGTGATTTATTTCTGTAAAAACAGGGAAGCAAAACAGAAATGAGTAATGAATTTTGTGTCCTGAAAGACATCTTTGTCAGACTTAAGTACCAACCTCCTGAAACGTGGCACATCTGAATGAATTGCGAATCCCAGACAGTTTAGTAACATGTAAGTGTTGTGTAAAAGAGGTTCATAACAAAGTTCTTGATCAAGATTAGGGGATGTTCAGACATTTGGTTAAAGAGCGACCCTTACAATGAATTTCATATAGGGAACAAGAAATCTTCTTGGCAAGTCGGAGATCGTAATCTAAAAGCGCGACAACCAGAGGTAGGACCGACATAAAATATACCATTTAAAGATCTATTCCGATCAAAAGGAGGGTTCGCACTTGAAAAAAAGGGCATCTGAAAGTTTGGTGTTGGGTTGAAGGAGGGGTGAACCGAGACCTAACACCTGCGCACTTATCGATGACCTGTAACAGAGAGTCATGTTTGGCTCAGATTCTGAAGAGGGAAGAATACCTTTGACAGTTTATTAGCTTTGAACTAGAAAAATGGTCCGTTTCACAGTTGGAATTGCGGTCAAGTAGAGTTGTCAGACTTGACGTTTCAGATGCACTACGTTAACGCACAAAAGGTGGAAGACTGATGAGGGTTGCGGCCGCAGTGACGCCCTGAATCCGCCTCAACTCAGCATACCCTGACTAAAGTTTTTAACATTATGATTTCTATTAGTCTACTGTATATTTTTAATTACAGGCTGCTACATTTGGTACTGTAAAACATTTAATACTACCAGAGATATCAAGCTAGGGATTCGATTCTGCGATTGGCCTTGGGCTGGACTCTTATCTTATTGGGTTTTATTTCGAGGGTTTTCCCTACTGTAAGACGAATGTAAGGTAATCCAATGAAGAGTCATTGGACTCATTTACCGAATGCCATGTCGCTATCACCAGTTCCATCTCCTAGTTGATACAGCATCGTTAATGTCCGATTAAAATATAATAACTAGAGCCCGGATATTTAGGCATTTATCAGTTAAAATAGGCAGCAAAAAAGGCAATAAAAACGTAAAAAAGGCACAATAAGTTTTGAAAAAGGCATTAAAAATTTAAGAAAAGCATAATATATTTTAGCAATAAATTTAAATTATGTCAACATAACTCACATTTTTACTTCGTAGTTAACACATGTTGACTTCAAAATACTTTTTTTCGTAATTAACTGTCTTTTCACAAACCTTACATAAAAAACTGTTCCATCGGTTGAAAACACATGGACACCAAATTCACTGACGTAAGCATGAAGTTTACTTTTCAATGGTTTACTGCATTTAGGCATTCTAGCTAACCGATCTTACACCTTCTGTCACCCGACAATAACTGACTCTTCCTCACTCAAATTTCTTTCTCCTACAATAATAAACACGTGTAGCACAAAATTGTAACAGTGATTTGAAAATATGAAAGCAAACAATTGAAAATGCTACGAGACAATTTCTATGAGAACGGGCTCAATATTTAAAATTATAAAGCTGATTGGTGGTATCGTGACGACATGGCAATATTACATTTGTAACTGTGGATTGTCAATCATTATTCATATTACATCGACAATATCAAATTATGATTATTAACAGATTAAGCACCGAAATAAATACTACTTTTATTTATTTTTGTTAGTAAAATGAGTAATTGTTTCGTATTTAAATTCCCTACACATTAAATTACTATTAATTAGAAAATTACAAATAAACAAGAAATAAATAATGCTTTTAAATGACAAAAAAGGCATTTATTATTGAATTAGTAAGAAACGCCTTAAAAAGGCAAAATAGACAAAATAAAAATTGGCCCTATCACTTTGATTTACCCCAAATCACAATTGTATCTACGGAAATAATGATTTACTCCTACCCAGTAAAAAAGGCATTTTGCCAAACATTCGGGCTTTAATAATAACTATGAACTTTATTTTTGTACTTTCGTATGGATGTATAAATATTTATATAGGCCTACTGTAAAAATATACATATCAAGGTGAAAGAAGACTAAATAAGATCCTTTTGGGAGATCAGATATCGGAAGAAAAATAAAGAAGGTAAACGTGCGAATACTAAACGAGGAAGTAGAGCATGTAGACAACTTCAAATACTTGGGGTGTACTATAAGCAGTAACATGAGCTGCTGCAAGGAAGTCAAAAGAAGGATAACAGTGGCAAAAGAAGCTTTTAACAGAAAAAGGAACATCTTCTGCGGACCTCTAGAGAAAAATGTAAGGAAGAGACTAGTGAAGTGCTTTATGTGGAGTGTGGCATTGTATGGAGCAGAAACATAGACATTACGACGAAATGAAGAGAAGCTACAAGAAGCATTTGAAATGTGGATATGGAGAAGAATGGAGTGTGTGAAATGGATAGACAGAAAAAGAAACGAAGCTATGTTAGAAAGAGTGGGTGAAGAAAGAATTATGCTGAAACTGATCAGGAAGAGAAAAAGGAATTGGTTGGGTCACTGGCTGAGAAGAAACTACCTCCTAAAGGATGCACGCATTGGAAGGAATGGTGAACGGGAGAAGAGTTCGGGGAAAAAGAAGATATCGGATGATAGACGACATTAAGATGACATGGATCATATACGGATACTAAAAGGAATATTGAAGAATGTTGGGTTTGCAGTGAAAGACCTGCCATTTGGCAGAACACTGTGTTTGTATGTCTTGAGAGATTAATCAGAGCAGTGAATTTAATAAAAAGTCTGATATTCTGGTGTCTTTTATGAACGGATAAAGGGATTTGAAAGAGAGAGGTTATGCTATGATTGAATTCAGAAGAAATTATGAAATTATGGTGCAGTAGATGCAACAGTCTTATAGAGCCTGATTTCCACTCAGAAGACTCGGGTTCTAGTTCCATAGAGTACAAGTGAAATTTGTACAGCGAAGATAATGCGGGATATTCTCGGTGAAATCGATGTGCTTCAGTTCCATAGGCTACACTGGCCGAAATTTCACGAGAAAATTCCTTCCCCATGAAGACTCGAACCAACGTGCATTCCGTTCGGGGCAGAAGAAGATATCAAATGATAGATGACATTAAGATGACATGAATCATAAAGGGATACTAAGAGAAAGATTGGAAAATGCTGGGTTTGCATGAAAGACCTACCATTCGGCAGAACACTATGTTTATATGACTTGAGAGATTAATCAGGGCAGTGAATTTAAGCAAAAATCTAAAATTACTGATGTCTTCAGTATGAAACATGAGATGAAGTGACACAAGATAAAAAAGAGTAATATTCAATGTGCAGCTAATACTGTTTAACTTCCTCGGTTGCCAACAGTCACAGAAATGCCAGCCAAAAACTTAAAAAGTTTAATCATACGTGTGATATAATCGATCCAAATTGCAACATTAAAATCACGAAAATGAAATTTTGCTCAGCAAAAGCCATATATGTAAATCTATATGGAGAGAAAACCAAATGTTGCAGAGAAGACAGCCAATTTGAGACTTCATAGATCTGCTTTTGGAATGACACAATAAACAGATAGCCTAAGCTAAGAATGAAGTCACAGAAATGGACAGTCAACTGTTTAAATTGTACTATAAAATTATACCATATACACGAATGGACAAAATTTAAAGCTGTCGTATACGCCGACTTACAGATGTCTCATTATTTGTAGGCAGACTAACGAATACGGTATATGAAATAATAAAACGGGAAACAATACAACGCTTGATAAAAAAGAAGAAACATTGGATAAATAATAATAATAATAATAATAATAATAAAGGTAATAGTAATCATAATAGCAATAATAACAGTAGTAGGCTCTAATATTGATAGTAACAACAATCATAATAATAATACAATAATAATAATAATAATAATAATAATAATAATAATAATAATTGTAATAGATAAAATAATAATAATAATAATAATAATAATAATAATAATAATAATAATAATAATAATAATAATAATAATAATAATGTAAGATTTTAAATGATATGCATGTACTTTTTTCTGTGATCTGTAATATAATATATATCATAAAAATAAAAATAAAAACAGTAATAATAATAATAATAATAATTATAATAATTTCAATAGACATAATAATAGGCTATTATTATTATTAATATTATATCATTAATAACATTATTATTCTAGTGTAATAATAACAGTAATAGTAATCATAATAGCAATAATAATGGCAGTAAGCCCTACTATTATTAGTAACAGCAGTCATAAAAAAATAACAATACAATAACAATAATAATTGCCATAGACAAAATAATAATAATAATAATAATAATAATAATAATAATAATAATAATAATAATAATAATAATAATAAGTAATATCCACGACTTTGTAACCCATAAAGGGTCGAGGCCGACGAGCCGGCTGCTGGTCTCATGCCTACATGCTTCAACAGAGGTGGACGATCATCCAACGAATATGGAGATAAAGTGTGGCCAGCGCGATGATCCACCTCAGCCGTTTCAGCTGGCTTTCGAAATCGGATTTCGCTTCTTAGCGCAGCTTTCTAATGCATGTTGGGTGGGCTGCAGTTCCATACACTGGCCGAAATTTCATGGGAAAATTTCTTTCCCATGAGGACTCAAACCAACACGCATTCCGTAACAAGAGCCTTAGGCATGATATCTTAGAGCAAGACCTACGTATCCTAAGTTATTAAGTAGTTTAAAAAAACGGGGAATCAAGGAATGGGCATGTAAAAAATTTTAAACTGAAATAAATCTTTGGCGCTTCACAATACTTTCTCTACGTTTTGTATAATTTTATTTTACTTCATGAATTGGACCCTTTGGACCGTTTAATTTTTACATTTTATCAAGATTTTTAATCACTATCACACATTCCCAAGTAGTTACTTGGCAATCTTAGTACAAAATTACACTTTTTTGTCTGTCAGAAGTGATACTCGTGTCTTCGATTTGTTGGACCAAATTATTTCGTATAGCAGTGAAGCCAAATTTTTTACATTTTCGAAGTCAAAATCAGCATTAAAACTTCCTATACTGTGATGATTGTTGTTGTCATGACCTTTATTATTGTTCTCAGGCTCTGAACGAGCTTCACCTCTGAGTGTGAAGACCAGAGAATCATAGGTCACACAGTAATGTGAATGTTTTTGTCGCGTCCAGTTGGGCTCGTGGAACCGGATCTTATTGAAAACACAAGGGAACTGGCGCCACTTATCAACAGACAAGAGAGACTGGCATTCCTTCCCTGCGCCCTTTCCTTCCAAGCGTGCCTGCATTCCAGACAAGATAAAGTCACCAGCCACACTCAACAAAACCTGTCACGAGGCCTCTGTCCGAAATTATCAACTCCAGACTGATAAGAAAACCAGGTTCAGCGTCTGCACGCAGCTTTACCTCTTCTGGGGGAATTAACACACTCCGTACTCCCAACCTCATCCTCCCTTGTGGTACGAACTACTGATAGGAGAGCGAATGTTGACTATGCTCTTCATTAGAGCCGAGATTTGCGGACCAAAGACAAGTCGAAGAAGATTAATTTTTTCAAGACGATAAAAAATCATTAGCTAAATACTTAACAACAGAAAGTAAGGGTAAAGAGTGTTAAACATTGCCTATAGGCCTATGGTTCAAGTGTTGCGTATCTGTCTGTAAGCGAACCTCAGTTCGATCATCTGTAGATCCTAAGGAAGACGAAATTGATCTCCCTTGATGTACGTCGCTTGTTGTTTTTGTATTAAATGGCGAACTTTTGCTGTATATTCAAGACAGGGAGGTAAAACGGACAAAAAGACAAAATCCTTGAAGAAGAAGACAAAGGTACTGATTAATACCCTATTTATTTATGGTACAAAAACTTGTCCTAAAAATTTAATAGGCCTACATACAGTACAACTTTACGGAAAATGAGATTAGACAGAATCAGGTATCAGAATACAGCAGAGAAGTGTAAAGTAGGTAACTCTAAACTCTTAACAGAAATATTAAAAACCACGGAACAAAAAAAAAAAAATAAGTAGGCCTAGATATGCGTTTCCAATTCACTGCGGGCTGAAGCGAGGAGAAGAACTATCACCTTTACTTTTTAACTTTGCTCTAGAGTATGCCATTAGGAAAGTTCAGAATAACAGAGCGGGTTTGGAATTGAACGGGTTACGTCAGCTGCTTGTCTATGCGTATGACGTGAGTATGTTAGGAGAAAATCCACAAACGATTAGGGAAAATACGGGAACTTTATTTGAAGCAAGTAAAGAGATAGGTTTGGAAGTAAATCCCAAAAAGACAAAGTATATGATTATGTCTCGTGACGAGAATACTGTACGAAATGGAAATATAAAAATTGGAAATTTATCCTTCGAAGAGGTGGAAAAATTCAAATACCTGGGAGCAACAGTAACAAACATAAATGATACTCGGGAGGAAATTAAACACAGAATAAATATAGGAAATGCCTGTTATTATTTGGTTGGGAAGCTTTTATCATTTAGTCTGCTCTCAAAAAGTCTAAAAGTTAGAATTTATAAAACAGTTAGGGCCTATATTACCGGTGTTCTTTATGTTTGTGAAACTTGGACTCTCACTTTGAGAGAGGGACATAGGTTAAGGGTGTTTAAGAATAAGGTGCTTAGGAAAATATTTGGGGCCAAGAGGGATGAAGTTATAGGAGAATGGAGAAAGTTACACAACACAGAACTGCACGCATTGTATTCTTCATCTGACATAATTAGGAACATTAAATCCAGACGTTTGAGATGGGCAGGGCATGCAGCACGTAAGGGCGAATCCAGAAATGCATATAGTGTGTTAGTTGAGAGGCCGGAGGGGAAAAGACCTTTCGGGAGGCCGAGACTAGATGGGAAAATAACATTCAAATGGATTTGTGGGAGGAGGGATATGATGGTAGAGACTGGATTAATCTTGCTCAGGATAGGGACCAATGGCGGGCTTATGTGAGGGCGGCAATGAACCTCCTGGTTTCTTAAAAGCCAGTAAGTAAGTAATTAAGTAAGTAAGGCCTAGATAACATTAAAATAACCGTGAAGACAAGAAAACATAAACAGCATCAAAACGAATAGAATTATAAAACTTCGGAACATCAAAAGGAAAATAGGTTTAAGGGTAGGTTAAGGAAGAAAAGATAGATTGATATCTAAGAAATGCACCATGAGAATCAGGTATTTAATAAAAGACAAAACTTGACAAGAAAAAATACCGACCTTCGAGAAGAATTATAAATAGAAGCACTAAATAAAATAATAAACAAAAACAGAAAAAATTGCTATAACATATGCTTAGACAGGATGACTGAAATCAGAATCCATGAACTAGCCTTAAAATACCAACCTAAAGGCAGAAGAAACCTGAGTAGGTCAAAGAAGAGATGGTCCGAATAAAATGGTGCCGGAACGGATTAAATGGCCCAAACTGTTAAGAAGAAGAAGAAGAAGAAGAAGAAGAAGAAGAAGAAGACTTGTTCAAAGCTGAATATGAAAAATTGAAAAAGGAGATCCTTGCCGGAAAGAAAGTTCTTTCTGGATGGGAGACCTGCGGGAAAAGTCCACAAGCTCTTTCTCATTCACATCAATATTAAATTTTATTACCATATTTGCCAATAATTCTGTCACAGATGGGGAAAATCTCTCTAATATGTTCCAAACTAAGAAATTATATTCACATCACGATATTAGCAGAGACTGGGAAAAGAGCGATTTTAAATCTTCTGAAAGATTGAGGTTTCTCTATGATAGATAATAGTATTTATTTATTTAACTTCTACATTATGTATAGGCCTATACACATTATTTACTTACTTGTGGCTTTTAAGGAACCCGGAGGTTCATTGCCGTCCACACATAATTCCGTCATAGGTCCCTATCCTGAGTAAGATTAATCCAGTCCCTACCATAATATCCCACCTCCCTCAAATCCATTTTATATTATCCTCCCATCTATGTCTCGGCCGCCCCAAAAGTCTTTTTCCCTCAGGTCTTCCAAACAACACACTAACTACAGAGCAACCGGTAATATAACTGTGTTATAAATTCTAACTTTGAGCTTTTTTGAGAGCAGACTGGATTACAAAAGCTTCTCAACCGAATAATAACAGGCATTTCCCTTTCTGCGTTTAATTTCCTCCCGAATATCATCTATATTTGTTACTGTTGCTCCCAGATATTTGAATTTTTCCACCTCCTCAAAGGATAAATTTTCAATTTGTATGTTTCCGTTTCGTACAATATTCTGGTCACGAGATATAATCATATACTTCGTCTTTTCGGGATTTAGTTCCAAATATATCGCTTTACTTGCTTCAAGTAAAATTCCCGTGTTCTCCCTAATCGTTTGTAGATTTTCTCCTAACACAGTGGTCGTCAGCACTCGCTGAAATGTGCAATGGGTACGCGGTGCCGTCCCGTGTACACTGTCGTGCAACAGGAAGAGATAGAGAGCATACCCGCTAGCAGCTACGAGAGCACTACAGTGCACTGCGTTTTCTGCGGGCAAGACAGGCTAGTCCCAGCGTGCTCTGTGCTGACGAGCCCTGTGACCTAACATATTCACGTCATCCGCATAGACAAGCAGCTGATATAACCCATTCAATTCCAAACCCTCTCTATTATCCAGGACATTCCTAATGGCATACTGTAGACCAAAGTAAAAGTGTGAAGGTGATAGTGCATCTCCTTGTTTTAGCCCGCAGTGAATTGGAAACGCATCCGACAGAAATTGACCTATACAGACTCTGCTGTATATTTCACTGACAAGGAGAGGACACGCTCTGTATATCACCGAATTAAATAAAATTGTGTGAGATGAAAGTACAAGACGTATTGTTTAAAATCATATCTGGTATGGGTAGCCAATGACCCCTCGTTTTGGAAATATTGGCTATTGTTTGTGACATACTTCCGTTAGGTGCCAAATTGGGAAGCATTAGACTATGTAACAGCGTAGCTCATATGGTTGAATGCTGAGTAGTCATCCAGGCAACCCCCGTTCGAATCCAATGCCTTCTCATTTTTTAAAACTTGATATTATTATTATTTTATTATTATTATATTATATTTATTATTATTATATTTATTATTATTATTATATTCATTATTACTAATAAATACGAGAAAAATTCATACCAGCACCGGGAATCGAACCCAGGACCTGTCAGCTTTGCGCGCAGAGCGCTCTTTACCAACTGAGCCATGCCGGGAGCGCTCAGCGCGCAAAGCTGAGAGGTCCTGGGTTCGATTCCCGGTGCTGGTATGAATTTTTCTCGTATTTATCAGTAATAATACAACTGACTAGTTAAGATTAGTCGTGTAATATTCAATGAGGTGGGCGAGACCTCATTCATATTTGATATATATTATATTCATTATTATATTCATTATATTATATTTATTATTATTAGAACCAAAAGGACAATTTGGCCCAAGAGTGCAACGTCAAGTAGATGAACTCACTTCTAAATTCGGAAATATAGGCCTATGGTAACACGTTCTTCATCAGGAAAGCTGACATCTCAACTCCATAAGCAATACCTGGAGAAAGTAATAAAGACATTTGTGAAAGAGCAGCCATTTATTCTAATTCTGGACTCGTGGGAAGGGCAGGTCAACCCTTCTTTGCATGATGAAATATTTACAAATAAAGAAAATTAAGTAACGTGCAACCTTAAAGTGATTTCACCCAAATGTACTGGATTACGCCAGTTCTGTGATGTTTATTCTTTTAGACAGGTGAAGACTTTTATCAAATATTTGCAAAATAGCTCTTTCCTTTTACAAACTGGACGACAAATTGCTTCAAGGGAGGATGCCCTCAAAATTCACTCCTTAATTCACTTTCAGTTGTCAGCTCCTATATTCAAAGCCATGTTGAAATATATTGGTATGGATCAAAATTAATAAACGAACGAGAAGTGTTTGCGAATGTGAAGAATGTCTGTTTCGCAGCAGAAGTGCGGAAAAATGTGACTTTCATTTGTTGTGCATGGTGCAGGAAATATGTATGTTTTGTGTGTTTTTATGACATTTATCATAATGAATCATGTACAAAATGAACTGGAACAGAAACAGAACAGACAACAGTGACCTGCCTACGTGAGCAATATTTCCTTGTTTATCCTTTACAATACAATGTTAGTTAATTAGTAAATTGTTTAAAACATGATGAAGCGTTCAATACATTATTAAAACAAAAAAATATATACGACCAGTTGAGATTCGAACCTAGGTCGCCTGGAAAACAACTCAGCACCCAACCATATGAGCTACGCTTTTACACAGTGTAAGGCTTCCCTATTGGGCACCTAACGGAAGTATGTCACAAACAATAGCCAATATTTCCAAAACGAGGGGTCATTGGCCACTCATATCAGGTATAACTTTCATCTTATTTCATTCGGTGATATAAAGAGCGTGTCCTCTCCTTGTGAGTCACATTTTAATTAATCGAACTAGTTTCTTGGGAATATCAAATTCAATAAGAATATCATGTAAAACTTCTCTCTTAAGAGTCATATGCCTTTTTGAAATCAATGAATAGCTGATGTATTGTACCCTTATATTCTTATTTTTCCTCCAATATCTGTAAATAAAAAAAACATGACCAATAGTCGATCTATTACGCCTAAAACCATACTGATGATCCCTAATAATTTCATATACATATAGAATTAATCTTCTCAAAATAATATTGGACAACGTTTTGTACGATGCCAACAAAAGTGATATAAAGTACGCAATTTGTTATGTGTATACAGAATGTCTCAGGATGAATCTAAAATACTTCAGGATAATGTAGTTTGGGTTAACCTACATCGACTTAACCTTATATACCTATGTCCGAAATATGACCGTTGGGAAGTTATTAATGGGCGAAATTTTAAATGGAGAAAGGTATTATAGACGTATTTAAAACATTATGGAAGCATATATTATTGAACAATCTGCATGTTGTGTCGTTCCAATAAATTTATTACATAATTAAATAAAACTGAGTAAGGAAATTAAATACTTACAGAAGACAAATTACTAAGGTTGCTCTTTTTATGGATTTCATGAATTGTAAATTCATATCAGGTGCCGGTTGTGTTCTCTCCCCAACCTCAACGAAACACTTGGTAGCTTGCCAGTTTCAGATAACATCCGGTAAACACGAGAAAACACACAGCTAAATGGAACCCTTCGATTGGAAAAACGTCGTCTGTATTCAGCAGCAGTCAATGCATTGCCATCACAAATTCCATAAAGATAAAGCATGCCTGCATATTCACTATTCGAATACACGAATTAAATATCAAGTGAACATGTATTCAGGTTGTGTTTGTTGCGCAGGTATTGTGGAGCTCAGATGCTGCCGTGTGCAAAAGATTTGGCGTAACACGTCAAGTAGGAGTATAGTAGGCTACACAGAACCATAAGACGTTTCTATATTTCTTCCCTTAATTTCTCCTCAACCGTCAGACTTCGGACATACTATAGGCATACACACAGCATATGCTTGGATATTGTAATAGTGACGAACGCAAATGAGGAACCCCATAGAACTATCAACTATGAACTATGTGTTTAATTAGATGTGCTATCAAGACATTTTCCCTTTGTCATAGCGACTTTGAATCCCAGTCAGCCTCCTATCGAAAAGGTATTCGGGTTCCTCGGAATCCTTTCATGGTAAAGTTATTTTTCGCCAATTCCTGCTATTTGTCACTGAAAAATGATACTTAAAAGTAAATTTATTTTCCAAAACCTTATATTTTAGGGTTTTCAGACGAAAGCCTATTAGGCCTACTTTATATTTTAATTTAGAAATTTTTAGGAAACTATTAAGTATCTAATATATTAATTAGTACATAGAATGGTATAAAATATGGGTAATATCAGAATAAACACGCATATTAAGCATTTATAGGTAAATAAAGCCAAAGGGGGAAAACAATATTATTTTGATATGAAAAATGTAGGACCATGAGAAAAGATAAGGCCCACGATGAGGGCGACGACAAGGACAAAGACTACGACAAGGATGACGACATGGACCACATGGACCATGATAAGGATCATGTCAAGGATTACAAGGACCAAAACCACGATAAAGACCATGGCAAAGGCAACAAGAACAATGATAAGCATCTCTATAAAGACCATGACAAAGACATATGCCTAAAGGACTGCAAAAAGGACCACGGAAACTTAACGATGAGGTCAACGACAAGGATCACGATATGGACCACGACAAGCATCATAGTCCATATCGTGATGCTTGTCGTTGTTTCTGCCAAAGTCTTTGTCATAGTCGTTGTTGTTTTTATTGTGGTCCTTATCGTGGCCGTTTTTGGTTTTTGTCATAGTCCTATATTTGTCATTTCAAAATAACATTGCTTTCTCCATTTGGCAAGAGACTTTTGTATCCCACGGTAGTAAACCTACTCTTCATCGCAAGGTCTTAAAAATAGTACAGAAGTCTGACCGATCACAGAGTTACTCAGAATCTCGTGCATCAAGCGCCATGAAAATAATTTATTCTGTGTGTCCTTCGGTTCATCATTTAACTAGTGGCAGAGATGAACAGTATGCCCTACTAGTAAATGTAAGTATAGTAGGACCTAAAATATCTATAAATATGTATATTTGAACTTTTTTTAACTGTCTACTAGAAAATGATAAAGGTTTGCCTGTTCAGTGTTTAAAAGGACTATTAAATCTGCTGGTAAAATCTCTTTACAGTGTCCGAGAATTAAATAGTGCCTTGTAAATATAAATTTTGTGTTATTTATTCAATTGAAATATCTGTACCTACATATTAATTTGCCTATGCAGCTCTCACACCGGAGCAATACGCTATATCGCTGATTTCGGTCTGTTTACATTGTAATAGGCGTAGACTCTCCACTGGAGCAATACTATGATAATGAAAACCGCTGTTGCTGCTACTACTGCTACTGTTCTTTTTTCGGAAAAGGGACCGCAGTCAAGCACCCCAGTCTTAGGCTTATTGTGCAATTTCTTTGTTTTGGGATGATTTTTTAAGTCTTTTAGGATCGCTCTTCAAGCACATGATTCACTGCACGGTACCATCATATCGATTCAGCCACAGCATCCAGTTCTGACTGGGGACCATGCCTCCGCCTCCCTGTAATGTTCCTTTGCAGCCTCCTCAGATCGTTACTAGTTATTTCTGTTCCTAGATAATTCAATCTCATCACTTGTTCTATGATCTTTTCTTGCAATTCCAGTTTACAGTGAATGGGTTCTTTGCTGGCAGTCATAGTCTTTGTTTTACCAGCTGATATTTTCATTTGGACGTTAAACATGAATTTATTATTTATCTATTTATCTACTTATTTATCTATTTGCCTTGTTTTACCTCCTGCTTTTATATCAACTTAAAGAAAATGTGGTGTAGATAAGGTAAGTAGGCCTACATCTTTGGAAAGCACTATGCAGATAAAGTGCAGGCTTTTTACCAATGTTAAACGTGCCACCTGGCCACCGCGCAAACAACAAAGGACAGGATCCGACAAGATACAACCATCCAATCTAGACAGAAAATAAATGGAGATTGCCCTAATCCAAAACAAGTATACTATTCGAAAAGTCATCTTATGCATTGCACGATATTTTAAATTAAAGGGGTACACAAATCTCTTCCTTATTGATATGTTTGTTACAATTCAGTAATGGAGAATCGGAGTATAATTTAATTCTATCATTAGTTAAAGATTTCTCAGAATATACTCTGCTTCATAATATAATGATTCTCTAGTATCGGTCCACTGTTTAAAACTTCGGTAGGGGGAATTATGACTATCGCTGAATTTACAAAATAATTTAAGGAGACATTCTGTTCATTTCAACGTAGCTTTGCCACTTCTATCCTCCAAAAGCTTGTATTGTTTTATTTTTCTCACTTTTTAAGATACGTTAGGACTACTTAACTCTCAGGGAATTTTTCTTTAAAGTTTCAGTTATTCTGCAATTATAAACTATTGCATGTTTTTCATAACAGTTACATCTATATCATAAATGTAGGAAATATTGTTTAATATAAATAAAATAAAGAAATGAGAAGAAGAAAAAGAAGATGAAGAAGAAGAAACAGAAGAAAAAGAAAAAGGAGAAAATAAAGAATTCATGTTACGGATTTAAGATACAATTCTGATTCATTAGATGTTTTACGTAAGTAGGCTATATCAACTCCACAATTATTAGAAAGAATGAAAATTTATTTTCAGTTATGGATGTAAAGAATAGCCTCACTCCTATTGAAGAAATTACTTCTACTGTCTTATTACGTAGCTTTCTATATACCTAGAGTTCGTCTTTATACTATTCCGCTTCGCATGTCTCAACCTAGAGAGCGCTACTCTTGATTCCCATAATCCTTCATTATCCCTTCCATTACCCTTTCCGTTCCTAACGTCGTAGCAACATTGAGTGGTGGTTAGTTCTTTTATAGTTCTCGTTTGGGCCTTAGCTCGAGATCTATATTGGCTTAAACAGCCGAAATAAGACTAGCAACAAATATTTTCATTAGGTTGGAATTACATTTATAAATTTCATAATAGCCTATAGCCATGAAACTTACCTTTTTTCCCCGATCAACTCTTTCTGATTAGCATAGATACAGGATGGAAGAAGGCTAAATAGAGTCTTTTGTGAATGGACTTTGAGGCAAGTAGCGTTTTCAGTTCAATTTTGGAATGCGCATTCCAGGAAAACGGGAGACGATGGAGATGTGATGTTGAGGGATTTTGTGTCCTTATTAATGTGTTTTGTATAACATTCACTGTTGAAGATCTGTAACAAAGTGTCTGACAAGAACGTGGTAACCGTGTATTCTGTGGCAATAGAAGCAAGACTAGAGCGGGAAAGAGGAAATGCACAGTCACCAACGTCCCTCTGTGTCAAGTTAGATCACGAACCTTTCGTGCGAATACGTACATAATTTCGTGATTCAACTGTTACGTGAACACGCGTTGCAATGTTGCCATCTATTCGCTTTTATTTGTATGAATATCTCAAAAACCATTCACAAACGACCACAATGATATCAGACTTTATGTTTAACGCCTTTCCCTATAGGGTCAGAAGGACGCTATTTAGTCCACCCGAAATATATAGGAGAGACTCGGCTAATTCCGCAATATTAAGGAGTAAATCTATAATATTTCTATCAAAATGTTTATTGAAAAATATTATCAAGGTATGTAGATATGGACGAAACCTTTCATTACCAAATGAGATAAAGAGACCTATTAAAATGCAAATATATTTAGTTGTACATACATTACAGTTTAAAAAGAGCAACTCGGGTAATTCTGCAACAGTGCGAATAAATCCGCAACAGGACTTGGCTAATTCCGCAGTCGTAAATAATTATGAAATACATTATGAAAGTAACATAAAAGGAACAATTTTATTAATATGTAACAATGCTCATTTTCTTCACAGCTGTGTAGCGAAACACAAAAACAGCCAACTTTCGATGTTTCACTGTATTGCTGAGAGGTGTCGACCAATATCCTTGATTTTTTTTTCTATAGCACTGCAGAGGATATGCCTCCTGTTGACAGACTCTCAAAACTTACGTTCACGCTATTGTAAAGCCGCAGTAAAATCTTATATCCACTACTGCGGAATTACCCGTACTACGGAATTAGCAGAGTTTCCTCTATATAAATACAGGCCTACATATTGTTACGAATAATTGTCTTTCTTTTCTGATAATATTCTTCTTCTCCCTTCTATATAGGTATCATGCCTATTTACTTCCAATATTTTACTTCTATGTCATCTTTCCACCATATGCTTCTGTTAGTAATGCGTATTACTGTTGTGTGCATTAGACTTACTGTTCGATTTATGTTTATTTCTACTTTTTATTTCACCAGCCATTGCCTATGTTGACCATTCTGTCTTGGTCTTGGGGAACATTGGCAAATTTTATTACTTCCTGATGTGAGTACACCTCTTAAAATTATTCATCCTGCTCATACAATAGAGTAATTGTTGATTGCAAAATGCCTCCGGCCCGCATCCCAGCACGGTTACTGGAGTAGGCGAGGTCAGTCTTTTTTCTTCTCTGATAAACTTGACATTGGTTCTTCTATATTATATTTAAAGAATGTAGCGTATTCCTTGAAAATAAATAAATACATGTAAGTTAATTACTAGTAACATTATACACTATGAAATAATATAAATAAAATTAATGTCGACTCTTCTACTGAATAACACTGCGTTGTCCAAACATCAATCGAAGGAAGTAGCTCTGAAGATGACCGCATCTATTAGCCAGATTATCACACTTTCTTCTCTCTCCATTATATTTTTGGTGTTAGAACAGCATTTAATATCTCTCAAACATTTTCTTTATGTCACAATTTTAATATATTTTTAGATAAATGTAGCCTGCCCATACTTCACTTGGTGGTGTAATCATCGCAATCATTATGAACTGATTAAACATTACTTAAACGTCCTACTAGTTTCTGACTGCCTCTGTTCGCCTGCAGAACACGAACTGCTTCTTTCCCCATTCCTGTGCATAATTCATTTGCAAGAAGAATAGCATCGCCGTCTCTTTACTTCACAGCCGTAAAAAGTACTTCAGATATAGGCCTAATTGTTAAAGAGAAAACTTTCTCAACCATTGTAATAAACTATAAGAATATATTTTCTTATTAAGAACTCTGTTTTTTAATGCTTACGTACGTAAAAAAACCAATAGGCCTATGTGTGTGTGCGTGTGTATAGTCTATATGTAAATAATCCGTGGCCGATAGTCAATGAAGAGCCATTGTCGATCAGCCGACCGCGGGTCTCACGTCTACATATCTCAACATATATGAACGATCATTCAATTAGAACAAAGTTACCGTGTGGTCGACACGATGACCAACCCAGCCGTTATACCTGGTTTTCGAAACCAGATTTCCTCAAATTCATCACAATGCTGGATGAGCACCGGTCCCGTATACTTTTCGAAATTTCGTCAGAACCAGCGCGCATACCGTAACACGAGTTCATGATGCCTTAAGCCTTGGTTTTTCTGAACCGACGCATGCGATGTGCTAGGTGCGAGGCCCGCCTCGCGCAAATCCGGACTACACGAGAGATAGTGAGTGGTTTCTATAGCTGCGAGGTGCGGTATGAAGCGAGACATATATAGGCCAGAGAGCTGCAAAATAGCTCCTACAACCGGTTAGAGAACATCCGTCAAGGTCGGGCAACCGTCCGAATATTAGATTTTCAACCGATTCCCCTTATGTTTTGCAGGTAGACAGAACACCAGGCGCACTTCATCTACATGAAACCAACATTTTCTGAGTACACAAACGGAGTAACAATAGAAGGAAATTCACTTTGCCTTATTAAAAAACGTTTTTGCTTGATATAGGTCTATAATTATTGATTGGACACTTTAATACACTTATTTTCATAACTAGACATCGGATTTTTAGGCACTAAAAATTGCAGTTTTAGGCGCCTAAAATAAGCTCAAAATTTGTAAAATTAGGCTCTATTTTAATGAAAATAGGCATTTTAGGCACATCAAGGTATCATACTTATTTCTTTCACTGAAATTTTTAGTTATACACTAAAATACGCACAAAAAAGTATGTTTAAACATTAAAAAAGAATACTATATTATATTTATAAACAGAGCTGCACAAATTTAATATATTGAAACTAATGAAATAATGATTATTGATATCAAAATTACTCATTTTAAGTTATTGAAATTCAGTTCCATGCTCAGACTTTATTATAATTATCTGCACAGTACACCACCAGAATTTTTTCTAAATTCTTCACAGTTAACCTTTACCTTTTGTCACTGAGAATCATTTTGAAAGCAGAAAAACTTCTTTCAACCGAAACTGATGTGAGAGGCGCAAATTTTAAATTAGGTACAATAGAAACATCAATACTTACTGGAACATTTACACTTTCCCCCGATATCACTCTTGATACTTTTTCCAACATTCTTATTTAATACGTTGTCCCACTTATTTTTAACTTTTTTCCCAGTTTCGCCCAAAGCAGAATGTATGTTCACTTGAGCTTCCTTTACTATTGCTATTTGGCTACAAAGAGATTGTTTTTCACGTTCTAATTGTTCAATGCTTGCAGGTATGAAAGAAAAGTTTGATGTTATGTAGGCAATATGGTTTTCCACTCGTGAGTCATTCAGACAATCTTTCACTGCTTTCACACACGCTGCACTATCAGTTCCAGGTAATTTATCAATAACTGTGACCACTTCTTTAAAATACTTAGAATAATACACCACTGACTGAATCCAGGTTCCCCATCGTGTAACAACCGGCTGAGGTGGGAGTGGGATATCTGGAAAGTTCTCTCTGAATATTGAAATCCTGGATGGGGCTTTACAAAAACATTTTTTTTGTGTTAGAAATAAACGAATTGACAAGAGGAAATTCATTCCGGATTGTTTCAGAAACCCTGTGAAGGCCATGTGCTAGACAGGTTACATGCGTGAGGTTAGGATAAATGTTTTAAGAAGTGGAGCTGCAGCAACCATGTATGAGGCAGCATCAGTACAAAACAACAGAACTTTAGAATCGTCTATATTACCTGAGTATAAAGACTGTAGGCCTTTATTTACAAAATAAGCAATGGCTTGGCTATTCACTTTCGAAAGTTCCTTAACACATACGAGGTGTGGAATCGAAGGTCCATCAGGACTAAGTTTTCCTACTATCATATTTGCTATATACCTATTCATAGGATCTGAGGTTTCATTCACAGAGACCCATATGTAAGAATCACCTATATCCTCCCGAATGGAAGCTAAAGTTTCATTGTATATTCTGTCTAAGTAATTTTTTCTTAGGGTCGACTCAGATGGGATATTTTGTTTGCAGTATTTTTGTAAAAACTGTCTTAAAACCGGATTTTCAATTGCATTCCAGGGAATGTTAGCAGCAACAAACGCTCTGGTTAAATCAGCATAGAAATTGCTGCTGAGATTGGATGAAGTAGGCTGTGTTAGTAAAGTTTGTTGCAGTTGATTTTTCTGCTGAGCTTTAGCCTTATGAGCCGCTCCTTGCACATGCTGCTTTAGGTGGCACTTCTTTTCTTGCGAAATCTAAAAATGTAAAGTAAACTGAATTAAAATAAAATCCTAATTGTTGTATTGCCATATTTCTATCACAAAGTTAGTGGGTTCGAACAATCAAAATTTTAATGACCTGCAAATACTTTAACTATCGGAATTTAAAAGGTTAAAGTGTAGTGGTCTTAAAAAGAATTATACCTCAGGATAGCTCAGTCAATGTATAAATATTATAGGCCTACTCATTAAAATTAATAGAATTTATATATTTCAACTATTGTTACATACCTGTTTGCTACAAATCTTGCAGAATATTATTTTTCCATCATAAGTGAATTCTGAATATTCTGTTAGCCATTGCCGGATCAATGTAGATTTTGCACTTATATTTTTCGGCATTATAGCGTTAAACTTCACAGGAAAACGTCCTACCGCTCAAAACTTCTCAACACAAATAAGGTGAGGGAAAGAGCAACTGTTAACGAGCATTCAAATGAACCGTTGTTATTGAGATTCAATTGGACAAAAATACAAAGTTCCACTTATTGTTGCATTTCCTGGTAGTGTTAACACTAGGAGGGCCATTCTTTTAAATATTTTGTAACGGTTTACCCTACTAATTCGCAGTTTTACGACTTTTCATAAATATTTCAAAAACACTCTTTCTCCAAAAATTGTGATTTTATGACACTCTGAAGGGCAGTACAGCTAATCGGTTTCAGACCGAAAACAGTCATTTTTATAGTATAGTATATCTCTGAATCGGTAGCAGCACATGTTGTGATTGTTGCCTGCTTCAAAACTAAGGTTGGTTCTTTGTCGGCATTTATGCCTCCAAACATGTTAAATTCGGTGAAATCTATTGCGAGTGTCGTGAGATTCAAAACATTTTGTTTCCTTTATCAATGGTTTCATGGCCGGTGTGAAGCAAACTTTCCACTTTTTAAATGCCTTAAATTTCGCAGTGAATGCATGTATAAATTATAAAAAGTAAGAGTAAAATGCGAAACTTTACAGTGAGTTAGGCATTTTTAGGCGAATATTAACAAATTAGGCCTTAATAACCGTTTTAGGGCATTTTAGGGCACTATAAAACTCTTTGAATACCTTTCAATTTCCATGAAACACAAATATTAATAATTATTTGTACTTTTCTCCTAAAGAAACAAAATAGGCATTTGCCCTAGAATCCGATGTCTGATCATAACTAATACATAAATGAACAAATAGACACTGGTAACAACAAAGGAAATAATGCAGAATATGAAATCCGGTGCATAAAAAATGCAAGAATAAAATAAATCACAATTACTTACTAAAGAAAACAGCAAATAAGTACACAGGCCTACATTCTACTGTAATATGTACATTTTAAACTCAAAATGTATACCTCTTAAACAGTAGCTGTTAATATATTATAATGCCTTTTAATTACTCCAAAGAGCTGCATTATTATTTCATTAATAAATCATTTTTTAAGAAGATAAAGTGTTATTAACAAACAGAAAAGTACTCCGAAGCTCAAATGCTTGTACTTTCACGAAGCATGTTGTTGCCCTTGAAGGTACCCAACTGTAATACCTGGACTGGATGAATGAATCAATCAATGAATCTATGAATGAATCAACTAATCAATCAATGAATTAATTGATCAATCAATCAGTGAATCAATGAATGACTGAATCAATGAATCGATGTACGAATGAATGAGTTGATGAATGGATGATGAATGAATCGATGGATGGTTGATCGATTGTTTGAATATATTGAGAGAGGAAGAATTATCAATGAATGGTAGGCCTACACGATGATAAACGCGTCCTTTCAAGGACTCTTGTAACTAACTCCTGCATGGTTAAATGTGGTCTGCCTTTGTCATCCACCCACAAAGAATGAGAAACAACTCGAATATTCGATAAACCGACCCAGAGACCCTACGCGAGATGTGAGAGCTTTGCATACTGACTATAGCGCCAGGCGTTCAATAGCAATATAATTTCTATTTTTCGTAACCGGTTGTGCACGACTCTAATATAGGCCTATCCCTACAAATACAATGGTTATAAGCCTATAGCCTAAATATAGGCTACTTAGAAATTACTTTTAATTCGTTTTTGTGACTGTAACATAGACCCTATTGTAGCATTTTACACTGAACTTCAGCATAAAAAACGCAAACTTAACACGGTCCATACTGCTAAGCAGTAGGTATACCTGCAATTGAAATCTTAAAATGAAGAAAAGCACAAAACTATAACAGTTCATAGTCTTCAAATATAGCAGGAACATAAGCTGAGGTTTCAAATTTTCTTCCGAGAAAGGCATCGTTACTAAAACTACTCATATCGGAGGAAATAAAATTAGGCTATTAGACTACTTAGCATGCATATATGTAGTTCTAAAGTCCCTCATCCACATACTATTGCTATTGTGCAAAAGTGCGTAGCGTTTTTTCGCTATGACAAAAGTTTTTATTTGAGATGAATAAAACGTCATATGAACATGGACTCGATTATATCAACCGTTAAGGTTGAATTCCACGAAAGTTGCAGTGGTTTTGACCAGACCTAAGAATTATTTACTTAAAATACACATAAATATTGAATCAAAATACTGTATTAACTATAGAATAAACATAGCCTACCTAAGTTTGGAAGCAGATTTTAAAATATCCCTCCTTCCACTTCAATGCACTTGGCCACACAAATGTCTATGGCGCGCCGTAGTGAACCGTACCTCGGCACGACTGTCCGTGATGAGCGCAGCAGCGTACACAATACGAGCAGACCTATCTTCCCCTTCACCCCGTACTTCACGTCACAGCACAACCCTCCGTTTAGTTTAAGTCATAATGTTTTTATTACGATACAAGCAACTCCAAAGCCTGATCCACAGTATGACGTCTGCGTTTTACGAATAACTTTCAAATTAATGATAATAATCGGACCCATGTTCATTTGACACTTTGTGCCCAAAATGACCTATATAACTATTTCCTAAAGCGTAAATCACCCTGTATATTCT
Source organism: Periplaneta americana (assembly GCF_040183065.1). Taxonomy (NCBI): domain Eukaryota; kingdom Metazoa; phylum Arthropoda; class Insecta; order Blattodea; family Blattidae; genus Periplaneta; species Periplaneta americana. Next base: position 106,197,839 of record NC_091121.1, read on the forward strand.
CCTACATTATCTATGAATCTCTGACAACGCTGAGTTAGTTTTTCGATTCCGCGTCTGAAGAAATCTACTGGTTTGGAGTTAAAGAAATCGTCAAGCCAAGCTTGTAAAGCATATTCGTTATCAAAGGAGTTCCCTTGAAAATTGTTGAATAGAGAACGAGAAAGGCGGAAATCTGAGGGCGCAAGATCAGGAGATTATGGGGAATGTGAATTACCTTCCAACAAAGCTAAGCTCCTGGATAGCTGCTTTCGCCATGATGACGGAGTGCGAGCGTGCATTATCGTGTTGTAGCAGCACTTTATGCAGTCTTCCCTGTCGTTTTTCTTCAATTGCGACCGCAAGACGTTTAAGTAGTTGACAATAAATATCAGTAGTTATGTTTACATTCCTAGAAAGCAGTTCATAATACTTGAAGCCTACTTTATTTCACAAGACGAATAACATCATCATCCCGGTCGGGGCAAGTTACCTGGTTGAGGTTTCTTCCGGGGTTTTCCCTCAACCCAATACGAGCAAATGCTGGGTAACTTTCGGTGCCGGACCCCGGACTCATTTCACCGGCATTAGGCCTATCACCTTCATTTCATTCAGACGCTAAATAACCTAGATGTTGATACAGCGTCGTAAAATAACCCAATAAAATAAATAAACATCGTCATCTGTGGATAGATACTAACTTTTGTACGGGGTGTTGAGGTTGAAACGGCAGAACCATTTTCTTGCAGTGCTTTCTCCAATGGCATTCTCCTCGTACATGACACAAATGTTTAGAGCCGCCTCCGCTGTCTTTGCTCGTCTATTAAACCCAAACGTGTGAATATGTCGGAAATGATCGTTTTTTCACTTACACTTCATCTTCTTTAGCCCACAAATAGAATAAACTTTCTTCAAATGAACAACATTCAAGGCATATTTACAAACACAACACTCCACATAACAAAATATAACAAATGACAAACAATCTCCTAACAACGCAGTGTTGCGAAGATAAACAAAAACACTACGAACTTATTCATCGGCCTAATAAAATCACAATGGCACAGTAAACCAAAGCTAAGTAGAAAATATCTCACAAGGCTACTTATTCTCCGCAAATGCTACGTGTGTAAAACAGACAGATCTAAACCTGGTTAGGCTAGAAGTGTAGACCCCTAAGCATTGGATGCTTTCAGCATGGTACTGCAGGTGTACTGCAATAATTTTTCACGTAGTTTAATAAACGATAAGCTACTTAATATTAGTAAGTTTAAGTTATTTCGAGACGTATTTTAGATTTCATAACATTTATTTTCGTTCATTTTTCATGATCGCTTAGCATCTAAAAATATCTTACAGCTTAATCCAATATATTATATTGTTTTATTACGTACACTGCTTTGGAGTGGTGGTCAGCGTGTGACTGCAAAACTAGAGGGCTCGGTATCGAATCCTGGTTGGGACAAATTGCTTAGTCGAGTTTTTTTTTTTTTTTTCAAGGAATTCCCTCAACCCATTAAGAGCAAATGGTGGGTAAATTTTTCCGCTGGATTCCGGGCACAGTTCGACGTTATTAGGCTATTACCTTCATCTTCATTCATCCTATGATGAAGGATGGGTGGAGCGGAGAAAAATTCTATCCGGCACCGGGACTCGAACCCGAGTTTTCAGCTCTACGTGCTGACGCTTTAACCACTAAGCCACACCGGATTCCACCTTCCGATGCCGGATTGAATCCTCTCAGTTTAAGTTCTACCTCTTAGTTTCCCTTTTTAGTGGCCAACCCTCATGCACTGTGTCACAGATGTGTGACATAATAATATGTCATAATAATATGATATGCGTAAATAATCACTTAGTGATTTAAGACGGTGCTCATTCTGTCGGATCCCGACCACTTAGTCACTCGTAATGAGTGCACCTCTGCACATTAGTGTGTTGGACATTGTGCTACTGTCACACATCTGTGACACAGTACATGATGGTTGGCCACTAAAGGGAAACTAAGAGGTGGAACTTAAACTGAGAGAATTCAATCCGACATCGGAACTGGAATCCGATGTGGCTAGTGGATAAAGCGTCAGCACGTAGAGCTGAAAACCCGGGTTCGAGTCCCGGTGCCGGAGAGAATTTTTCTCCGCTCCACCCATGCTTCATCACATGATAATGCAGAATTCCTGCACGGAAATATCATATGTACTTCGGTACGTCACAATAACATTCCTTCATCTTGCCCACTTCATGTCAACCTACCATAGGCCTACTGAGCTATGAGAAGCCGACTTAATGGGTGCCTTTTTCATCATAATCGCCAAGAAGTAGGCAGAAGCGCAAATAGTTACATATCAATATGTACGGGAAGGAGAAAAAAGTAGTTATGTTTCTATTATTATTATTATTATTATTATTATTATTATTATTATTATTATTATTATTATTATTATTATTTAGTTGTGTAGTAGCACTAGTGGTAAACTATTAGTTTTGGTAGTTGCATTGGTATTATTAGTTATTAGATCTAAAGTTGTAGTTGTGGTAGTTGTATTAGTAGTAGTATTAACAGTATTAGTAGTATCAATAGTAGTAATATCAGTAAGTAGTAGTAAGTTCTAATTAGGAAGATTAAGTCCAGACGTTTGAGATGGGCAGGGCATGTAGCACGTATGGGCGAATCCAGAAATGCATATAGTGAGTTGGGAGGCCGGAGGGAAAAAGACCTTTGGGGAGGCCCAGACGTAGATGGGAGGATAATATTAAAATGGATTTGAGGGAGGTGGGATATGATGATAGAGACTGGTTTAATCTTGCACAGGATAGGGACAGATGGTGGGCTTATGTGAGGGCGGCAATGAACCTGCGGGTTCCTTAAAAGTCATTTGTAAGTAAGTAAATAATAAGTTGTAATAGTAGTACTGAGTAAATATGATAGAATTGTAGTAATTTGTTGTATTGAACAAAATTTTCACAAAATTTGTGTTACTATTTGAAAAGTAAGTTAGTATTCCTTACAAATGGACTGTAGGAAAAACTAGCTCGCTCTTAGGCTTCATTGTGCTACCTACAAATTTTTAATGTGAGAAAAATTCCCGACAAACGTTTGTTTGGAGTTCTCTCTCTCGGAGAAATTTCTTATACGTGTGTTACATCTACGACACGGGCCTCCCAGCATTACGTCCTTCCTGAAGAAGCCATGCTAAGGGTTTGAACCAAGAGAACTTCAATAACTTTAATATGAGACAGTCATACAAAATCATGGAAACTATTTGATGTCGTGATAGTCATAATTACGAATACTGCAGTCTAAACATGATAGTTTTATAATGTGGTAATCTGTGAATACATTTCACTGGTTGATATAGTGCCTGTAATAATAAATTAATATATTGTGACCAGCATGAACGATACAATAATTCAAGGAATTCCAAACCAGATTGTACGAAAAGAAAGAATAAGATGATAAGGAAAACCTCTCAAGAGAATTTCGGATAAGTGCGTTTAAAATTAAATGAAACGAAACTGAATTCCTGTCTGTCGAATCAAATCCGGAAATTCTGGTCTTCAAGCCGGTAGCTCCTACAAGAAAGCGAACGCATACCAAATAATGTTATAGATAGTGTATACTTGAAATAACAACTTATGACCTGGCTGGAAGCCCGAGAAAATTTCGAATTAGTGTATACTTGGTCAAAATGAAAGTGGTCGGCGTCTGAGAGAGAGTTCGAATCGGGTATTTCCGTAAGCGCTCGGCACAGCCAGGCTTTGTTCAAAAGACTGCGTATATTCTTCTAGTAGTTATAATGCGGAACACAAATATTAATCACTAAAATCTTCTGAGAAAATAATTCATATACGAGATTTAAAACAGACAGATCGTTCAGAGTATTTAAACAGTGAATATTGTAACACAAACACTATATACTGTATAACAGGTTCTCAAGTGGAGTACGACATGGCTAATTAAAATGCCATTCTGACTGCAGTAAAACTCTTAACGTAGTTGGTAGAGCGTTAGCTAAGAGTTCGTGAGATTGCAAGTTGAAATCTGCGTAGAGTTAAACTTTTTTTGTTGCCTTTTAAATGCATCAGTGAAAATATAACAGGTTTTCGTCATTTTTTTTTTTATCCTTAGGATACTTTTCGCTTTATTATTTTTTTCGTGTTAATAGAAACTTTTGACGCTAGATGGAGGTAACACTAAAGACGACAATTAGGAGCTTTTCATATTAAAATGCTGTGTTAATTATTTTATTAATCCCTGCTGCTTTGCACTCTATTGCTTAAGGAACATCCATTCAATATGTTGACGGTTAAATAATTGGCAATAATTAATTTGCAAGTTGTGGTACAGGGAATATGATTATTATACTAATCTAAATCCGTGATCATCAGGGCCTAAACGTAGTAATTGTAAACAAGAAGAAAAACCGTAATTCTCATGACAAAATATATTCTGATTTTCTGGAATTATAACCACAAATTTTCACCAATTTTGTAATTATCTGTAACATAAATTAACATAAGCAAAATTATTTGATTATATTACATTAAAAGGAGTTGTAAAAAATAAAAGAAAGGAGAAAACAAAAAATGCAATATGGAGATTCGAAGCATGCTGTGGAGGTAGCCCAAATCAGCGCCTTGTATTATGGAATTATCTAAAGCGGCGCACGGAGGTTTACGGTAATGAACTACGCGCTCACCTGAAGGGACTTAGAAAATTTTCACTGCTCAAGAGACCGGCCACTTTCATTTTGAGGAAGTGTACGAAAAGAAAGAATAAGACGTTAAGGAACAGCTTTCAAGAGAATTTCGGATAACTGCGTTGAAAATTAAATGAAACGAAACTGAATTCTTGCCTGTCGAATCAAATTCGGAAATTCTGGTCTTCAAGCCTGTAGCTCCTACAAGAAAGCGAACGCATACCAAATAGTGTACACAAGCTGAAGACTATTTATTTACTTACTCGTAACTATCACTAAAACTTGGAACTGTTAAAATTGAAATACAAGAAGTGTCGTTTGCCACCAGAAGACTCAGAAAGCTACTCGTCTCAGCTTTGGGTGAACTTTTCCGTAACACCCGGTTCTATGGTCTTGTTTCCTAGTATACGGTACGGAGATTTCTTTGTACTATTTTTGCGAGAGCTTGCTTCGTTACGAGCACCGACTACACCACATTTATGACAGGACTCCTACTGTAAGAACGTCGTTTGCGAAGCCGTCAACGAAGTCATAAGAGTCTTTTTTATACATTAGCGTATAAGCAGAATCATAAACTTCAACTTCACGAGCATTCTCCTTTTAGACAGACACTGCGCAAAGTACATAATTCTAGGATTTTCTGGGCCAATATGCAGGATGTAGAGGAATCCATTGCTCAGCTTCTTTGGAACTTTTAATAGACAGAGATAACTCCGTTCATAGAGAGCGTGATTCTTGGCTGAACGCTAGTGGATTGCACTCCTGCGTATTAAGGGGTTAGGTACAGCTTACAGCAGTAAAATTTTTGGAAATATTCAACACTTTTTTCCTCTATTTCTGTATCTTGTACAATAATGAAAATTGGTATGTGTAAAACACTGTCCTTCTGCTATACGAAAAAAAAAATATATATTTTTATCATTTAAAAACAATTATATTTTTTTTAATTCAAAATGATGGCAGTTTACTGTGCAGTGGTGAAACGTTTCCCTGATAACTCATAAAGTTGTTAACTTTTTCATGTTCTCTCTCTTTTATTTTATTGCTGAAACTCATGTTTACAACATCATGCTCTTTCAACTACATTCCTTTGTGTTAGAAGAAAATACTGGCATTCGACCATTTTTTAAATGAATTTATTTTTTATCAGACAGTCTATAGAAAGTAGAGAAGTGGTCTTGCATCATATTGTAGATATGACATGCGTAAATACACACAAAAAAATTTCATCATAGAATTTATATGGAAAATGCGTCATCACTGCACAGTGAACTGAATTAAAAAAAAAATGTAAATTTCTTTTAAGTCGTAAAACTATTTTTTTCATATAGCAGAAGGACAGTGTTTCACACATACTAATTTTCATTATTGTTTAAGATACAGTAATGGAGGAAAAAGTTTTTGAATATTTCTAAATTTTACTGCTGTAAGCTGTACCTAACCCCTTAATGATATTTCTGTTTACGAGCAAAATGAAAGTAACAGGCGTACAGTCGAACGCCCGAAAATTTCTCCTTAAAGTTAGAGCTGTTGTGAACAATTTATTTCGATCTAGTTTCGAATCATACAATTTTTTTTCTTATACAACGATTCAGTTTCATGAAATGATCTAACATTATATTCCGAGGATCCGGGACACGATTTCCAAAAGAATTTATCCAATGACTTTAAAGTATAGGCTATCTCCCGATGTCTGAAAACAAATTCAAATTAGACAACATCAAAGTGCTTTAATTTGTAATAATATGGGCTATAGATAGGTACTAAATGTAGGCCTAACTGAGTCGACAATTCCTATTTTATATTAGAGCTCTGATTTGCTTACCCTACTTGCTACTGCTAACTGCCCAGCAAATATTTAAACTAAAAAATATAAACAGAGCGCATTCGCAATCAGTTTCTGAGACATTTCTCGCTTCTCTGTAGTAGGCAGGTAGGTAGGTACACTGACATTCAAAGATATCTGGACATACTAATCGATAGTGATCGATAATTTGTTCTTGTAAGTGTAGATTCTGTAGTCATTACTTCTATGAAGAGATGGCAAAGATAATATCACTGTTGCCAATAGTAAATAAATATACAGTACCCTTGGTATAGAATTCAATTTTTCATTCCACGATACTGATTGTAAAACAACTGAGTTTGACTGGAAACCGCTGATATTGTCTATTAGAAGAATAATTTATGCTTAATATATATACTCATATTCCCTGATACTTTTTAGCGGCTCCAAATAATGGTGCCACCTATTGAGAACTAGCGGAACTCTTTCAAAATTTGTTAATTTTTTATATCTTTGGTTCTGACTTGTCTCGTGGTTGGAAAGTTCGCTTACACGATCATATAATCGTAAGTCGGATACCTTTGAACGTTAGTGTACATTCAGGCGAAGTACTTGTTAAGTCAATCAAATAGTTTCCTAATGCAATAAATTTAATATAACTTTGCAGAATTCTCATGTGCAAATTAACAGACAAAATTTCATACAGAATGGCACACGAAATGTTGAACCATTTTATTTTGATTTTGTAGCTATACTATTAAAGCGATATACTGTATTTCAAACTCCGCTCGTAAATGCAATGGTCCCTGGAGAGTCCGTAGGGCTCAACACAGATCAGGGTTCCTGCACAACACCTGGTACTCTGACAGGGGCGTATTTTCACGTGAATATGAGGTTTTGGGCCATAGAACGTCCACGCAACGTTCATAAAAGGGACAATTACGGCCAAAAAGTGCGCGTTTGGGCTGCCTTGTCAAGCCACGGGATAATTGGACCTTACTTCTTCGACCAAACGGTCAATTCGGAACGGTACATGGCCATGTTACGAAACCAGTTCCTTCCTGCACTTTATGCTACTCGCCTTCCAATGCACACGCAGTGGTTTATGCAGGATGGAGCCCGACCACACACAGCAAATGTTGTTCTCGAATTCCTGCATCAAACGTTTGGTCAAAGAGTGTTGTCCCACGGCTTTCCTCAGCATCATCAATGTGGCCAAATTTGGCCACCTCACAGCCCCGACATCAATCCCTGCGATTATTTTCTTTAGGGACTCTTAAAGAACACGTCTTCCATCAGCATCCTCGAGATCTGGTGGAACTCAGAGCCCGTGTTTTGGAAGTGTGCAACACAATCGATGAAGATTTGTGTCTGCGAGTAATGCAGAATATGAACGTTCATCTTGAAGAGCTACTGCGGCAAAACGATGGCCACATTGAACAAGTTCATTAAAATCAATCCTCCATGAGTTCGTGATTCTAAGTTTATGTAGTTCGTTATGTTATGTGTCATAGTATTCAAATAAGTTGAAACGTAAATTGTTCAACATTTCATGCGCCACCCTGTACTTTAAAAAGATCGAAAAATAATTAAATTCTATGCACAAAAAAAAAAAAAAAATAGTCGTTACTTCACAGGTTTTAAAAATATATAAAGGATGTACATACATTAAATATACTTCTGCAAGTTATAACAAAAGTAGTCATTGGTTCACTGGCTTTATATAAAAATACATACTAAAAACATACCTGTAAGTATAAAAAAACTAGTTACTGTTTCACCGATTTAAAAAAAAAACACAAAATAAATACCGGTAAGTAAATTAAGTACACTTGCATATATAACACTACTCATTGGTTCACTGGCGTCAAAAAATACAAAATAAATAGCGGTAAGTAAATTAAGCACACTTGTATATAAAACAGAACTACTCATTGGTTCACTGCCGTAAAAGAATATAAAATAAATACTGGCAAGTAAATTAAGTAGCCTACACTTGTATATATAACAGAACTACTCATTGGTTCACTGCCGCAAAAGAATATAAAATAAATACTGGCAAGTAAATTAAGTAACCTACACTTGTATTATATAACAGAACTACTCATTGGTTCACTGCCGTCAAAAAAATACAAAATAAACACATAAATTAAATACACTTGTATTTAAAACAAAACTGATCATTTGTTCCCTGACTAAAAATACAATCTAAATACATAAATTAGGCATAAATATCCTACTTGTATACAAGGAAATTGGTTTCCTGACTAAAAAAAAAAACAAAATAAATAACATAAAGATAACAATTCACCGGTACATAACGTCTTCTACAAATAATAACAATATACAGAATGGAAGGTAACCACTGCACCAAAATGAAACTGGTAATACATCATGAGGAGAGTTTTGAATAATCTAAATCAGTTTTATTCTGACATTCACCGTTTTAGAGGAAATCGTTAGGCTATGTTCTATGAAGCATTTGGCAATATCACAGCCACTACAATAACTCTAGCAAGTTTGGCCACCCTCCTTTACCTTCCCCTCCCCCTCTTCTGTAATCAGTCACACGCACTCGACGTTGCACTACGTTGCAAGATTTATTATAACGATTTTCGCAGTTTTTCAATTTAATTCCATGACTAAACGGTTTGATCTGCAAAAAAAAAAAAAAAAAAAAGACTCAAGACATTAACTTTCCGATTATTTTTAACTATCTGTTTGTATAGCAATCAGCCATTTCTCTCGGCCATTACCGCAACAGAGAGCTGCGAACATTGGGCAAATATTATTTTTTTTCCTGCTTACGGATGTTTCATCGAAGGAAAAGTATAATAAAAGTTGTGTTATATTTAACATGTAGAATCACCTCTTAAATTTGGTGTATCGGTTTCTTCCACCCTGTACCTATATTCTGAATGAATAAAACGAGAAGCTTCTGCGACGCTCACTCGAACAAGAACGACGACTGTTGCTTTGATATTCTAGATGGGAGTGTCCGCTCAGAGCTCGTTATATCCACATATCGCTAACCATTGACGAAGGACAACACGATTCAGTTCTCGACTGAACCTTACAGAGGATAGGCCTATATCCTGTTGTCCTGAAGTCGAAGGACGAACCCTAGGATAGTGTCCATCTGAGAGATCTTTCACGCTGAGCCCCTGCTAGACCCATTTCTAACCCGTACTGCTGATTACGCTAAGGTTCGCTGAGTATCCAAGCTTCGAGCAAGTAACCCTACTCTTCCATAGACAAGCTCTCCCCGAGCGTCGACAGCCAGCAACCAGAGATATTAATTAATTGATTAATAGAATTATTGATTAATTAATTAATTAATTCATTCATTAATTCATTCATGCATTCATTCATTCATAGCTTTCTGCCCAAAGGCAGGTCTTTCACTGCAAAATCCAACATTCCCCAATTTTTACTATTTTCCGCCTTCCTCTTAGGCCGGGTGCACACAGAATCAGACATGGCGTGGCACGACGCGAAGCAACATTTTGTCTGTTAGTACTTGTCTCCCATTGATTTCTTATGATGTGGTGCATACCTGTTCGGCATCTTCAGACTACAAAAATATACAACAATATCTAAATATAAGTACACATTAACATTATAATATTTCACAAGTATAGGGCCTAATACAATATGTATCGATGAAACCGGTTCAACTTTGATTTACGTAATCTAATCATTTGTTAAGAGTAGTTTAACAATAACAATTAGCCTATCATAATATATCATGCTCGACCAATTAATATAGGCTGCATCAAATGCCGTACTAATCATTACTCAGGGTAAACTCTTCCAACTTTACTTGATGTATAATCCTGTAGCCATAATTAAAATTACTTATTAATTAATTGAACTGTTAATTATTATTTATTTTATTCTTATGTGCCTCGTGAAGAATGTCAACAGGATGGTGGAAGAAACGTCTGAAGGAAGTGAAATAGGATGAGGAGTACGACAAGGATGCCCTTTTATCACCTACTTCGTTCAATATCTACTTGAAGGATTTCAGAACATGGAAGGTGTAACAGTAGGAGAAAGAAGAATAAAGTGCATATGAATTGCTGATGATATGGCGTTGTTAGCAGAAGAGGAGACGATATTAATGGAATGCTACTGGAGCTAAATGACAGCTGTGAGCAGTATGGGATAAAGATAAATGCAAACAAGAAGAAGGCCATGGTTGTCAGAAGAATACTAAAGAAGGTAAACTTGCGAATTCGAAATGAGGCAGTAGAACAAATGAACAGCTCCAAATACTTGAAGTGTACTATAAGCAGTAACATGAACTGCTGCCAGGAAGTCAAAAAGAGGATAGCAATGGCAAAGGAAGCTTTTAATAAAGAACATCTGGAAAAAAGGAACTAAGGAAGAGATTAGTGAAGTGCTTTGTGTGGAGCGTGGCACTGTATGAGAACAGAAACATGAACATCACGACGAAGTGAAGAGAAGCGATTAGAAGCATTTGAAATGTGGATATGGAGAAGAATGGAGCTTATGAAATGGACAGACAGAATAAGAAATGGAGTTGTGAAGAAAGAATGATGCTGAAACTGATCAGGAAGAGAAAAAGAAATTGTTTGGGTCACTGGCTGAGAACAAACTGCCTACTGAAGGATGCACTGAAAGGAATGGTGATCAGGAGAAGAGTTCGGGTAGAAGAAGGTATCAGATGATAGAAGACATTAAGATATATGGATAATTTGCGGAGACTAAGAGAAAGGCAGAAAATAGGAAAGATTGGAGAAAGATGGGTTTAGCTACAGTGAAAAACCTGTAGATATTATAGGCTACATTGTGAGTGATACTTATGAATCCTAATGGTTATTAAGAGACTGACATACTTATATATTAAAATGACACAATATGTCTATACTTAGTCTATGCGTAGGCCTAGGTAGGCTACATACAGGGCTTTCATTTCAAAACTTTCCAGTCTAAATAACTAATTATTTATATTGAATTTAGAAATTTCAAATGGCACCCCTTATTTTTATACTTAAATATGATAGAGCATTCAATTGTTTATACTCCTCATTCATTTGTTTTCGCATCTTTTATTTTCTATCGTCGCCTGGCAACCTGGATTGTTGTTATTGTTGATTAGAGCTGAAGAGAATAAAGCTACAAAAACTTATTCAGCATTTCATGTAATATTGTTGTGTATGTGTATTAAATTATTTTAAAATGGTGTATACCCTTCAAGAGAGAATATAAATCATCCTTATTGATTAAATTTAGGAAATTACACAAAATAAGCTGTGTTTTTATCCTACAATCAAATGATAATAACAAATACTTATTTATTTGTCTAATGGCTAGTACATGATATTTACTATCATTGACTGGGGGAAAAACAAGAAAGTGGTGAACAAAACTATGGATTAAGTAATTAAAAACATTCGGGCTCTGGCTTTCCAGTAGCGGTCGACTTCCTTGGAGGATTTCGGAGCAGGGCATTTTGCAAGATGTTGTCTATCCATGTCTTCCTGTTGATGGCACAAAATGCAGGATGCTGATGGAAGGATGCCAAGACGATTGAGGTGTTTACCCAGGATGTCATGTTCAGTGTTAAGACGAAAGCTTACAACTGCTAGTCTTCTGGGTTCAGGAGGTATATCCTTCAGTAATTTCCTACGTTGTTGCGAAATATTTATGTCCAGTTCTTGTTGGTGATTATTTTTTTGTAGTTTCTTTATATATTGTTTTACTGAGTTAAATGACAAAAGTTTCCGTGGGTTTATTTTGAGATTGGCACCCTTCTTAGCTAATGTGTCAGCCTGTTCATTCCCATATAGATTACAATATCCTGGGATCCACTGTAACACAACTGTTTTGCCATGTTCTTTTAAAGTTGCAAGTATTTTTTGACAATTATTGATTTGTTCTGTGTAGGGGTGATCGGTTTTGTTTATGGACAAAATGGCTGCTTTTGAGTCCGAGAGGATGGCGGCGTTTGTGAATTTATCCATATGGAATAAAAGTTGATTTAAGGCAACATGTATAGCTTCAATTTCTCCATCATAGGCAGATAGGTTATAATCAACTGGGAGATAGAAGCAAAAAAGATTACTAAAATACCAGCTCCTACATTTCCTTGAGGGTCTGTTTTCGAGCCATCGGTATAAATTCTTATCCAATAGTCTTCCGGATATCTGATGTTGACGGTTTCAAGGGCCAATTGGTTTAAATTTTCTTTACTGTGTTGATTTTTGGTGATTTGTTCTAGGAGGTCTATTTCTGATTGAATTATATCTATCTGAAGTGGGTTTTGTGGAAGCATTAGAGGTTGAAGGAGATTGGGTATATCGAGTTCTTCTTTTAGTTTCTCTGCACATTGGATGAATCCGTGTTGCGTTTTCAGATACCTTTCTGTGTTAAGGTATGTGGACCAATGGTCGTCATTACTTCTGATCAGTTTTTCATAAAGAATAATGGCTCTTTCTTCTATTGTTGTTACAAGAGGTTTAATATCTTTGAGGTAAAGCATACAGTTAATGGGAGTAGATTTCACTCCTCCTGTGATAAGTCTTGAGTGCCTGGTTTTGTACTTTGACAAGTGGGTTTAGTGTAGTTTTTGGTGCAGTGACTAGAGGTTCGCAGCAGTATAGAAGACTAGGCTCAATATAGGCTACATCTTGTAGGTTGTTACTAGTGTTTGTCTTTTGGATCCCCATGTACTTCCAGCTAGCCGTTTCAAAATAGTCAAACGTTTTATAAACTGTTCTTTCAGATGTTGTACTTGTGGTTTCCAGGTTAATTTATTATCAAAGATGGCTCCTAGGTAAGTAAGTAGACATATCTAAGTAGACAAGGTAAGTAGTGATTGTTTTTGTATATTAGTTCTGGGTGAAGGGTTTGGTGAGCTAAGGAGAAAGTTTGAAATTTTGTCTTATTAATGTTGACTTTCATGCTATTTTGAGAGCACTAATTTTCGAGTGTAATAAGACCTGCATTCAGAGCTTATTCAGTTTCAATTTTAGCTTTCAATATATATATAAACTATGTCACGTCGGGTTTCAATTTTGAAGAATTGTTTTGATGTGGATGTACCTCCACACGTGTCTATGGTTGTGTATGTAGAAACTATTGATTTTGCTTTTGGATGGTGCTGTTGTAGTCTATTATAAATATCTGCAATGTATAAAATGTGTTTTAATTTCAATTTTGAACAACCATATAGGCCTATTGTGTCACTAAAGCAAACGAATTTTACTTAGGCCTACGTATCTGACGTCGTGTGGGTGTTTAAATGTGTGCTGAGTCAGTGTAGTTCGACTGATAAATGGTAGCCTACCGTTGTTGTTATGGCTTCAATCAGCGTTTTAATAAAATAAGTATATAGTGATTAGAAATTTAAACCACAGAGTCTAGTTGCTTCGCGTACTGTACGACAATGAATACAATATAAGTTGTGTGAGTTGTTTGTGAAGAAGAGCAGATATCGCCTTATATTTGTAAAATATTAGCTGGGTTACTTTTCTTGTTCCTTTGCCCAGTACTCTTCTATTTGTGTCACATATAACCTAGTATCTTGCTAATTCCATTTGTATATAATTATCATAATTATAAGGCACGTTGCAACCCAACCAGTTACAATGTGACGTTTGCTTTAAAATTTCATCATCAATCACAATTTCTGATCTCACTGAGTTATTTCCTTTAAAAGTTTATTTCCGTTTTCGTCAATGATATCTTAAAACTTTATTGTTCAGAACTTTGGTCCAATTTGAACATATATATATATATATATATATATATATATATATATATATATATATATAGGCCTATTGCAATTCATTTTATATCTCTGTACTATTATTTATTTACATATATTTCAAAGTTCAAAGTAATGGTTAAGAAATTTCACCACCGTCTTCAATGCATTTTTCCAGTCTGTTGACAGCAGCAAGTGTTGCTCTTCTGATGTCGTCTTGTCACTCTTTTATGAAGGCAGTAATATTCATAATGGCAGCGACAAATTAGTCCCTTGTGTTTACTTCGTTTTTGTACACTTCGCCTTTCATCTACCTCCACAGACAAAATTCGACAGGAGTAATAAGATCTGGAGACCTTGATGGCCAATGCAAGTGATCATCGCGGCCGATCCATCGTTCCGGGTATGTGAGATTTAGACGATGTGTCACATGACGGCTAAAATGTACAGGGGCCCTTTCACACTGGAGGAAACTTCCTGCAACAACTGACAGTGCTGTCCTTTGACGATTTCAAAAGAGCGACACGTACTATTCTTTTGAATGTAATTAGTCGTTTTTCGTTCCTTCGTACCATTTCTAAGACATTATGCGTAACATTTAAACAGCTGTACCTCCACATTCATTGAAAATGTGATACATGTTTAAGGTGACACTGCACTAAAAATGACAACTTTTTTCCTAATCATTTTTTTCAACCAAATTTTGAGAGCACGTTTACTATGTAAAGGATTAACAAAATCCAAATAATTTTGAACTCCTAAATATTTTTTTTATTTTTCTTTCTTTTTTTCTCACATTCTTCTATACTGTCCAACCATAAACCACAAAAGAAGTAAATTAAACTCATCCATACCGGTTGCAGAAGACACAGCCCTGCAGTATATATTGACTACACCCCAACTCTGGCTACTAGCAACAGGCATCTATAATGAACACCGATCAAAATACCCCTCATTTCTCGAGCAAAACAACAACTGAATAGACTACAGTGGACTACAGTGGACTTTATGTTGTCAGCAAACAGCTGGATACATTAAGAAGATTGATTGATTTCTTTTTTTTTCTTTTTTTTATAAATATTTTCAAACCCACTTTTTAGTCAAAGATCTCAATTCTTAAGCTTCATTTTTTTTATTGCATTTAAAAGACATAGAGTACTTGAATAATATCTTCCTTGCTTCTTTTTTTCAGAAGTCCGCAAAAGATGCTCCTTATTTTATTAAAAGCTTCCTCTGTCATTGCTCTCTTAAGTTCTTGAAAGTAGTTCTGCTACTATTTATAGTACACTCGAAGGATTTGATAGACTAATAATAATAATAATAATAATAATAATAATAATAATAATAATAATAATAATAATAATAATTTATTTTTATTTATTTATTTATTTATTTATTTATTTATTTATTTATTTAGAATATTAATGTGCGAAACAACAGCACAAGGCCAATTACAGTTTAGCACAGGTACAAAACGAAACAAAACAACAAATGATGATGAGAATGAATGATAGAAAATGGCAATGAGATGAAAATACAATCAATATAATAGTATACATTACTCAATTGACCAAAATGCAACAAAATAAATAGCACAAATAATATTATTAAAATTGTTCAGTGAGATAATTAAAATGATGGCAATTAAATAAAATGTATTATAAATGAATTAATGAAACCATATAAATGAAGACAGGAATCATATAATTAATATTGTAAGTTATGCAAATGACGAGAATAGTATGATACATATCTAACAATGGCATAAATAATAAAACTGACATAAAACTCGAAAAGTATATACTACACATTAAATGGATCCAAGTTCAATCCATGCAAATTAGCATATTTAATACATCTGCAGACCGGAGACAGAGATTTAGAATTCCTATTATAAAACAATTTATGAAATCTTAAACCCTTAGCAGGAATACGAAGACTGATATTGCTTATGAAAGATTCACAATCAATATCACCCTTAATGACTTTACAAAAAAATAAATAATCAAGATCCTGACGTCTGGTGAACAAACTACCGCAATTGAAATATTCGCAATTAGTCTCATAGTTATAATCGAAATTTGGTAAAAATCTATAAGAACACAGGGAAATAAATTTTCTTTGAATATTCTCCAATTTAGCCGAGTCAGTGGAAGTAATGGAGTTCCATACAACAGATGCATATTCAAGCTTGGATCTAACCAATGTATAGTATAAAATTAATAAACACATAGGAGTAGAAAAAGAATAAGTTATAGACCTAATTAGACCAAGCATTCTTAATGAATGGGTATAAATATATTGCACATGATCATGAAAATATAATTTTGAATCAAGTAGAACACCAAGATCTCTAATACAATCTCTCTTAGTAATTACGACATTACTAAGAGAATAATTAAATTTTTGGGAAATAGTTTTCCGTGAGAAGGAAATAACAAAAGTTTTGGATTGATTAATTTTCATTCCATTTTCAACAGACCATTGTAAAATTGAATTAATGTAATTTTGAAGAATTTGACAATCAGCCGAACTATTAATTTTACGAAAGATTTTGAGATCATCCACAAATAAAAGGCAGCTAGAACTTATTCTCTTACTTATATCATTTATAAATAATAAAAATAGGAGAGGTCCCAATGTAGACCCTTGAGGAACTCCACATAAACTATTAAATGGAACCGAGAGAGAATTACCTAGTCGAACACAAGACTGTCTATCTGTTAAATAATTTTCAAACCAATTAACGTAGCTAGTGGAGAGACCAAAATTACTTAATGTATTTAATAAAATTTTGTGAGGAACAACATCAAATGCTTTGCTAAAATCAAAATAAATCGAGTCAATTTGACCTTGAGTTTCGACAACAGGCATAATGAGATTGAGGTAGGAAACTAAATTAGTAGTAGTAGATTTCCCTCTAGTAATAATAATAATAATAATAATAATAATAATAATAATAATAATAATAATAATAATAATAATAATAATAATAATAATAATAAATCAATAGACTAATAAATTAATACAGTAAGTAGACTAAAATAAATGTTCTAAAATAATTAAAATATAGTCATCACCATCAACTTCAGAGATCAGGCCTTTCGACGGCTTATATTGTAAGATCTTTTTGGGAATGCGGGAATCTAGCATCCGTGACACATGATCATAATAATAAAATTTTCTTGATATTATTTTATTTTATTATTTAAATTAAATATGTTCCATTCTCTCTTATTACATCATTATATTGTTTACAGTCAAAAGTAGAATTCCTTCCCGGGTAAAACACACAAGATCCCGGTTGTGGGTTGGTTGGTTGGTTAGCCTATCTCGTGAGTGTCCTGTGTTGATACGCGCTAAAGTTACATAGGCTATCGCAACGGAGCCTTACTTCGTGGAAATATCATAGGGTTTCTTATACTTTCTTGAGGAGTTTCAGAAAGACGTAAAGAGCAAACTTGTGGAGGAAGTGGAGAGTGTTGGTAAGAGGAAGAAGAGCAGAAATTAACGAGAAAGAAGGATAAGGAAATTATATCGAAGGCATCATGCCAGATGGACCTATCAACAAATGCTGCGTTATCGAAATGTTTTAAAGGAACCTGTTTATGTTTGAGAATTACAATGGACATGAGAGAGAATCAAAGAAAGTACCTTGTTACGTAGACAATGGTAGAAAAATCATTCCATATTATTATTTTTATAGCTCTATTGTAAACTAGTAATTTTGTTGATACGCCCTTCTGGCATTATGGTGTATCTTGAAATAGGCTAGGTCTATTTTAGTTTCACTAGAAAGGAGAGTCTTTCTATACGCATACCATGTAAGTTACAATTCAAAATAATCAAGCTTGTTAAGAAAAGTGGGAGGCGAAATGACATAATTTCACTCGTGGGCCTACTACCGATTTTAATAACAGAGAAGCAAGATACCAATAATGTAATTGCTTTAGTTAACTACAAGGCCTAACTTTAGTCCCTACACATAGAAAACGTTAGGGGGTGAAACCATTCCGGAAGTTAACAAATGTAAATATCTCGGAATAACATTTAGCAGCGATCTTGGCTGGGGGAACACGTTACAGACACAGCGAGAAAAGCATGGAGAGCGTTACACTTTGTGATGAGGGTACTAAGAAAAGGCTCTGATAAATCCAAAGAGATTGCATATAAATCACTAGTACGTCTAGTAATGGAATATGGTGCTGCATGTTGGGATCCCTACAGACTAGAACATATTAAGACACTGGAAAAGATTCAAAAACGGGCTCTCAAGTATTGTCGGAAAAATTCACCATTAAAATGGGACACACTCACGGACAGGAGAACGCGAATTCGATTATGCGCACTGTTCAATACATACAGAGGTGAGCCTGCCTGGAGAGAAATAAAAAATAGGTTGCAGCCGCCAAATTACTCTTCAAGGAACGACCACTCATATAAATTGAGGGAAAGAAGACAGAGGACGGACACTGGAAAGTTTTCTTTTCTCAATCGTACTATCAGGGACTGGAATGCTTTACTGCAGACTTACTAAAGGCTTTACCAACAACCAAAAATGTATTTAAAAATAGGCTTAAGGACTTTACTAATAGACGATAATTATACACAGTATTTAAAGGGTGTAATTGATATTTTGTTATTGAAGTGTTGTATCAGTGAAGAATTATGTTGTGTCAGTGAAGTGTGTTGTGTCAGTGAAGTGTGTTGAGTAAGTGAAACGTGTTCCTGTCAGTGAAGCTTTATAATTTATAGTGGCAGTGCAAAGTATTTGAACAGTGAAATGTTTTTGAAGTGTTAGTGAAATCAGAATAGAATCAGTGAAATGTGTCGTAGTTCCAGTGCAGTGAGAGAGTTGACAGCGAAATGAGTGTAGTGTTGAAAGGTACTTGTGCAGATATGAACATATCATATTCGTGGGTTTTAGTTCGAACATAGGTTTAAGGTACAAATTAGATTTACTTTAAATGTTATTTTAACCGATCGTGCTTCATTTAATTTAAGATGTTCCCTGTTATTGTTATTATTATTATTATTGATTATTATTGTTAGTATTAATTATTAGTATTATTATTAATTGTATTTTTATTAATTGTGTTTATTATTGTCATTATTAAGTGTAATTAGTTACCACTGCCACCGGGTATATACCTATTGCAGTGTGAATAAATACATACACATACACAAAACAACAACAATGTATAATAGTGTGTGACGTCATTATCAGAGCACGGAGACGCGATGCATGGCACCTGGGAGACGCACGGCTGTATCACACGAACAATTCAACATCATTACTCGCCACTAAAGTCGTCAAGCGAGATAAAAAGAGAAGAAGATTCGAAACCTATTTGTAGTCGCTCCTCCTTCTTGCCAGGTTTCTTGCAGCAGGACCACCAATAACCGTGCGCTCCGAGGCCATGTTCACCGCCTTCCTGACCAACAGTCTCTCCCCACCGATCTGCTGGCGCCAGCCTGCCGGGCTCGCTCGGACACATCGTCTGTCCAATAAGCACATATACATGCACCTCATACTAAATGAAGCACCTCGAATGTTGAGACATTCCTGAGGCACCACATTCCACAGGTAGCAGACTGATAAGAGAGCCAGGAATTCTCTTGCAATCGCAGACAATGGAATTAGACACAACATACATAAACAACGCGAGACTGTGTATTCCTCTTTTTGGCGGGGGAGGCAGAACCTAAATTGCTGAAATATGAAACTGGGTATGACGAAACGCCAGTTACATTAACTGTTTATTAAGAGAATAGAACAAATTCACAAAAATAATCAGAAACGTCTTTGTGCAAAATCTTGCGCTGTAGCTCTGAACTAAGTCCAGAATACCCAGTTTCTGTCTGCTGTATGAAAGATTTCTTCGTGGGGATTGAAATACAGTAGAACCTCTATTATCCATGGTAATTAAGGGAGTTGGCTGAACGGTTAATCGAAAAATCGGATAATGCGTACCATAAAAGATTTTCGTAAATTTAGTGAATAATACTTACACTTTCATAATTTCTTCCATGGTCTTGTGTTTAATATGCTAAGTAATGGATCAGAAGTTCATTAATTTAAGTCTGGTTGTCAACGACGGGTTTTTAATGAGCAAGGACACTCGTTGTAATGACTCTCTGTGAAAAGATATGAATAGTGGAGGTCTCGTGTTGTAGATTTACATACTTTATACACTCCAACCTCGTATTCTGATGAGAGATGAGCCACAGTTTCTCCTTTCCCAAACCACTCACTTGTTTATACTTTTTTTCGATACTTAGTACAAGATTTCTTTTGACACCCATAGAAGACATTAATTTATATAACAGTTATATACTTAGTATGACAATTCGAACAGTACACCATACTGTGTAAGGGAAAAGGCTTATAATAACACATTCTAGAAATAAAAAAAAAAACGAGCAAATACAATATGCAGTACTTCATATATTTCTGGAGAGAAAGACAGACGGTTAATCCACCAATCGGTTAATAGGATGACGGATAATCTAGGTTCTCCTGTAATGAGAATTATTTATGGTGGCGAGTGCAAAAATGATGAAGACAATGCTGATAAACAGGATGCGGCAAAGTGATATCGACGATAATTTGTCATATAGTAATATATGAATGGTAGACTATATAAGAATCCCTTGATTTTCAACCAATTATATTAGTAGGTCTACAAGACACTGAGCAATCGAGAGAAGATGTACAGTAGACAAGAAAGTATAATTACAAGGTCATAGTATAGGAAGTTTAAACTTATTTATTTAAAATAATTTGTTGTTTATTATTTTCCAGTTTCAATAGTTTCTTTATATTAGGTCTAAGTTCATATTACCTATATATTGTTGCTATATAGTCTAAGATAGATGAAATATTGATTTTTATATCTGTAGGCAGTGCTGTAGCTGGGCCAGTACGGGCTGGTACGCCGTACCGTCTGAAATAAAAACTCGCTGTTACGTACCAGAAAAAAATAGACTCGAAAATATATTAACTATGTTTAAATAGTCTTTAATATATTTTGAAATGGAGGATGTTAGCTATTTGTAAAACATTTTGATTTTGATCTGGCATAAAAATAGCGGCTGACATCTCATATCCTTTTCTTAAATGCTTGTCCATTCGTTGTTTTATCGAAAGGCATGGTCTGGCACTTCAGGAGTAGGCTAGTTGTGATTTGTTAGTTTCAAGCTTGCATAACGCCGTGGTATTTCTATAAGTAATTAACACTAACTTTATGGCATGGTGCCTCAAGAAATTTGATACACTGATTCGCTAATTTCAAAACTTCTCATAACACTAATTTTATGATGTGGTGCCTCAAGAATTCTGCTGCACTGATTCGCTAATTTTAAAACTCGCTTAGACGTAGTTTGCTTGAGGAGGGAAATATTGTTATTTTTCGTGCGTTCATGAATCTTGAGTCCAATTACATGTTACATAGATCCTATTCCAATTTCAACTAAAGAATGTGAATGAGCATTACTGCAATGAACGATATCTGCACTAAGAAAAGGAATACTCTTCCAGTAAAAGAGTTCCTAGGCTTTTGTTCCTAAAGGCTGTTGGGACACCAGTGTCAGCGTTTAATTTCTTGCCTTATATGCAATTGTGGCTGCGATCTGGAAGGAGATCTGCAGAGGCGGATGGATGACGAAGAAGTAACTTTGAAAAAGAAGTGCAGTAAGAGTCCAGACAAAGTCTAGTCTGACCAAGGAGATTTCAACAGTACCGTCTTAAAATTTGTGTCCAACTATACAGCACTGTCTGTAGGCCTCTATAAGGTACGCCAGTTGTAGCCTAATTTTCAAGGTCAGCTGCAGTTTGTAAGCCCAAATCGTGAAAAATTAATCCCATTGTTAGGGCCTACGGAATGTTTGCCATCTAAATACCTTTAATATCATGATTTATTAGTACCCCTATAACAATTTTTCGACAGTGTCATTTCGACTCTTGGAATTCGACAAAATAGCAAACTACGGTAGTTATTAGATTTGTTTACATTTAGCGGTGTAAGACGTTATCTAACAAACCCGAAGCATGTAAGTTCGACATCATCAAGTTATGTATGTATTTATTCACACTGCAAATGGGTAAATACCCGGTGGGAGTGGTAACTAATTACACTTAATAATGACAATTAATAATAAATACAATTAATAAAAATACAATTCTGCAGTGTTTGGGAAAAGTGACATAAGTCAGTTTCCACAAACCTTTTTTGTTATTTATTGACAACTTGCGTAACATCTGCTCGCTTGGGAAAAAAATACATAAGTATTTCTCCCATTACAATAATTCATACAGAAAAAAACCAAATCGACATAAACCAGTGTAAGTTGTCAATAGATTATCAAAAAAGGTTTGTGGAAACTGACTTACGTCACTTTTCCCGAGCACTGCAGAATTAATAATAATACTAATAATAATAAATAGTTATAACAATTAATAGTAGTAGTAGTAGTAGTAGTAGTAGTAGTAGTAGTAGTAGTAGTAGTAGTAGTAGTAGTAGTAGTAGTAGTAGTAATAGTAATAATAATAATAATAATAAGAAGAAGAAGAAGAAGAAGAAGAAGAAGAAGCATCCCAAATTAAATGAAGCACGATCACTTAAAATAATCTAATTTCTATCTTAACCCTAAGTTCGAACTAAAACCCACGAGTATGATATGTTCAAACATGCACAAGTATCTTTCAGTACAACACTCATTTCGCTGTCAACTCAGTCACTGCACTGGAACTGCGACACATTTCACTGATACTATCCTGATTTCACTAACATATCAAAAACATTTCGCTGTTTAAATATTTTGCACTACCACTATAAACTATAAAACTTCACTGACACAAACACACTTCACTTACACAACATACTTGACACTTCACTGACAACACACTTCTTCACTGATACAACACTTCAAATAACAAAACATCAATTACACCCTTTAAGTAGTGTATATAATATACTACCGTCTATTAGTAAAGTCCTCAAGCCTACTTTTGAATACATTTTTGGTTATTGGTAAAGACTTTAGTAAGTCTGTAGGTAAAGCATTCCAGTCCCTGATAGTACGATTGAGAAAAAAAAACTTTCCAGTGTCCGTCCTCTGTCACCTTTCCCTCAATTTAGCTATATGAGTGGGCGTTTCTTGAAAAGTAATTTGGTGGCTGCAACCTATTTTTTATTTCTCTCCAGGCAGGCTCACCTCTGTATGTTTTGAACATTACGCATAATCGAATTCGCGTTCTCCTATATGTGAGTGTGTCCCATTTTAATGGTGAATTATTACGACAACACTTGAGTAACGACAACGCTTGACAACACTGAAAACAAAATGGATGAAAAGAAAGATCATGAGTTTGTTATTGTAACCTACTTAATTTCATTGTTTTAAACATTTCTTATTTATATGCCTAACTAATTGATGTTATAATTCATTACAGTGCGTATTTGTGAAATAATCTACAAAAATACCATTCAGCAGCTGCTCGTGAATTTTTCACCTAATGGACAGCACTGGTGGTATTACCTATGGTAATAAACATAATGATGACGGCGACAGAGATGACGATAATGATGTTGATGATAACATGACACAGCAAAAACCCATAACACAATGAACAAGGTACTGAGGAGCCTCGTGTTATGATCGATCTAGGGCCACGACGATCCGAAAACATAGAGACTCGAGTGCGGGCGGACAAGCCATAGTGGGCTGGTTGGTCACTTAGCAGGAAGTCAATATTTTCTTTCTATCCCCTCGTTTAGAGCAGACCACTCGATATAGGTCAGTTAGGTCTCCAGAGAGACGTAGTGGGGAGAAGAGAAACAGCTAACATGTGGGCTGCACACATGAACATGTGTCAGATGTTCAACATATTGCTCAATATTTATCAGACCTGGCTTCACTGTCATGTGCAGTAGGCCTACCTCTAATTCAAATATGATGGAACAGAATTTATCTCGTCATGGACATTATGTCAATTTAGAACAACGAAAAATGTCATGGAGGTATCATAGAGGCCCACGTTCTATCTTATCTAAGCCTATGTTTAAGAAATCACAGATTCCTCCCTGTTCGGAATATATTATTATTATTATTATTATTATTATTATTATTATTATTATTATTATTATTATTATTATCATCATCATTATTATCATTATTATTATTATTATTATTATTATTATTATTATTATTATTATTATTGATGGAAAAATTCAAATATCTTGCAGTTACAGTAACAAATTGACTATAAAAGGCACTCGGAAGGAAATTAAACGCAGAATAAAATTAATATGGGAAATGCCTGTTAATTAGGCCTATTCGGTTGAGAAGCCTTTGTCATTCAGTCTGCTCTAAAAGAAACTGAAAGTTAGAAAACAGTTATATTACCAGTTGTTCTGTATAGTTGCGAAACTTACGACTCTCACTTCGAGAGAGGAACAGAGGCTAAGGGTGTTCCAGAAAAAGGGATAGCAAGCAAACATTCTGATGGGGGCAGACAAAAAAGTTATTTTTTTTTCACTTTGTTAATAATGTGAAAAGAAGTGGTTATACAAATTTAGGCCACACCGCATTTACGAGGGCCATAAAAAATAAGTTCGCCAGGGGTCGTTAACAAAAAGAAAACACAATTTAATGAAACATTTTTGGAATAGATACAACAATAATATTGTTGAGCTATTTTTAAACATATTCCCCACCGGAACTGAGACATTTGTCATATCATGGGATCGACAGAGAGGTGCAGACGGTTGTCAAACTCTGTTTCCGATCCCAGGCGGCTGACTTCTACGACACAAGGATACAAAACTTGATCCCATGGTTATGACAAATGTCTCAATTCAACAAATAGCGCAACAATTGCTGTACATGTTCCAGTAAATCTTTCCATGCAATTGTGCTTTTTATCTGTAAACGGCCCCAGGGAAAATCACTTTCTGGACGGCCTCGTAATTGCGGTCGAGTGGCCAAAATTTGTATAATCACGTCTTTTCACATTATTAACATGGCGGAAGAAAAAAAATTACCTTTTTTATCTGCCCCCCTTCAGAAGTTTGCTTGTAAAGGGGTTGAAGTTACAGAAAATTGGAGAAAATCACACAAGGCAGAACTGCACGTATTGTATTGTTCACCTGACATAATTAAGAACTTTAAATCCAGACGCTGAGATGAGCAGGGCTTGTAGCACTAGGCCTAAGGGGGAATCTAGAAATGCATATAAGTTAGATTGATTGTTGGGAGGCCGGAGGGAAAAAAACTTTTGGGGAGATCGAGACGTAGATGGGAGGATAAGTTAATATTAAAAAGGATATGAGTGAGGTGGTATGTGATGGTAGGGACTGAATTAATCTTGCTCAGGATAGGGACCGTTGGCGGGTTTAGCCTATGTGAGAGCGGCAATGAACCTCCGGGTTCTCTAAAAGCCATTTGTAAGTATTATTATTATTATTATTATTATTATTATTATTATTATTATTATTATTATTATTATTCCTAAGTGAAAGTCAAAATATGTAATCTTTCTAGAATTTGTTTTCTTTTTTGGGCCTATTATTCTATACTAGGATGTAGGCTTATTTATATTTTTACATTTTATGACCAGTTTGGTTTGTATTGATAGCAGTTGGTAGGCCTATAATGATGGTTGTTTTGGAAGTGTGCTGTGGTCGACGTGATGGTAATAATAGGGGATAGCACAAATAAATCTCTAATAAAAGTAGGGATTATTCGCGTTATGCCTTGGACGTGCTTGCACAGTGTTTCATCGGTACTCGTACAAATAAACGCGTATGAGTTCAAATTGTGAAACTGACAAGCAGTGTTACACGTATGAATTCCTATTTATGAAAGAATAACCTGTTAGGTTTGGATTCGTACAAGTCACTAGAAATATGGGAACGCGAATAAATAAAATTATTCATTCTAAAAGGTTCTTTGTCCAGGTTATACAAAATATTGGAAATTAAAAAAAAACAGCTGAAATGTTAAATTTTCTTTGCAGATGTAATGATTTTTGTCAGTTTTATTTATTATATCACTAGAATTGTTGTGTTAGAATTTGAACACGAGAATCCTATTAGTTTTTAATGTATTAATAAATTTAATTTAGACAAGGGTCGTTTTGGAATTGTGTTGTGGACAAAATACGTTTTTGACTGATAGGTGCCATTCTGCCATGGACAATGCTATTTGGAGTTGTATTAAGTAATAACAATCAGTCAATAAAAACAAATAAACTTTTTTTTAAACAACAGTGTTGAGTGCAGAGGTTAACTTAGCACAAACATAACATAACAAACTTACAGACACTGATCGTTAAATAATGTTATTTCTTTTATTACTGGCTATTGATAAAGGTTTACCAATCTGCAAAGTAAAATAAAACTCACTAAAAGGAAAAACTTTATAAAGAAAATACTTTTACATTAGTGTGTCTGTGAATAAGGACAAAGGTCGTTTTGGAAATCAACGACCATTAACTCCACTAATAGCTGTAGGGCAAGACACCGTTTGGATCTGTAATTTTGTCTAGACAGTGCTCCACCATATCGGTTTCAGATATACGGACAAGAGCCACATTGGGACTGTAAATCCATACATCCCACATTTCAAATTTTATTTTCGTAGACTTTAGGATATTTTGGAATTGTTAAATGAACATATTACACAAGAAGAGAATGACATAAATATAGTGGTGCCAACAGTTGAACATCGAATTTTTGTGGACAAGGAACCCTTTGGAAATGGACGCTTCAAATGTAAATAATTTCTTATATCGTCTCTTTCGTATTATTTACTGTTTCTGAATCATAATATATTAATTCGCAATTGAAAATTAATTCTTTTTTATTATTTCAATAATGATTATTGTTTTTAATCATATATTTCGTTTGCAATTGTAAGTAATTTCTTGTATTACCACTTACTACACGTAAGTCCATTTCGTTACATCTGAAGAAGGTCTGTTTTAGTTTTATTTCTTGAGTAAAACTGTTTACATTTCAGGTACATAATTTTTAAATGAAAAGAGTCCTAGATAGCCTATTTATTTTATTTATTTGGTTATTTATCGACGGTGTATCGATTATTAGGTTATTTAGCATCGATGGATTTGGTGATAGTGAGGTGATATTTGATGAGATAAGACAGAGGATTCGCCATAGATTAGCTTACATTCGCCATATCGCTGGCCCAATATTACAAGGTTTTATGTCTATATCAGAAATATTAGGTACTACATACACCCTTGTAACATTTAGCCAGCGATATATTTGAGAAAATTTTCGGAAAACCCTCAAAATGTAATTAGCCCAAGTGGGAATAGAATCACCACCGAATCTCTGCTCCAAATCAGTAGCCACTAATCATTAATGAAGTTTGTCTAATATAGTAGTTCAGATGAAGTCGATGTCTAGTTTATAGATAGGAAAGCGCGTAAACAGACCGCTTATATCAAATTGACTTTAATATCAGAAATACTGTAAAAATATGTTACCGTGAAATACTAAATACTAGATTTTCTGCTACATTACAACAAACACATCCACACCCCACCCCATCCCCACACCCACCCTCCACATATACATACACATACACACACACACACACACACACACACACACTCTCTCTCACTCTCTCTCTTTCTCTCCCTATCTTGCTCTGTATATTTCGTATAAGTAGCAAGAAAATAAAAACACTCCGATAAAAGAATAAGCCTAACTTGAAAATAAAAGCTTGACAAGGATTTAAAAGAATCAAGGCAATATTCGGAAAAATCCACGTGGCTCAGTCCATAATTCTGAAAGTTTATAGAACAACGAAACACAAAAAGATGAGTAACGTCCTAACATATTGCCAGCGAAACTTTTACTCAATACCTTTAGTATCCAATGAAGACTGTGGCCCTAAAACATATTTTTATTTATTATTCTTATATTTTGTTGGCCTATTTGAAATACATTGTGAATATTATGATGGAACCAAACCAGACAACAATTATAAGTAATCTTCAAGGATTTTTTAAAGATATTTCTTTCAATCGGAAGATATATTGATTAGTCTGCCACTGCCATACGTGGCCAATATGAATTAGAGCTTTACTGATATGATACAACTTTGTTGTGTAGGAACACTTTTCAAGATGTTTATTCGTTTAGTTTCCAAGACTGCATATTATCAACACGAGTTTTTAAAATTCAAAATAAGAGAGATATTAAAACGCAGAAAAGAAATAATATCTTAGATACTTCAGCGAAGTTCAGAGAAATAGTAGCATACATACCGGTACTTACTTACTTACTGGCTTTTCAGGAACCCGGAGGTTCATTGCCGCCATCACATAAGCCCTCCATCGGTCCCTATCCTGAGCAAGATTAATCCATTCTCTATCATCATATCCAACCTCCTTCAAATCCATTTTAATATTATCTTCCCATCTACGTCTCGGCCTCCCTAGAGGTCTTTTTCCCTCCGGCCTCCCAACTAACACTCTATATGCATTTCTGGATTCGCCCATACATGCTACATGCCCTGCCCATGAAATATCCTAGTAGTATAGACTTACTAAATACGAGTATAAAAAAGCGAGCATCAACATCTCAGGTTATTTAGCGTCCGAATAAAATGAAGGTGAAAATTCCACTGAAATGAGTCCAGGGTCCAGCACCGATAGTTATCAGCATTTACTCATATTGGGTTGGTGGAAAACCACGGAAAAAAATCTCAACCAGGTAACTTGTCCCGACCGGGATTCAAACCCGGTCCACCTGGTTTCGTGGTCATAAGCTCACATCTCCTTTATTATACGCTAGATTTAAACATTCTACTAATAATGATTCTGGGATAAAACGTTTATTGAAATTCATTGACAAGTAACCTAATGAATTATTACGTCACAGGACACAAGCTTTTGTTTGTGACATACTTCATTTGTTCACACTCATAACCATAACTGGGCTTTTCGGAGCAACAAAAGTGCTTGGTTATGCGTCGGCACGGCAGAAACCACAGAAAAAACACAAAGCAAGGGTACACAACTGATTTCTAAAATGGAAAGCGAAATCTCCGTCTCACAGCCGGGAATTGATTCCAGTTCCCCTAGCCGCAGAGGCTACCAATTAAGCCAATGAACACCATAAAAAATGCATTTTTATAAGCGACTTGTTTTATGCAGCGATTAACGAGGCAGTTAAAGATGTAGGCCTACAAGTATCTTATTTCACTTGATTCCACATTTCGAAATCGTAGTTGTCTCTATCTATCTGTGTAAGGGGTTGTTGGACAATAACTTCATTTAGGTCAAAATTACATAAATTCTTACTTAACAAATTAATTGCTGATTAATATTTATTACATATAATGAAACTAACATCTGTCCATTCTTATTATTATTATTAATTTCTCTAAATACATTTACAAAACCTCGAATGGCAATTACATTAATATTCTCATTATAGAAATATATTATATATATATATATATATATATATATATATATATCAATTTTTTTTCCTCCCTGTAACATAGTTCTAGTAAGCTTATATTAAATTAATTTTCATCATTTTACTAGCTATCTCAAATCTCAAATTAATTATAATTGGTTGAATTAAATTAGCTCATAAATTAAGTTACTACTTTACCTTATAGGTTTATCTAAATTTAAATAAATATGTAGTCTACTTAAACTGACTGAAGAATATTGCTGGAGAACCTTTTAAGTGTAGTGTAAATATTCGTAATTTAAATATGTATTGTATTGATTGGAGAGTGGAAGAGAAGGCCTTATGGCCTTAACTCTGCCAGCGAAAATAAAACATTATTATTATTATTATTATTATTATTACTATCAGGTTTTATTCTTGGACGCTCACTGCATGTCTAACTTGCTTCGAATGTTTATTACCCAATAGCGAATTTTGGATAAGTAACAGTGGCTTGAAAATGTCGTCGTCTTCATAAAATGAGATGTACATTCCATGGCACCTTTCTGCACAAAATTAGACAGTCACGGCGCCAGTATCACATGAAATGGCGCATCTTCAAGCATGAGATCTACTGAAAAATGGCTGGTCCATTCTAACTTTATTGTGTCTTAGATGCACACAGAATTCCACAGGGAGCAGACTTCAGTTTCTAACTTTTAATTTACTTATGACGCATCGTCATAATGAACTAAACATCTTTCCTTTCCTACCATAATCGAAACAATCCATTTTCTAATGTAGCGGTTTTCAACCTACACGTACCACCGATAGTACGTGAACCACTTTTGGGCGGTACTTAAAGTATGAAATAAAAATATAAATTATCATTAAATATAAAATATGCAGGGTGAACCGTAATGTCATTAATTTCAAGGAGTTATTCTATGAGATATTTCAAACAAAAAGTTCAATACAATTTTGCTCGTTGGACTCTATTCATATGTTCATATTAAACCATTTTTATCTCATTACAACATGAGATCGAACCTTATAGTTTCAAAAAATTATAATAATTAGGGCCTATCATATTGACATTAAAGATTTTTGTAAGTTTAGGCCTATTTTCAGCAAAACTCTTCCCTGTAACATGTGTGATTCAGGTTAACAAGGTTCAGCTGCCACTGCCACTTTTTTGCATGCTAGTGACCCCTGAAGTGACTCATCAAGTCTTCATCCCATTCAATATCGACCTTCTGTTCTGTTACGCTCTAAATCCACCTTTATGTTGGTCTTCCTCCATTTCTATTGCTGAAGAGTCATACATAAACACTTTCTTTCGAACATTACGGACCTTTTTATAACAGAAATTTGTAAGATATGACTCTGATATACTGTAACCTGTTGATTTCGCCTCTTCTATATTGAGTCATTTTGTGTAGTATAGGCCTAAATTCCTTCTTGTTTAATGTTTTCTTGCACCGTCAGATGTTTCTCACATGCACACTATTCAGTTTTACGTAAGACAGACCTGACAATCATATTGATATTTTAAATTTTATAATTATTTTAACCACTTATGTGTTAGTTATAAAATTTATTTTAAAATGGTAATTGTAGTCTGCTGTATTATAATAATGTAGACCTGAGGCTGCCGGAACGCGGAAACTTTTTGTCAATACGAATACATTGATATTATATCAATAGAACTGTAATTTTTTCTTACACGTCTTTCTTAATAAGTCATTAAGATTGAAATATTCCTATAACAATTTTGATAGAATCCTTAACATTAGACTTCAACATGAATTGCAAAAATTCATTAAGTTTAAGTTTAGCCATGTAGCCTATACGCAGCCCGGATGTTTATTACACTGCAAACAGTGGTTCCATCCGCAATTGTATTCCGTCCCAGGAATCTGTGGAGTAACTTCGCGCATATGGGGGCAGAGTCTATTAGTATTTATGCCGGAGTGTATTGCGGGCAGCATCAGCTCGTGTTCGCTAAGGGGTAAGATGCTGTAAGATGCTCGTGGTAGAATGTAGAGTAGAGTTCAGATAGAAATTATCCCCTCCTGCAAGCGATTGCTCGCTTCGTTCAAGCAATGCCTCCGCCCAGAGTAGTCATTGGCCCTATTCCTCCCACATACCACTTGCGCAGAGGTCTTGTTTCGTCTTTCTACTCCATAGATTCCTGAGACGGACCATAGTATGCAGTCGTATTAACAATAATTCAATATTGGAACAAGTTAACTCATTTTAATATTTAGGTTACACCTCAGCATAGTCTAGTTCACAAATTTGGAGTAAAGGTTAGCACGTCTGATTGCGAGACCAGGTGGCTGGATTCGAATCTTGGTCGTGGTAAATTACCTCGTTGAGATTTCTTCCGGGATTTTCCCCCTCAACTCAATATGGACAAATGCTGGGTAACTATCGGTGCTGGATCACAGACTCATTTCATCTGCATTATCATCTTCATTCCATTCTGACGCTAAATAATCTGAGATGTTGATACAGCGTAGTAAAATAACCCACTAAACGCTCTAATAATACTCTAAATTCAAAATTATAACAGAATCTTCAGAATTATGAACAAAAACAAGTTCTCAAAACAACAAAGGTTAAAAAAACACAAAACGCAAAAAAGTTAAGCAAATTATTTAGTATTCGCGTCCCTTTTCCCTTTGTTCTTTTTCTTAATTTCAATATAATTACTTATTCATTCGAACTTATATTTTATTCTTGACTTAATTCTCCGATTCTCCTAGCTCCTGATTGGCCCGCAGCGGGAAGCCCTACTGAAGTTTGTATACCGTCTAGACATGGTCCCACGACACTTCATTCACTGAAGAAGATGACAGAGCTAGTCATCAAAAACTTGGAAGCAACTATCCAACTCACCTGGCTGAGAACACGAGAAGAGTTATTCCACATAAAACGCCGGGAAACCCTCAAGTCATACATTGACCCGAAAATGTTCACATTAAATCAACTGAGCACGATGCTGAATAAGTGTTGTGGTGGTAGGTCTGCATTCAACTCGGAAATTAACTAATACGTTTCTAAGCTGTGTTAGGTAGATCTCTATAGTTTTTCATTCTTATGTCAGATATAGGGGAGGGTTGGGCAAAGTGGAATGGATTTTGATATCATCTAATCCTGTCTTTGTGTTAAGTTGTATCATAAAGTTTTTATACACAAACTAAACGTTATACATCTGTCAACATTTAAACACAAAAATAATCTTATAATGAATGAAGACAACAAAGTAATTAGAAAAATAAGAGGACCCTGTAATTTTCCACTTTACCCTCACCATGAGGGCATAGTGGAAACTCGGAGAGGGCAAAGTGGAAATTACATATCACACTATATAAATGAAAATAGTGTTTAAGATACGTAAAATATAAAATAATTGTCCATATTTAAAACATTTTCAAGCACTGCAGTTATCAAATAGGCTAGCCTACATAGTCTGGAGATTAATATCAGCACAAAGTTAATGAGTCCAGTCTTTGCATTTACAACACATGATCTAGTCTTCCGATGGGGGTCAGAATATTGCTCTCCACAGCCCAAACAGAAAACATCTTGCTACCTAGGCGTGTGGTTTAGTTTACTGGCGGCATCGTCTTACCGGCCTTCGTTTTCACTCCTTTACCGCCAGTTTCCCATCTGCTTCTCGCGGACTGTCTTCTTAAATGGAAATGTCAGTATTTCAGTTTTGTGACAAGTCGTTTTCGGTTTGTTTCACCAGTCTGAAGCAATTCGGCTAGGCTTACTTTGAGGAGTGGAGCAATATCTTCTGGTGTCACATGAGGCTGCACATTCGATGTTCCACACTTTACTGGGTTGAAAAGCATCTATCTGTGTATTGTCCTGCTTCATTGGGAGACCTATCTTCGCAAAGAATAGCTTATCAATGAAACTACTAAGCTGTAATAGTTCTTCTGGAATTTGTCTACTGCAACTTCAAAATTCGTCTTGAATGGCTTGTGAACTGCAACATCGACAGGCTGCAGCTTGTGTGTTGTTTGTGAAGGAACCGGCAAGATTATG
The DNA here is from genome assembly GCF_040183065.1 of Periplaneta americana. NCBI lineage: Eukaryota > Metazoa > Arthropoda > Insecta > Blattodea > Blattidae > Periplaneta > Periplaneta americana. The sequence continues at coordinate 106,231,535 of NC_091121.1, forward strand.
ATACCAATTTCTGAAGAGAATTTAAGAGCTTGCAATGACTGGTGAGAAGTATGATAGTCAAGAACCAACAACACTGGCTTTTCTTTGTTAGGTCTGATAATTTCTGCAAAAGTTTCAACCAGTGCAAAAAATTATCGGCATTGATCCAGCCAGACTCGGAGCACCAATTGAAGCAGGATTGCTGGGTAACTTTCGGCGTTGGACCTCACTCTTTTCGCCATCATTAATTCATATATCAATGATATCATCATTATTGATACCATATCCCGGGTTCAGTTCATGGTGCAGTGTGCTGTACTTGTACAATACGGCCGTTCGGCTACCAATTATTCACAGAATAAGAGTGGTAAGTACAATAAGCCTCAGGTAGCAGTGTAAGCCTTCGGGTCCCTCCTCCGTAGAACAGGAAAAAAAACGTAAACTATAAGCCAAATGCATTAACTATCTTGCAATTGCATATTAGGGGGAAATCCAGATTCTTTGAGTGAATTCTAAATTACATGGGCGAAGTGGAAAGTTCACTCTTTCAGTTTCCAGTTTGCCCTCCACGTGGGTTGCAAGTTAGATGTGGTTGTATCTTGCCAAATGAATTTTTATAAAAAAAATTAGCCATCACAACTTCTTCCCAACACTTGTAACTGTGCTTTAAACATTAATAATAAAATCAGATGTTATATATATGGCGGATGCCTACAGATTACTTACCATAAACAAATAATTTCTTGCAGCTCGTTTCATTGTAATCAAAATTCCACCATGTACAGCGATACTAGCGCTGTGCGGCTAAATAGAAACATACATACCACTATACGCTTTGACTATTATACTGAATAGTGCTGCTTTCTGTTGTAGTAAGAGCATGATAACGATTTTCCACTTTGCCCTCCCCTTCCACTTTGCCCTCAGCTCCCCTAAAGGGAGGAAAAGAGAAGCAACATTAAAGTCAACAATTGTAATAATTATTTTGACCTAAATACATTTTATAAACAAATCATTTAAAATGCCATAAAATAACTTTTTAACGTATTTGAATCAATATTTAAAATAAATGCATGCATAATTGAAAGCCAGAAATATAGGCCTACACTAAAAAGTATAAACTTGTGAATTATAGATAGGACTGATATCATCATATCCAAAGGACAGAAGATAAAATTACTACATTAAAACTAATAACATATTTATCCAAAAGCTATAGCTCTCAGGAAAACCTAGTAAAATATTTGTAAGTTCCTCCGAGATTTCATCACTTTGGGATACAATAGGCAGGATAATCACGAGGTAGATGATGTCAACGGATAGAGAATGTCTTCAAATTTGTGTCCTACCTTACAGGTGCTCAGTAAGACTATCCCTGCTAACAATGCAAACGTCAATTCCGTAATGAAGTTTCTGCTGCACATGTTGCAACATCTCAGGGTCGATAGCAGCATAGAGAGCATGTACATAAGCCCCTTGTCGTAAACCTTCACAAAGGTAAGTCAAGTGATCTTGGAGGCTAGGAAAGAAGAGAATCACTGTCAGAAGCAAGCCTTGTTTTATTCGTTGGTGGTTTTGTATTGTACGTGGTACAAAACCATTGTGCCACCAAAATTGATTCAAATATCTCAAATCCCAAGAAGTCGAATGTTTATTTTTCTCTGTCCATGCTATGTTTCGTCAAGATGCCTCCTAACAGTAACCACTACAAATAGCCTACACCACGACGCCTATTACGAACTTTGAGAGATTCTCTCTCTATTGCTGTAATCCTTTCTGCTGGCTTATCTTGGTTGTTGAACTGCTGGATTTGAAAATCCAGGAGGGTCTTATGAATCACCCTGAATATTTTACCCTTCAGGTAACACTTCACCAAAATCTTACATTCTCCGAACCATGGACAGGCCGAAGAGATCACAGACATTGGCCAGACCTCACTACTGTCGATTTTGTCTGTGGGGTTGGATGAAAGATGAAGTTAAAAAACAATGTAAACATAAGGAACAAATTGGTCGATCGCATTATGAATGTTGCCCTCATGAAAGAACGACAAAACGAGCTCAGAAGAGTGACACCTAGGCTTACTGTTATTAAAAGAGCGGAATAGTGCACTGAAGCCGGTGGTGAAATTTTTTAACCATTACTTTTAACTGTTGAAATGTAACGATACTATGTAAATAAGCAGCAAAATATGTAACCATTAAGATACTTGCCTTTCCTTCTTGGCACTTGTAACGTTTGTTATGAGTAAAATTCAAACAGCTAAAAAATCTCTACATTCATTGAAAATTGGACACATGTTTATGTGAACTAATTAGTCAGAATAGTCCATATTACCTATTTACTATTCTTACTCAATCATCCTGTATAGACCCATCGACAGATATTTAGTTATTTGATACATTTTATATTTATTTACATTAAATTAAGTATATATAAAACATAAAAAATCAGGAACACCCCTATAAGCGAAGCTCATGAAATCACTATTTAGAGCAGAACCAGATTTCTCAGCAAATTTCTATCAAGTTGCTACTGTTACTGCTAAAAATACCGTACTACTACTTCCACTTCCACTCCCACTACCACCACCACTGCTTCTGCTACTACCACTACCATTCCTACTTCCACTACCACTACTACTCCAGCTACCAAATACTACTCCTATTTCCAATACCTCTCCTATTTTCACTACCATGACTACTCCTACGGTCCACACCTGTGGAGTAACGGCTAGCGTGTCTGGCAGCGAAACCAGGTGGCCCGGGTTCGATTCCTGGTCGGGACAAGTTACCTGGTTGAGGTTTTTTCCGGGGTTTTCCCTCAACCCAATATGAGCAAATGCTCGGTGCTGGACCCCGGACTCATTTCACCGGCATTATCACCTTCATCTCATTCAGACGTTAAATAACCTAAGATGTTGATAAAGCGTCGTAAAATAACCTACAAAAACTACTACTCCTACTACCACTCTCACTACCACTCCTACTCCCACTACCACTCTCACTACCACTCCTACTCCCACTCCCACTCCTACACCACTATCACTACCACTGCCACTTCTATTCCCACTACTACTCCCACTACCACTCCTACTCCCACTCCCACACCACTACCACTTCTATTCTCACTACTACTTCCACTACCACTTCTACTCCCACTACACTACTAAATGCTACTCCTATTTCCACTACTACTGTATTACCACTCCTACTCCTACTCCCACTACCACTCTTATACTCCTACTACCAGTGTCACTCCCACTACCACTCCTACTCCCACTCCCACTCCTACACCACTATCACTACCACTTCTATTCCCACTACTACTCCCACTACCACTTCTATTTCCATTACTACTCCCACTACCACTCCCACTCCCACACCACTACCACTTCTATTCCCACTACTACTTCCACTACCACTTCTACTCCCACTACACTACTAAATGCTACTCCTATTTCCACTACTACTCCCACTACCACTCCTACTCCCACTACCACTCCTACTCCCACTATCAAATACTACTCCTATTTCCACTACCACTACCACTCCTACTCCCACTACCACTCTTTTACTCCTACTACCAGTCCCACTCCCACCACCACTTCTACTCTCACTCCCACTACTACTAGCACTCTTACTCCCACTACCACTTTTACTTCTACCACCACTCCCACTCCCACTTCCACTTCCACTCCCATTTCTACTTCCACTTCCACTCTTATTCCCACTACCACAACCACTCTTATTCCCACGCCCACTTTTACTCCCACTCCTACAAAAACTACTACTCCTACTACCACTCTCACTACCACTCCTACTTCCACTCCTACTTCCACTCCCACTCTCTCTACCACCACTCACCACCACCACCACCACTTTAGAGAAAAATTGGAAATAACTTTTTATCCTAAAATGAAATAGGCGTAAGTTATAAACCAATTTGCTAAGAGAAGCAGTAGCAAGACAAGAAAAAGGTGATTCAGGGTATCTTAAGAGCTTCAATAGGCTTAAATCTCACAGATTATGATTATTATTTATTATGATTGTAGTGGTAATAGCAATAGTATTAACGGTGATGGTTATGGAGAAAGTGGTAATTATAATGGCGGTGTAGAAAAAGAGTTACATTTCGAATTATTAGCAAACATTTCGTGTTGTAGGGATTAGTTACATATACGTGAAGAAAGAGCTGGCTTATTAAATTTCACCCAGACACCGAATAGCGTTATGGAAAAAAAAATGTATATACATTTAAAAATATGATATGAATCTCGTCACAATGATGGCGATTACACGAACGTTTTTGTCAGATAATGTCGTGGACAAAAATTATGGGTGTCAAAGAACAAGTAAAACCTTGGCGTGGTGAAAAAATAAAAAAGGAACAGTAAAAGAGTTACTGTGGCAGTGAGGAACGTATTTAAACTCGGACACAGTTCTCAGGGAAGCCATTAAAGGCGAATGGCGTCCTATGAGGCTGTACGTCCATGTGAAGGGGAATGTATGTATTATCCCTGCATTTGTGTTGCCATGACAATTGAGTACACACAAACATCACGCGAACTGGTTGGTTTCCTTCCTATGGCCATTACCTGCTGCGCCTGCCAGTCTCTGTGCACGCAACCCACAACACACAAGGCAGGATATTGTTATTTACCGGCGACGAAATGCGGGGCGCGGATTCTACGGTTTCCGGCATCGGGGGGTAGGAAGGGATTGAAGAGAAAAAAATGTGAGAGAGTGGATGCTTTGCTTGTCCCTGCCTGCCTTGGTGGTGATTGACACACATCAAAATTTATTTTTAAGGGAAAATATATGTTGCTTCACATCCTCAAATATTTCAGTTCGATTCTCTGTAAAACTGAAACAATGCAAAGCTGAAAACCGTGTCCAGAACTGCCATTTTAAACAGGGATTATACATAGGAGAGTGGATATATGTTACGAAAATGACGGCCTGTATTTCACATTATACATAGTTCGTCTGAGTTAAAACAAAGGGGCAATAAAACAGATCTATTTATTACTGTAAGACCTATACATACGACTTCATTTCCCTGCATATCGTTTATTTTTATTTATTGTATTTAATGTCACGAGCAACGATAGCGATTCTATAGACAGTTATAAACAATAATAACGAAGGTAAGAAATACAAAATGAAAATATAAAACAAATAGAATTTAAAATGGAATAGAAACCAAAATATAATTAACAATAAGCATTACTGAAAAATACTTAGTTCTAGAAAGGAGTCGAAAAAATTCTTAATATCATAAAATGGATCTTTTACTAGCCAACGTTGCAATGTGACTTCAAATCTGTTAAAATGTACAACGTGTGCCTGTTGTGGCAATTTACTGGTAAGCCTATTAAACACAGCAACTGCAACCGAGCTAAAACAATTTTATTCATTGATTTGCTCAGTCTAACATTTGGTTCAGGAAGATAACAATTGAAGCGATTATTAAAAGAAGGGTTCAACTCCTCATTTTAAAATTCAAGACCTGAATTGACAAACATCTCAAATCAAAAATTTACCAAATTTGACATATTATCTGACATATGTTGTGTTTTGCATCTAGGCAACCATCCTATAAAAAAATAGCCTATCTCAAGTGCAATTGTAAGTCTGTGTTGTTTAATCATACAAATATTTATCTCAATACTCTTATATGGCAAGCCTGTGTAATTTTCTTGCTCTCCTGAACAATTTACTTCAATGGACTTGGGACGTTTGCCAATTCAGGTCTTCAATTGTATAGGAAACACAAAAGTTGAATATCTTCATCTGTGGAGTAAAGGTTAAGGCGACTGATCGCGAAACGAGGTGGCTCAGGTTCGAATCTCGGTTCGGGAAAGTTACATGATTGAGGTTATTTCCGCGATTTTCCCTCAACCCAAAACGAGCAAATGCTGGATAACTTTCGGTGCTGGATCCCGGACTCATTTCACCGGCATTATCAGTCATTTCATTCACATGCTAAATAACCTGAGATGTTGATACAACGTCGTAAAATAACCCAATAAAAAACTGGATATCTCAGTATCAAATACAAACACAAAATCAAATATTTAACACCATATATTTAGGCCTAAAGCTCTTTCAAGAAGATATGATGTAAGTTAATTTTATTCTATCTGTGATTGCTTAAAAGGGTTTAATTATAATTTTAAAATAACAGAATTGGGCTCTTCTTCTATAATTTGAACACAAATTAAATTCTAAACTATTACATAATCCGAGGCGGCATAGAGTAATATAGGAAGACATCTAGCTGCAGGTAACCCTGAATGGAGACGCCTGATAAACTGAACTGAACTATTACATTAAATAAATTGAGAGAGATGAGACGACATAATAAGAAAACTGAAAGTACAAACTACAAAATGTACCATATTTTTAAGTAGGTTATTTTACGACGCTTTATCAACATCTTAGGTTATTTAGCGTCTGAATGAGATGAAGGTGATAATGCCGGTGAAATGAATCCGGAGTCCAGCAAGTTACCCAGCATATGCTCATATTGGGTTGAGGGAAAACCCCGGAAAAAACCTCAACCAGGTAACTTGCCCCGAACGGGAATCGAACCCAGACCACCTGGTTTCGGGGCCATACTCGGACTATATACCGTATTGTAAACTTACTGAGTTATGTAATTAATGAAATAAAAAACTGTAAATGACAGAGCCATTCTTCCACAAACTGAAATACGGTGTTACAGTAAGGTCCCAGAAGCCCCAAAAATAATAATTAGGCTCTTCTTCTACCAATCGTGATATTCCATAACCTTCACGTTCGCCCAACTTGACAGTTCCAGATTTTTTCTTCTGGGGTATTTGAAACAAAGGGTGTTCTTCCATATGTCATGACAATTTCCAGAAGCGAATTTAGCATTGTATTGTAAGTGGAGGAGGTTATCTCTCAAATTGTAAAATTCTTATAATCTATGTATAAAGTAAAATATCAACATAAGTCACAAGCCACGAATTATGTAAATTTGGCGCTTTAGAGAGCGACGTAAGAGCAGCCACGTTCAGTATTTGCTCCATTCACCGTCAATGGCATAATAGGATTAGTAAACAAATTTCTTCACACTTTAAAGATAGTTCCATGAAAATGACTCAGCTTGTACGTGAAACGTCAAAATTATTTATCAAAAAGAACAAAATTATATTTGAAATTTGCACATGAAGAGCACGTAATATTAACGTACTTGAAATGAAATCTGATTATTTTCTTGTGACAAATTTAGAGCGACTTTACCTAATCCTAAATTACGTATGGTTTGTAGCAGGCTCAGTTCTGAGTATTTGTTGATTTGTGTTAATTTTAAAGTTGTCTGATGTAGTTCCTCACGGAAATACTGTATGTACAAAAAGAGGTGAACATGTGGATTCAAAATAACTTCAAAAGCCTTCAACGCTTCAGAAAAGTGAATATAAAAATGGTTAAACACGTATTAATATTGTTCTTCATAAAAAAACATGGCACATAAATATATGAATGACTATAAAATTATAAGGTTACACTGTATTGTAAATTATATTAATAATTACAATGTATTTTATAAAATATGAATTACAAAATGCAATAACTTGTAACTTGAAAATTATATATATCTATGTGTGTGTGCGTGCGTGCGTGCTTGTGTGAGAGTAGCCATCGATGAACCTTTGCTTTCAATGGACCGTTGCCATTTTCTTCGTCATATTGACTGCGTATGCGTGAAACGTCACTTTAAGGCTTCCCCATCGTGTATGTCATACCTAAGTTGTCTTTGGTGACGGCAGCAAACACGTGGGCTGAACGAGAAGCTCAGATACGTTTTTGTTATTTTTACTGTAATTTTAAAGTAAACTTAAATACAGAGCACATTGGCTTAATGACATTAAGTTTTGAAGTGACTATATAGCTGGAAGTAGTGTTCTGTCTGCTTCCCCTTTAGTTGTATGTTCATAAATTTTGTATAACTCTTCAGCGCTCTTGAAGTTTGATTAGAAAATGGCGAAGTCGCTATGGATGAAGCAGCTGGAATTCTCATGAATGGACTGCATTTTAAAATGGATCATTAATGGAAACCAATTCCCTTCAGGAAGCAATCAAAATCATGATTCCTGGTTTTGCTTCATGTATGAAGATACCATCGAGGAAAGTATGATTCAGTGTAGGAAATGGGTAAATGAAGCTTGTTGAAATGTTAGGTGGAGTCAAAAGAAATACTTTGTGTGGCATGTGTCTCTTGAAAAGGAAGACTGTTTTATCTACAGTATAAGAATAACCTCAGACTCCAGAAAATAATTTCATATGTACAATCACATCATTATGTTGCTGTCATGTAAATTAAAGTTGTATGCTAACATTTTTAACTACTGTATTAGCTAATTTGAAATAGCCTAAAAGTTTAAAACATTGAAGTGACAAGGGTTGTTTTTCATTATTTTCAATTTCAAAATACGATTACAATTGGATTAAAAGTAACTTCAACATCCATTAATCGAATCTATGTTTCTTCATTGTTATGATTTGTCACTTGTTGGCATTATTTTGAGATATTTTAAAAATTTTTCTTTTGCTCCATTCATGGGATCATGGTGGTCCATTCATAGAACCCTGTCGCCTTCATTGAACCAATAGCCGAATTTTAAATGAGCTAATCTTTAAACAGATATAAATAGGATGTAGCCCTGAAACTTCATTTTTCCATTCCTTATTATTAATGTAATTGTCCAAGCCTATGAACGGAATTTTAAGGCATTGCCTTTGTTAGATAAAATAAGAAATCGTTAGCTGGTCCATTGATGGCTACTTTCCCACACACACACATATATATATATATATATATATATATATATATATATATATATATGTAGGCCTATATTACTCAGTTCTACATTAAGTCCGAGTACGACCTGGAACTCGTATTTACATTTTGGTGTTCACGCTGCTGCAGACAGGGTGTTGAGGCGAGAAGCGCTCCGGAAGGGGTGGAAGAGAGATAATACTTGCGGTCTGGAACTAAAACACAGCCACAGCGCCACACTTTCATTAAACTTTAAAACCTCGCCATTAGTCTGGGACGAGATGTGAGTTAACTCAGGAATACGCATGTAGAAGAAGCTGCCAGTATTTTGTACGCGGACACGTAAAGAATAGGGCTAAAAATCGCTTGATTAAAGATCCCGCATAAATTTCAGTCTTTTTTTTTTACAGAAAGCAGCAAGTAGGTCTATATTGTACGCGGACATGTAGAGAATACGCTAAAAACCTCTTGACTAAGGATATCGCAACATCTTATTCACTGAAAACCGTATTACAGCGCATTACTTATTTGTAACTAATGTTGGAAGGATGTATTGCGAAAACTCGGTTGTGTATGAGGATTGAAAATGTGGCCAAGTGCTAGTGGTTCTGCAAGTTCAACAGTACTAGGTTTAATTTATCCTAGGAAAGTGAAAAAAATATTTCTTCTCCAAAAGAATTACTTATCCACAGAAAAATTTAACAATAATAACAGTAATGGTACAAAATTAAAATTTTATAAAACGATGACAGTACCAATGCTGATGTTTGAGAGTTAGTTGTATCAACCTAAAGGCAAAGTAGATGTGGGACGTCCTAGCAAGAGGTGGAGCTGAATTCATTATGAACACAGAACAGGCTTTATAGCCTAATCAATGAAGTGATGATGATCATGATGAACATCATGGTCAAGGAATTCTTGATCCGTTCCAATTCCAAACTTGCAGGTACCTGTAGGGATAACTTATTATCTTTCAACGGAATTTCCACCTGTCTCTAGCTCTCCAGCTAATTGTGTGCAAAACTTTCCACGGCGATCCTAGGTAGTATTATAGCAGATCAAAGTTTCTGTGATATTGTAGACTGGCGTATAATAATAAATGAGAAAAATATGTTGAATATTCCATTGTCCACATTCTAAAACAAAACAGACAGGATAGGTCAAGACAGACAGACAGGGCAAAGTACGCAGACAGGCAGACAGATATTCAATTTCAGAAGAGTATGTTTGTTTTTATTTATTTTAGTTGGTTATTTTACGACGCTTTATCAGCATCTTTGGTTATTTAGCGTCTGAATGAGATGAGACCGGGGTCCAGCACCGAAAGTTAGCCAGCATTTGCTCATATTGGGTTGAGGGAAAAGTCCGGAAAAAACCTCAACCAAGTAACTTGCCCCGAACGGGAATCGAACCCGGGCCACCTGGTTTCGCGGCCAGACGTGCTGACCGTTACTCCACAGGTGTGGACCAGAAGAGTATGTACCTGTAAACTTCCATAAGTAGGTACATAAAAAGACATGCCAAAAGGCAGCATCTTGTAAGAAGTCTTTAACTCGTTTAAACGTTACTCATATCTTATTTGATTATCTGTTGGAGTTGCCACTTCAGGTGAATGAAAGTGAGAAAGGAATTCAGGAATGTTATACGCGGACGAATCAAATTGTGATTCCAATACATGTAAAGGTTTACAAATGTCTTCATTTCGTCTAAAAACACGTAGACCTAATACAAAATAATTTAATTCATCAACTGTGATTTAAATGTTAGATTAATTTGAAGACAAAATAATTGTGCCGTTAGGACAGATCTTGGAATAACTAAAAAAAACGGACTAAATAACAAATTATTTGAAATACGTAGAATATAATAACGTTTTAGAAAGATCTGAATATCAGAAATAAAATGTTGAAGTGTCATAATATATGAAGGTTTCAGAGCCATAGTGGACCAAGCGCCATTTGTTAAAAACTGAGAAAGCAAGGGTTAAAGTTAAGTGAATACCATAGTTTAATGAAGATTGACATATCATTTAGTTTTAATGTGTATACTTTATATTACTTGCTATATGTTTTCATTGACTCATTTTAACCCTTGTTTTCTACGGTTTTGATAAATGGCGCTTGGCCCACTATGGTTCTGAACCCTTCATTTTTAACGTAATAAGAAAGGAAGAACTATAAGAGAGACTGAGATTAATGACAATCCCTTTCCGTCATATAGGTTATATGGATGTAGAACTGCAAAGAACAATGTAAGTTGTAGAAATTCACTCATCTTTTACAAATATAAGGAGATACCTATGGAAATATATAGTAGGCCTAAATAAAAGTCGTATTGGTAGGATAACGAATAGAATGAAAGATAGTTGGGTTCAACATATAAGGAGAATAATTAATAATGATTATATGCCAAAAAAAAAAGCCTGCTTGCTATGTGGTGTATATTTTTATATAACTTTTGGCGTGTTTCACATTTCAAATCCACTATGCTGAAACAAGAATTATGGAGAACAATAAAAAGAAATTAAAGAAGTAACACACTTTAAGAAGACTAATGGCTGGAGTTGGTGGTGGTGGTGGTGGTGGTGGTGGTGGTGGTGGTGGTGGTGATGACGATGATGATGATGATGATGATGATGATGATGATGATTGTTTCCGCGAGTTGGAAGGTAACTACTAGCGAATAACAAATTGCAAACAAATGTTCTTTAAAGCAGACGTGTTCCTTGTAATAGGCTTACGGCAGAACTAATGTTCCACACGCAACTGTAAGTATTAAATGGAATCAATCACATGCTGAGAAGCACAGTTCAGGGAGAAACGCGTGCCCTAATATTGCATTTCGTGCTGAAATATCAGGGGAGACATAATTATGATTAGGAAGACAACTGTAACGCCGATTACATAAAGATTAACTCGTCATATCCTTCCATCCCTCCAGCCATTGGTTTGCCCGCGATCATGCAACCAACTCATCAACACGCGAACAGCTGAACGTATGCATAGTCCACGTCTCGTAAAAATAGACCCGAAATATCCAGAAGTAGGGTGACCAGATTCACGTCGATAAAAAAGAGGACACAAAGCTTCGAAAACAAGGACATAATTCGAAAAAAAGAGGACAGAAAATATGTACTTAGATGTAGGCTTAGGCAAGATTAATCCATTCCCTATCATCATATTCCACCTCCCTCAAATCCATTTTAATATTATCTTCCCATCCATGTCTCGGCCTTGATAAATGTACGTCAATATCTATTGTATTACAAAATATTTACAGTACAGATTTAGGCTTATCATACTCAAAAGTGTGTTAATATCTATTTTATTACAAAATAATTATGATAAAACTTAATAATAATAATAATAATAATAATAATAATAGTAATAATAATAATAATTTTACAGTTAGTTAAAATATCAAAGTCAAGGGAACTATAATATTAAAGAGGACAGAAAATATATATTTAGATTTAGGCTTATTATACTTAAAATGATGTCAATATTCTATTTTATTACAGCATACTTACGATAAAACTTAATAATATGAAATTATTTTACAGTTAACCATTTATGAAAGCAACGACCATAACAAGTAGGTTAAGGAGAATTATATTATGATCGTTGACAAAGAGTACATTCCGTCGATGGTGCTACCACCTACAGACAAATTACTCGAAAAAGGACTCAAATCAGATAATTTCAAAATACCAGTCATATAAGTTACGAAAAGGAAGATATTTCTTGATTTTTTAAAAATCCGCCCGGACCCCGGACAAAGGCCTAAAAAGGAGGACATGTCCGGACAAAAGAGGACGTCTGGTCACTGGAATAAAGACTAGTTTCGTAATTCGAGACTGCATTCGGGCGTGGATTCGAATCCAACTTGAACTGAATACATGGTTGGGTTATTTTTTCGAGATATCCTCAAATGTAAGACTAATATCAGGTAAATCTATGGTGAATTCTGGGTCTCATCTCGCCGAAATACCATCTCGTTATTATAAAGTGCACCGACGGTAGATAAACACGTAGGCCTAATTGATACGACATAATTAAATAACCGATTGAAATTATCTAAGTGCTAAGTTATGTTATTTTTTAACAAATAGTTATGCTTATACAAGTACCTACATTCAGAAGTCAATTGATTTCCCTGAATGCCTCCCTAACAGCTTGCTTCAAATCTTCAATTGTCTGGTATCGATGTTTCGAGACATGCTGCTTAATTATTCCCCAAAGGGAAATCACACCGCCTTTGCTGCGGAAAATTTCACACAGGACATAGCGCCGCATCATTTTTTGTGCCGCGATAATGATGGTGCCATACTGATGTTCTGAATCACTAAACAAGCTGAAACGTAAAGTATCAACCATGTCACACATCTGCTGTGACATGTTCAAAATGGATGCACATCAACAGACAAATAATGGGGGGGGGGTGACAAGACTTTCGGATCTTACTGTACACTTATGGTTTGTCTCGTCGCTTCTAGATGAGGTTACTACATTGAGAAGACAGTAAAAATTCCCAAAACATTATTTTCATGGTTATTTCTATTTAACATAAATAAACCGATAGCAGTCAGTAAGAAATTTATTTTTTTTTATATTGTAATCTCAGCTTTTTTTAAGAAAATACAGTGTGACAATATTTTGCCAACAGAAGAGCAGTTCTCCATTCTGACTTCATCTCTTCCAAAATGCAATTTTCTTTGTTTTTCCAAGTATTAAGAGCCTCATACACGCAAAGACTTACCTTCAGATGTCTGTACAGACATCTCTGGGAGGTATGTCTGAATTGAATAATTACCCATACATGCTCAGACTTACCTCCTAGACTTTATAGTTCTCCAAAAAAGACGTAAGAGGTCGTTGAAAGCGTTGTAACAATCGAACACAGATCACACACAATCAGCGTTTCATTGGAATATTCTTTACTTTTGATTTTTCATAAGCACTGAAAAGATTTATTTATACATTTCTATAAATTCTAACAAATGCATGCGAATAGTTCCTTAAATCTGAAGTTTCATAGCTTGCCTCCATTTCACTACAACGAACTACAAAACGAAACAATGAAATCTCTACCAGATGCTTGCAATATCGTTTGATTCTATATTTATTTTTCTGCAACTTAATTTGGAGAGCGCAACAGTCGGCAAATTTCAAGCAGTGTCAGAAGTCTGAAGACTTATCTCAAGGCCAAAAGTCTTGATACTTTTCGCTCAAACATGAGCAGACTTGCCTGTGGATTTAGGTTTGCACAGACGTACCTCCAAATAAGTCTTTGCGTGTATAGGGCCCTTTAGAATTGATGAAAGATTTTGTAGAGGAAAAGCCGCATTTTCTTCCTTGTTTCCTGATTTTTTTTTATATATTTTCATACTCTTTTTAATTGGTAATTTAACAAAGCTGTATCAACTAGCTACTAGGTTATTTAGCGTTAGTGAACTTTATGATAGCGAGATGGTATATGATGAAGGTGAGACCGAGAATACGCCATGTGATTACCTGACATTAGTCTTACAGTTGAGGAAAACCTTGGGGAAAAAACCAACCAGGTAATCATCCCAACCAGGACTTGAACCTTCGCCCTAGTGTAGTTCTGGATGTGCAGGCAAACGTGCCTGCCGCCTGAGCTACGCCACTGGCGATTTCCATGGTCTTGAAGTTAAAAATAAAAGCAGCAGCGTAACATTTTGGTGCGAAGTGTTCTCATATTAAGAAATCTAAATCTCCACATTTATCTGACTGAGTGATTATAATTTTAGTTACAATAAACAAGGAAGCAAAATTCATTATTACAAAAGGAACGATGAAATAAGGCAAATTAATAAGTTGATCAGTCTACCAATATCCTTTGATTGAGATTCTGGCTGATATGTACAGTACATCTATTATCAGACAGTACATCTCACTTGACGATGTGTGTCAGAGGAAGAACAATTGTTTGTATGCATCTGAAGTCTGACTATTTAAATATGTAGCTAGTCGGCGATGTATCCAATGGAGGGGCCACCTTACCCCATTATCTCCTGGCCTAGTTGCCTCATAAGTGGTACCTACTTGGTAACATTTGTGAGGTTCAGGCCTGTCTTCGGACGGTTGACTAAACAACAACAATCTACCAATAACTAATGAATGAATGAAGAAATGGATTGAAATCTGAACGAAGAAAAGGAGATTAGCCAAGAAATGTAATGGATTAATGACCAGATGGACAGACGGAATGTGTTTGATTGGATTAGCCGAATACTAGTAATACCAACACACAAAACATCAACGTATTCATCGTTATTCACTATCTCGCTGTCGCGCTTATGGAAAACCTTATCCAGTGACACCAGAGACTGTTTAAATTTAACAGTGTTCAAAGACAAACTCACTACGCATTTTCTTACTGAGAAGAGTACAGAGCAGTAAACTGAATATTTTAACTTTATTGTAAATGTTTCTCTTGAAATTTGTATAATCAGTTATTTATTTTTAGCTGTCTGTTATTTCCTTTAATCGCCAAATATGTCTAAGCATTTAATATATTGCATTAGTACTTTTTGCACCTATTGCCATTTTATCTTTGTACTTGTATTTTTTCTTTTCTTCGCTTATTTGCATGTGTGTATGTGTGATTTTATATTTGTATTTGTACTTTCATTTATTTTTCTTATTTATTTCTTCTCTCTACATTTATTATTATTTTTTTATTTGTATTTCAAGTGGTTCGGTAGAGAAGTTAACGCCACCAGATTAAATTAATAAATATATAAATAGATGAATAAATAGATAAATATAGGCCTATACTTAGATAAATAAATATATAGATAAAAAGACAGACAATTAGATAGATAAATAAATAGATAGATGAATAAATACATAAGTAAATAAATAGATAAGCAAATAAGTAGATAAGTAAATAAGCAAATAAATATGTGTATATATGCAAATAAATAAATAAATAAATAAATAAATAAATAAATAAATAAATAAATAAATAAATAAATAAATAAATAAATAAATAAATAAATAAATAAATAAATAAATAAATAAATAAATAAATCAATCAATCAATCAATCAATCAATCAAGGCATATAACTAATTTTGAAGATTGCTGTCGTCACTGTAGAAGAAACTATTATGTCGTGCCTTCCTGCAAAAGGCACGACGCAATTTTAGCAATCATACTTATAACTTATAATTTTCTCATATTGACTGAGCTGTAGTAGGAGAACCAAGATCAACGGAGTTTCCTGATGATGTCCAAAAGAGGTCTGGACCCTTGTTAGCTGGAATAGGTAGGCTGAAAAATGATGTCCATATTGTTTATTGTTTGCCATACTCTTTCACCAAGACGGTGAATAATCAATGCTCTACTTGTCTGTAAACCACTTACGACGGCTATGTATGTACATTTACCCACCTACGCGATAATTATTTCGGGTAAAAAAATAGATCCCCTTTTAGCCGAGCGCCGTTCATTACACGGTAGAGGAACAGCAACTCCAGGGGGGTGTCAAAACAAAGGGAAGGCCTGTTGGTGCTGTTCACGTGCTCTGGACACATTACCGGTCGCTAATTATAAGGAGTCGCAGCCTTGATATCCAGGGCGGGGCCGCGGAGGATGACCTCCACGCGACGCAACCGCAGTCACTCCCACACACGCACGAGTCACGAAGCCAGCGTGCGCCATTGTCACACCAAATTCGTTGCTCACATCTAAGTGAAAGTTAAATTTGCATGTCCGTTGCGGAGGGAACAAAAGCTATTAATTGGCCTCAGAAGTCGGGGTCGGCAAACAATGGGGTGATGTGAAGATGCAGGTTCTCATTCGCCAGCGTAGTGCGGGCTTTTCGACGCCTCACCTCGATCCGAACGACTACGCTGCACGGTACTGGACAAGTACGCATATCCAAAATCAAAACCCTCATTACTACCTACATGACCATTTCGTATGTGGAACGTAAACAGCGGCGCTGCGATCTTATGTTGCTGCTCTGTGGGAAAGAGAAATACACAGTCTATGACTACAATAAGGCCCGTAACACACTTGAAGAGTTTTCGCTAGCGAGAAATGTGTTGCGAGAAAATTAAAAAATTGATAACATGGGTTCAAATGGACGTCCACACACTGGAAGAGATTCTCATTCGAGGCAAAAACCTCGCGCGAGTTTCTCGCTGGAATCGGTAGCTCAGCGAATTTTCTTGACACATTTATGAAATATGTTTGACATTTATACTCTTTATGACGATTGAATCCAGAAAAAGATATCACAGGTGGCGATGAATTGTATTGTTTTTATTTGAAAATGAGGAAAGATGGCTGATAATTGCAGTCAGAAACTTATCGAACTTGTACGATGTCACCCGTAGGCCTATTTATATGATGCACGGGATGAAAACTATAAAAACACAAAACTTAAAGAAGAAATCTGGAGACAAATATCAGATTATCTGACAATAAATAGGGCTACATTTTATTTTGATGAGATTTAATAGTATTAATTAAACATTTGAAATAATGTATCTATATGTCTGTTAGTTTACATAATTTTAATCACAACATAGCAAAGAATCCTCTATCATATCATGAATGGCAAAAAAACTGTGGTCCATTCAACTTGAAATAACGCCTAAACGTATCATCATTCAAATCGAAACTAGTGTCCAAAACTCGGCCTTATTTTCGTAAGATACAATGTGATTTTCAGATATTTCTGGCTTTAATTTTAGGCCTACTTTTTTCTTTTGATTAACAAAATATGTTCATGTAACTCTATTTCCTCATCATCTAAATACTCAGATTCAACATAGCGTTCGTACGTAATTTGTAAAGTACGACAATATACTTACAGGTTATATATTTAAGTACGACAATATACGTAAATACATAACCTATAATATTTCTCCCAATGAGTCATCACTATAATCAGAAAAATGCTTTCTGAATGAAGGCAGTGTATAGAAGATCATAGCGAGATGTGATCTGTGATAGCGAGAACTCGCCAAGTGTGTGGAGGAAGTCTCTTTGCCTCTTTCTCGCAACACATTTCTCGCTAGCGAAAACTCTTGAAGTGTGTTACGGGCCTAAGAGAGCGATCGTACTGCACAGGTGACGTAACACAGTGCGCTGTGTAGGCCTAGTATAAAGCCTTAGTTTTTCTGAACCGATGCATACAAATCCAGACTACAGGAGAGATAGTGAGTGGTTTCTATAACTGCGAGATGCGAGTTCTGCGCACGTCGCAGCTATAGAAACCACTCACTAGCCTATATCTCGTGTAGTCCGGATTTGTGCGAGGCGGGCCTCGCACGTCGCATGCGTCGGTTCAGAAAAACTAAGGCTTAAGGGACTGGCGTTCCGTAAATAGAATGATCGTGTAATATAATTGCATACATTTCCATCAACACTAAATCCTTGCTGTTATTGTCATCGTCATTTTTACCTAATAATAATAATTTTTCTCCTCATTATGGTCAACTAACATACAATCATCGTCAACGTCCTCTCACTGAACTTCAGGCTGTTCATTATTCTAATCACTGCCATCTTTCTCACGATCTTCATCTTCAGCATCATCGTCATAATCATTAAACTTACGATCGTCATCAACCTTCTAGCAATTAATTTCATCATGTCTGTTCATGATAATCGTAATATCCTAGTTATCACTATCTTCCGTTTTCCTCATTAGGCCTATCCACATCTTCATCAGCACAAATCTCGTAACCTGATCGTCAACACCGTCATTATCTTCACCACTACCATCATATTCAACTTTTTGTTGTTAATAACAGCATCATCTTCATTTTCGTCATCGTCAATATTATCATTACCATGTTCATCATCATCATCATCATCATCATCATCATCATCATCATCATCATCATCATCATCAGAATCTTTATCTTCACCATCTTAATTTCCTTAATATCATCATTTTAGTATAATCTTCTTAATCATCATCTTCTTCATAGTATCATTATCAATACCTTAGTATCATAATCTTGTCAGTACATCTTATTCTCAACATTATCAACATTATTATTTTCTCAGTATCATCATCATCATCATCATCATCATCATCATCATCATCATCATTTTCTTAGTAGACCTATCATCTTCATTATCTTAGTATTATAATCACTTTCTTAGTATCATCATTATCATATTTAGTATTATCTTCATTTTTAAATCACCATCATCATTTTCTTATCACGCCTATTAGCCTATCTTCATTTTCTTAGTATCATTTTTATTTTCTTTGCAGCATCATCATCTTCTTATTAAATATCTCAGTCTTACTTATCAATAGGTGAACGCATTTTTATTGCGCCTTAATGTCCTGCTATATATTTTTTCGGACAAACGTTTTCGCTACATTTAGCATCATCAGATCCATATTGTATTATATTAAACACATTACTGGTAAATACATAAAATAAAAATATGTCTTAAAATAGCCTATATCAAAAGTTAAAATTGACTTATGTGTTACCCAGACCTTTACACCTTATTGGTTTGAATTTGTAAATTGTGGAAAGTACGATCTGGTAATTGATAGTTATCATTAAATCCTGGTATGTAGTTTTCTTACATTACTTGTACTTACATAAATACGATAAAAATACTGTATATACTGTACATATATTGACATTGATGGTTACAACTTCTATTTGACGATAAACTCGGTAGCTGGTATTGCTATTGCTGTTTCGAAGTGTTGTATCTATACAAACGTTTTCGCTACATTTAGCGTCATCAGGTCCACATTATATTTATGAATTTAACACATTACTGGTAAATAATAAAATTAAAATCTGTATCATGAAGGATATTAAAAGTTACAACTTCTATTTGACGATAAACTCGGAAGTAGCTGATATTGTTATTGCTGTCGCGAAGCGATGAATTTATACTGTCTGAAAATAACTTTAATATGTTGTAGTGATTTTGTAATAAACTTTTGGATAGAATCATTCGGTATACATTAAAAAAAATACTTACAAAATATTATGGAGTAGTTGTTCTATGATTGTCTTATACATAGCAAAAATAAATCATCCTAATTATTTTCTTAGGAACATAATCATTTTCTTAATGTCATCATCATTTTCTTAGTAATAAAATTTATCATCAATATCCTATCATCATCGTTGCTACGTTCATCATCATTATATTTGCGCTTCCATTTTAGTAAACAATTCTCTCTACTTATCATCATCATCATCATCATCATCATCATCATCAAAACAGTTATCAATTATCATTTCATCTTTCCCATCATTGTCTGTTCTTTATGATCACATCTTCCTCCGACATAGTCATAGGCACTATCTTCAGAGTCGTTACCAACCTCAGTCAACTACGCTTCATTGTTTTCATTATCATCGTCATTATACTTAGACGTTATATCCTCCTTACTAAAACATCACCTCTTCTTCACTGATTGTCAGCCTCCTCTTTCTGTCTATGATTATCTTCCTCGTAATCACCTTCCTCCTTGTATCATTCTTCTCTTCACCACCACCACCACCACCACCACCACCACCACCACCACCACCACCACCACCACTGTCACAACTACGATTGCCATAGTCATCATTGTCTTCATTCAATGACTAAACAACTTGTCTAACCAACCAGTACAATTGGTCAATATGAAAGTGGCCGGCGTCTGAGAGACTAAGTTCGAATCGGGAATTTCCGTAAGCACTCGGGAAAGCCAAGCTTTGTTAAAAAGATTGCGTATATTCTTCTAGTAGTTATAATGGGGAACACAACTATTAATCACTCAACTCTTCCGAGAAAATAATTCATATACGAGATTTAAAACAGACAGATCATTCAGAATGTTTAAACAGTGAATATTGAAACACAAATACTATATACTGTATAACAGGTTCTCAAGTGGAGTACGAACATTGCTCGTTACAATGCAATTCTGACTGCAGTAAAACTCTTAACATAGATGGTAGAGCGTTAGCTAAGAATGCGTGAGGTAGTAAATTCAAATCTTCGTGGAGTTACTACATTGTTTTGTTGCCTTTTAAATGAATCAGTGAAAATATAACAGGTTTTCATCATTTTTTTATCCTTAGAATACTTTTCGCTTTGCATTTTTTTTTTCGTATTAATAGAAACTTTCGACGCTAGATGGAAGTAACACTAAAGACGACAATAAATTAGGGGTTTTCATATTAAAATGCTGTGTTAATTTATTATTTTAATAATCCCTGCTGCTTTGCACTCTATTGCCTAAGGAACATTCAGCAAATATGTTGACGTTTAAATAATTGGCGGTAATTAATTTGCAAGTTGTGCTACAGGGAATATGATTATTATACTAATCTAAATCCGTGATCATCAGGGCCTAAAAGTAGTAATTGTAAACAAGAAGAAAAACCATAATCCTGATGACAAAATATATCCTGATTTCCTGGAACATGAATCTGTAAGTAACATGAATTGACAGAAGCAAAATTATTTGACTATATTACACTAAAAGGAGTTGTAAAAAATAAAGGAAAGGACAAAAAAAAAAATTCTCTACGGAGATTTGAAGTATGCTATGGAGATAGCCCAAATCAGCGCCTTGTATTATGGAGTCAACTAAAGCGGCGCACAGAGGTTTACAGTAGTGAACTGCACGCTCACCCGAAGGGACTTAGAAAATGTTCACTGCTCAAGAGACCGGCCACTTTCATTTTGACCAAGTGTACATATGTACGCCTAGCAATTTATGAGCAATTAGGCCTACAGTAGACTTCCACTAACAATATAATACTAAGCAAATATCTTAAGAGCTTAGCAAAGTGATAAGTGTGATAACTTATAATCAAATGATACTTAGCATTAAATAGGAAGAATTACCCATGCAGATAACAAAAGTAGTCTAGGACTAGTGAGTGGGACTCGTAACCTCAGCTTGCAGTAGAGAGTAGAATGGAATCCTGCGTTTTCCCAACTATAAGACGAATGTCAGGTAATTAAGACAAACTCCCAGTCTACACTCGCCAAAACCCATCCCGCTGCCACCAGTTGCAACGACGACGCTAGATTACCCCGTGCAGTAGTTGATATTATTAAATAACGGGCTACAAAGTATGGATAGGGGCTGAATGTGATAGGCTTATGAGTAGTCTACATCGACAGGCAAAATGCAACAAAAAACAAAATACAGTAATTGGATACGACAAATTCATGATACCATGAAAATAAAATTATGCTGGATAAATTTTCAATCATACTAATTGCTAACGCACAGTCAAAAACTAAAAACAAGCCTAGATATTGTTTTGTGTGTCACTCATGTTATAACGAATAAATGTCAAGAAAAATCAGTGGTAAATTAGGTGAACGTCCCTTCGTACCTGGTTGGTCTAAGCCTTCACGCTTTGGAATAAGGGCTAGGCCGAGTCCTCACGGAGGAAGAAATTTCTAATAGGCCAACAATTTCGATCAGTGTATGGAAATGCCCAACCAACATCGTGATGCATCTGGGCAGCAAAATCCGTTTCGAGCCACAGGTAGGATGATCGTTCACCTCTGTTGACACAAGTGGATGCGACACCAACAGTCCGTTGATCGACCTTATCCGTTAATGGACTATCGCAACACGAATTATTATTATTAAATAAAAAACCCGCTTTATTTTGTTTATTTGAGTAATATCTAATTTCATTTGTGGTAAGCTGATGACAAATAATTTTCAATTTATATGAAAGCAGATAGACTATATCCTATTAAACTAAAGTGGAAACCAACTTAATATTAATTAATATATTAAATAATTGTATACCTCCCCACAATAATGTTGTATAATACGTTCGAGCTACTTTACAGGAGACAGTACAAATAATATCATTGAGTCATTCATTTCATATACCGTTCTGCCCAATGGCAGGTCTTTAACTGCAAACCCAGCTTTCTCTAATCTTTCCTATTTTCTGCCTTCTTCTTTGTTTCCTCATATGATCTATATTAGGCCTATATCTTAATGTCCTCTATCACCTGATATCTTCTTCTACCCCTAACTCTTCTCCCGTTCACCATTCCTTCCAGTATCATTCAGTATATACCCACAAATATGCAGGAACAATAATTTTAGGTTGTTTAATTACTACTGTTTTAGTAATATACCAAGTCAACAGCTCACATTATCATTCATTATATATCTATAATACACTTCAAAATGATAAGAATGTTGCATATTCAAATCCGGTGTTTCAAGTGTAGTAGAATATCGGTACTGTAACATTGTATAATACAGGGACATCATATTATTTTTACTTCAATTTTTATTGTACCCGAGTTTTTTAATGTATTTCATTTCAACCTCTTCTACTAGTGAACTTCCACACATCTTCCTCACAGAACCAAGGCCGAAAATGCAAAGTCGTCTTATGGTCACAGTAAACAGTACTGAGTGAGTGAGTGAGTACAGTATGTTCCAGAAATATGGTCGCGTTTTCCAGTGAAAAAAGGGCATTCATTATTTAATCATATTTTAGTACAGGTACTGTGCGTCCTTTTGATTACGTCGCATCACGATTTTTCCCACCCGCTTCTGCTGGGCTGGCCCAGCCCTGTTTTAAAAATATTTTCTGTTAGGAATTGAACGTCTACGTAATATTATACAATTGTTTAAAATAACTTTTCTACGGCCCTCTGATATAACCTCTTGAACGGACAGTAGACAGCATGTCTGAGTAAATTTATCTGTGCAGATCGGGCAGAGGTGAAGACTGAATTTACGTAAGATACTCTGTTAGGCCTATAGAGTACGTACAGAATTATTACAACGTGAGTTAGGCCTACTGGTACGAAGGACGAAACCGGAAATTGGAATTAGATACAATAGGCTATAGTGCGATAATATGCACAAAAGAACTGAAGCCTCTATCGAAATGAACAGCCACCATTTTCAACAATTTGTTTAAATATCCAGATTTTGATTATTTTAAAATTTTAATGCACTCTATATAATGTACGCTAATGTGCTACAAGACAGTATAATATACACTGCATAATGAATACGTCCGCATGGATAGCTCAGTTCGTGAGTAAAAACACGTATTGTTAATACTGTATTGTATTTTTATTAAATAAAAACCTAACCAAAATTATCAAACTCAAAAACGTAATATTTCCAAGTTTAGGTACGTAAATGGATGCACTAATTTTCTTCCCTTCTATACCTAGTAAAGTGATTTGTTTGTGTTTTACACCAATATCATCAAACTCCGGTCGTGGAAGGGGGTAATAAACAGTGTTTCCGGTTGTCAGCCGTTAATCCAAAGGTATAGGCAGATTAATATTAGAAATGTTAGTAAAAATAAAATGATGTCCCTGTATATCTAAACGATACAAACATATTATTAATATTCTGTCACTGCATAAGTAATAACTGCTTTACAATACTGTGTTAATATTATGGTAAATTACTGATTAGTTTCGACGTGGTGTCCGTTTTTCTTCGAAGTGTTAAAAGAGTGTATCGAAGAATAAATAACAGTATTGTAGGCTTATGTATAGTATCCTCTCAGATACATGTGAAGATATATACCAATGTTATATGTGTAACTATTATCTACCAATATTTTCTATAAGCATGTACCGATTTTGCTTAAACATCATTAAATATGATCAAGAAACGGATATTGTAACGGACCTAAGCCTCTCTTCCAAATATCCCTTTCCTACATAGAAGTATACATGCAAAACTAGTTTCTCATGTTCATTTTCCTCTGTCGCAGTTGTAAGATATATAAACACTGAGTATAAAATTCACAATGGAGATAAACTATGAACGAATGAGACAGCTTGTTTTCCTATTGATCAGTCGTATAGTTTACTCTGTCAGACACTTCATTGAAGGAATTTAGTTTTCGATGTGCATGTTTGTGTATAATTTCCTAGACGTGCATTGCATATGACAGTATAAAACCCTACGTATCATGTACATCAAAAACCGTTTAACATATTCATAAGCTTTCATGATTATAAACACCTTTGCATCTGGCTTAAAACGGATTAAAAGGACAACAAAATATCCTGAATGAAATTGATTAATTATGGATATTTTTACGAGCGTCCGTTGTGTCCCCACTGGCTATTTACAGATGTGTATGGCAGATACCATTGTTATCTTTACATCAGAAAGAAGGGGAAAAATAACACATACTATGTTATGTACTATGAGGGAGAGGAGACCCAACACGTCCGATATTATTTACTTTTTGGATTTCACAGTGGTTTCAACGTGAAGGCTGCCACGCCGGGCAGCAGATTTATACGTCATTGCTGAAATGCTGATTCAATATATGTTATGGTTTTGACATGCGTGGGTGGGTGGCTTGGCATGGGTGAGCGCTGCCAATGCCGCCCCTCCCCGGCCCTTCGTTTTGTACGTGTTTCATATGCAATTTTGTTTCCAATGGACGCAGTTCTGCCACATTGCACACTGCCAGCAAAGCCCGTCCCTCTATTCCGACTGATCTAATAGGACAATAAAATCGCGAAAATCAGTGCACTCTTTCGACTTTTCAGAACAATGCGAAGTCTCAAAATATCACATATCAGCTATTTATTTTGCATCTTTTGTTCATTTTCAGGTTTCTATGAGTTACGATGACCTGGGTTCGATCTCAAGTTCTGATAAAAATACTGGTGGGGTCAGCTTTGCTCTAAGTTTTTTTTCTGTCTATTGGTTCACACATTTCATTTCTCTTTAAATTCAGCAGAAATGTCCCTTAATAAGAACTCCGTATTAGACTAACTACTTGATTTGAAACCATCATGTTAAATACAATGAAATGAATCGAAATAGAGGTATATAGCAGAGGAAACAAGGAATGATTTACTAGGCGAAAGAGAATAATTATGTAAGAAACACTAGAACAGAGTAAGCTATGCCCTAATATAGAGCTGGGAATTTATGTAATATCATATAGCGAAATATATAGGAAAATACAGTAAATATGTACATTCATAATAATATGTAGTCCTAATATTATATAGCTTAATCAAATACCTTTCGATAAAATTCTAGCAGATTAATACAAGAGAATGGAAGCGCATACCTCTATTTCGATCTAGCGAAATTTATAAGCTTGTACTTGCTAATTTGGAAAAGGAAATTGCACCAGAACAATGGAAGGAGTCCATAATCGTACGTATTTTTAAGAAGGGGGACAAGACTAACTGCGGTAACTTTCGAGGAATATCACTTTGTTGACATCGTACAAAATTTTGTCCAATATTCTTTTGAGAAGATTAACTCCGTATGTAGATGAAATTATTGGGGATTATCAGTGTGGTTTTAGGCGTAATAGATCGACTATTGATCAGATTTTTTTGTATTCGACAGATATTGGAGAAAATATGGGAGTATAAGGGTGTAGTACATCAGTTATTCATAGATTTCAAAAAGGCAAATGTCTCGGTAAGAGAGAAATTTTATGTGATATTCTTATTGAATTTGGTACGACAGTGCACGGGGGACAGCACCGCGTACCCATTGCACATTTCAGCGAGTGCTGACGACCACTGCTCTAGAATATGCCATTAGGACATTTCAGGATAACAGAGAGGGTTTGTAATTGAACGGGTTACGTCAGCTTCTTGGCTATAAGGATGACGTGAATATGTTAGGAGAAAATCCACAAACGATTAGGGGAAAACCTGGAAATTCTACTTGAAGCATGTAAAGCGATAGGTTTGGAAGTAAATCCCGTAAAAACAAAGTATATGACTATATTTCGTGACCGGAATATTGTAGAAATGGAACTATAAAAATTGGAGATTTATCCTTCGAAAAGGTGGAGAAATTCAAATATCTTCGAGCAACAGTAACAAATAGAAATGACACTCGGGAGGAAATTCAAAATTCAACGCAGAATAAATATGGGAAATGCCTGTTATTATTTGGTTGAGAAGATTTTTTCATCTAGTCTGCTGTCAAAAAATCTGAAAGTTAGAATATATAAAACAGTTTTATTACCGGTTGTTCTGTATGGTTGTGAAACTTGAACTCTCACTTTGAGAGAGGAACAGAGATTAAGACTGTTTGAGAATAAGGTTCTTAGGAAAATATTTGGGGCTAAGAGGGATGAAGTTACAGGAGAATGGAGAAAGTTACACAACGCAGAACTGCAAGCATTGTATTCTTCACATGTTATGATTAGGGACATTAAATCCAGACGTTTGAGATGGGCAGGGCATGTAGCAGAAATGCATCTAGAGTGTTAGTTGTGAGGCCTGAGGGAATAAGACCTTTGGGGAGACCGAGACTAGATGGGAGGATAATATTAAAATGGATTTGAGAGAGGTGGGATATGATGGTAGGGACTGGGTTAATCTTGCTCAGGATAGGGACCAATGGCGGGCTTATGTGAGGGCGGCAATGAACTTCCGGGTTCCTTAAAAGCTATAAGTAAGTAAGGAAGTAAATATTCAAATACCTTACTAAGCAACATTTACCACATTTAAAAAATGATGACATAGAAATTGTACCTCTTTACAGAATACAGAATTAGGCTATATTCGAAGTGGTGAGAATGATATAACTTAGTCCTAATTCACAGAGACTAAATTTCACAGGAGAGCAATGCTATTTGATACCAGTTTCTATCTGACGCTTTCACAATTCAAAGCGGGCTAAAGCAATGAGATGCACCATCACCTTTACTTTTTAACTTTGTGCTAGAATATACCATTAAGAAATTCCAGGAAAACAGAGAGGATTTTGAATTGAACGAGTTACGTCAGCTGCTTGTTTATGCGTATGACATGAACATGTTAGAAGAAAATCCACAAACTATTAGGGAAAACATTGGAAATTTTACTTGAAGCAAGTAAGGAGATAGGTTTGGAAGTAAACCCCGAAAAAACAAAGTATAATGATTATGTCTCGTGACCAGAACATAGTAAGAAATGCAAATATAATAATTGGAAATTCATCCTTCGAAAACGTGGAAAAATTTAAATCCCTTAAAACAACAGCAGCAAATATAAATGATAATCGGGAGGAAATTTAAACTAAGAATACAATTTGGGAAATGCCTGCTGTCATTCTTGAGAAGCTTTTATCATCCAGTCTGCTCTCAAAAAACTGAAAGTTGGAATTTATAAAACAGTTATATTACCAGTTGTTCTGTATGGTTGTGAAACTTGGACTCCCATTTTGAGAGAGGAACAGAGGTTAAGGATGTTCAAGTATTAGGAGCTTAGAAAAATGTTTGAGACTAAGAGGGATGGAGTTACAGGAGAATGGAGAAAGTTACACAACGCAGAACTGCACGCATTGCTTTCTAAGGCGCAGACCTCGCATCTCGCAGTTATATAAATCACTCACTATCTCTTGTGTAGTTCAGATTTGTGCGAGGCGGACCTCGTACCTCGTACGTCGCATGCGTCGGTTCAGACGTTTGAGATGGACAGAGCATGTAGCACATATGGGTGAATTCAGAAATGGATATAGAGTGTTAGTTGAAAGACCTGAGGGAAAAATATCTTAGGGAGGCCGAGACGTAAATGGGAGGATAATATTAAAATAGGTTTGAGGAAGATAGGATATGATGATAGTGACTGAAGTACTCTTGCTCAGAATAGCGACCGATGGCGGACTTATCTTAAGGTGGCAATGAACCTTCAGGTTCCTTAAAAATTATTTGTAAGTAGGCCTATTATTATTATTACTATTATTACTATTATTATTATTATTATTATTATTATTACTACTACTACTACTACTGTTTATTACTACATAAGTTAATAGAGCTATCTTGACGCTGACGCATTAGACAATTAAAGCTTTGGTTTTTCTGAACCGACGCATGCGAGAGGCGAGGTGCGAGTCCCGCCTCGCACAAATCCGGACTACAGAAGAGATAGTGAGTGGTTTCTATAACTGCGAGATGCGAGGTCTGCGGACCTCGCATTTGTAGAAATCATTCACTATCTCTTCTATTGTCCGGATTTGTACCTCTCATCTCGCATGCGTCGGTTCAGAAAAACCAAGGCTTTAGGGAATCCTAGTCGTGGACTCTAATTGCGCTTAATGATGTTTAGCCAATATAAAATATGTGATGTTTTGTATTTTTTAGAAATAAACCCAGTAACGCCACATCACAGTAATTAGAAAATTGTGTCATATAATGACATGACAGAATACAATAAAAGGTTAACGTCGAACATACAACCACCACTTTGTAGCACATTATACAAGTAAAATCACTCGGATAGCCTACATATTTAGAGGACACTTAAAAACACGGTGTGAACGCTGTGGTAGCTGCTACGCCCGTGACAATTTGTTATGTTCCTCTTATACTGCTAATTAACAATAACAATCACTTTATAACGACCATATTCCTTGTTGTGACGTCAATTAACACGGCTATAGTTCAATAGTATGTCTAATTCAAAATCGCGATTTACTGAAAGACGTCTGTGACGTGTTTCTTTTCACTAAATACTTAAGTGATAAATGAAACCCTGTGTATCGTATTTTGTGTAAAAAAAAAAACTACTGTTTCACAGAAAGTAACCAGCGATATGGACTTATGAGTCCAATTTCCAGCTTTTAAAAAATATATAGGTCTATATTAAATATACAGTATAAATTATTAAATATTCCTATATGAAATGTTTTGTACAGGGTTTATCACAGGGCTGGACACGTTACGTGATTCTGAGAAATGAGCGCTGTTTACTTTAAAGATCTGTTTACTTTCGAGCTCTGTGACGCATACATACTGTACGTCACTCTCTGTCAGTGCAGTGGTTGACTCTGCAGTAGGATGGCGAACTTTGAATAGGCCTATGCATCCGCCTGAGAAGTTGTATGTCAGACGAAAACGTAATTTATATTTTGAGATTGAACATGGCTAATTCTTTTGTTGCAAACATTGAACGGCTTCTGCAAATAAATTGACCTCAAAAGTCTCGGAAAACAACCACATAGTTATTTTGGTTACTGAGTTTCAAATAGTTTTGTTTCAAGAGAAAATATTTATTGATTTCAGGTTGACAAAAGTACGATTTTGTTACAACAGTTTATTCATGCTAAAGAAAAGTGTAAGGGAGTGCTTGTTATTAATTTTCTTCTTGTGTTTCTGATTGCAATCATTTATTACTAGGGCTAAGAATTGTATGCCTTTACATTGCGCTTCATGTGCCTCTTACTTTAGGTACCGGTACGTAATTGCGTTGGGGTGGGGGATTTCAGTGTATTTCATTCAGCAGTGAACTTTAGTTGATCGGTTACATTACGACCGAATACTGCTATTCGTAATAGGCAACATTCAATGTTCTGTAAAGAAGAATACTAGCAAGATACCGAGGACGAAATTTGTGACTTAATTTCAAATGAGGAAATTTGTAATAATGATACAGATTTTGAGATAAATAATGCTTGTGTAAAATAGTTCAAACATGTGCTCATTGTTTCTGCAGAAGTGGAACGAGGTTTCTCTAGATATAAGGCTGTGTTTTTTAGCAACAGGCAAACAACCTGGAGGAACACAGTCGAGAGAGAGGCAGCGGCAGAAGGAAAACCATGGTCCCAAACAAAAGCGCGGGCCAAGAACAGGCTGTATTAGAAGTAGTTTGTAGCTGCCCAATGTTCCTACAAGGAATAAATAGGAAATAGAAAGGTACAAAAGATCAAGACTAGTTGAACTGAGGCCTATTCCACCAATGAACCTTCCAACTTTTCACTTTGCAGTTTGTACTTTTCATTGCAGCCTCTGTTCCTCTATCACTTTTCAAAATTAGTTCGCAAAGTGAAAAGTAAAAAGGAGAAGTAGAGGAAATTTCAAATATACTAGGCCTATTACTTTTGTTCCACCATTAAAAAAAATGTTGAAAAGTGCAAAATCATATGCTGAATAGAATCAGGTCTCTTTGCCATTAAGATTAAATTCATCATATTCAGTATATATTTTTTTCTAGGACTCAAAATAATTTGGAGAATAAATATAATAAGAAGAGATAAATACTATTAAGTGATTCCAGTGAAGAACCCAAGAAAAGGATACACAATCAGGATAAATTTCCATAACCTCAATTTGCCTCAATTTTGTGAAGGTTTTTAATTAAACCAACTGAAGCAGATTATGTTCTTGAAAGAACTGAGCCTATTTTCGAACCAAAAACAAGAAGAAATTGATCTATTTGTCTGTTTTCTGTAAACAACAATTTATAACTCATCATATGTCTTTGTTAGCTAGGAAGTGGAGCTCAACAACATAGCTACTGATATGCAAAGACGCAGAATAAAATGAAAAGTACAAAGCAGTCTCTAATTCAACAGCTGAAAAGTGAAAAGTGAAATGTTGCGAAGTTGCAAAGTTCGAATGGTGGAATAGACCCCTGGTCTATTAGGCCAATCTGACACCGTGTGAACGACAATGGCCAGCACAACTATCTATCTAATATTTGCTGGCCAGTTGGGGATCCAGCTATTATCAAACTGGCTAGCCAGTCACTGGCATTCTGTAAACGAATCTTTATTCGTTAAGAATAAATAACATCTTCGGAAAACGTATTATTTGTCTTTCTTGTGTTAAATTTTATATTATCCTATTAACATGTTTCAGGCTGCTATTGGCCATCTTCAGAGCTGGTTGTTGCTGGTCTTGGCGCCTTTTGTTTTGTTTCCTGTGAGGCGCCAAGATCAGCAACAACCAGTTCTGAAGATGACCAACAGCAGGCTGAAACATGTTAACAAGTAATATAAAATTTAACACAAGAAAGACAAATAACACGTTTTCGGAAGTGATATAGTGTTAAAAGTTGTGTAATCAAGATGTATAATAAATAACAGTTCAATTCCGAAACTTGTTTTTATTATCAACGGAAAGGAATGAACAACCTGAGTAGGGAAGTGATCAAAGGCTGAAACTACAATTAATCTGTCATTGAATGAAGTGTAGGCGTATATTAATCAAACAATGAAGAAAGGAAAGCAGAAAGAAGGATCAATGGAAGAAGACAATAAGGAATTTCACGTTTTTGGCGAGGATTTGAAGGTTAGTATGTTAGTCGTTCGATACTGAGGAGAACTCTGATTCTGTTTGTGAAATTTTTAAGAGTCCCTCGCAACTTGTATGATGAGATCCATATTTTCTTTAGGGGTGCTTGTAGAATAATGAATTTCTGAACAGCTCTCGCCCACAAGCCAGACCCTCCTCAGGAATATATTGCAGGACGTCCCCATGTCGTCAAACCGTGGCAGAAATTTGAGTTCAGAATACGGATGAGACTAATGCGAGGTACATATCCATGTGGGGGGGGGGAGGGGACGTGGCTTGCGTGTTTACGCGAGTCATAAAATGAAATATTGGTGTGTAGGGGGAGGGGAAGGGGTGTTGGGGTTCCTGGGAGCAATCGATTGTGCACGTGACTTGTTGCGCGCATGACGCAACGACTCACTTCTAATTATTATTTGTGTATGATTGGGGTTGGATTCCAGATGGAGAGATAATGGCTGGGTCTGTCGGATTGAATTATGGCTCCTTCTAGTGTTATGCTCCAGCGAGAAGTATCCTTCATACTCGCAAAATGCAGACAAGTCCTGTTATCATTAGCGATATTTCACTTCATGTCTCGAAATAACAAGGAAAAGTTAGTTAGGCCTACTTGACGGCTTCTCACTGACGTGTCAACGGGATTTTCATTCCGGTAAGGCCGAGTAACATTTAAGGCGGTAAAATGTGGAATAGAACTCATTTTCTTAGACCTCCCATCCCATTATCATTATTTCATTACTCCACTTCCACTACATTACCACTTAATCGTCTCTGAATGTTATATTTTATAAAGTATTTTATAGCAGTTCCTAATAGAAAACTCCAGGCAAAAATGTGTATGTTATTTCTCGTTTTGGATGAATTTGGATGCTGATTAAACTCTTCAGCTAAAAGCGTCGTTAAATCAACTACTACTACAGTTCTATTCTACTATCACTGTAATACTACTACCACTATAGTACTACCACTCTAATACCTTCACAATATAATACTACTACCACTCTAATGCTATCACCACACTATTGTCACCACTACTATGCTGTTCTAGTACTACCACTCTAATACTATTCACAATATAACACTACTACCACTCTAATGCTATTACCACACTATAGTCACCATCACGCTAATACTACTACCACTCTAATACTATCATTACTCTAATATTACTACTATGCTACCCTAGTAGAACAACTTTAATACTGCTACCACTCTACTGCTACTATTTTACTACGAGTTCGAGTCTCCCAGTGTGTATTAATGTGGGAACTACTGGATATTCCATAACTGTCTTCGACATTCATTATACGCCAGTCTACTCATTTCAGAAACTTCGCATCCACTGTAAAACTCAAGGTTTTGCTGACTTAGAATCTTCAGAAATACGGAGAAATTATATTTTTCTTCTTTGTAGTTAATTTCTTCTTTTCTTTCCAAAATCTAGGTCGTTCTTCATAAAAATTGCAGGTAATGGCACAAATTTAGGCCTATAAATGTTATCTAGATTCTGAGGTTGCTTTGTATTGCTCTGCAAGCATTTTTATGTTTATTATTAACCATTTTAAGTCGATGGTCACATAGCAGCGCAAGCAGGCTATTCAAAATTTATAACATTTTTTATTTGTTGATGCAACCAAATTTAGTTCTTACATTATGTTTTCTTATGAAGTTAATTGTTTATATTTTATTTCTGTTTCTGAGTCTGTGTACATAAAGTAAAAACAATATAGGACTACTTGCAGTGAAATTTATTGTTTCGATTACTGACGATCTGGAATCCATTACATTTCAGGCAATGTATTGTTTAATTCCAGCAGTTGATGCGAGAGTGTCGCCGTCCCGAGTCGCTGAACACAAGCAAGGCCCAGGCGCCTTCCGCCTAATCTTCAATTCAAATGAGAGTTGTCAGGAGTGACGAGTAACAAGTAGTTTTCGCAGATATTGCAATCCTGCAACAAGCACCTTAAGCATGCGCAATATTGCTTTCTGCTGTACTGAATACAGGAGTAACCAGGCAGAAGATCTCTTGCTCGGTGGGGGCGCTAAATTTGTATGGAAATGACATCTGCCTGTCAGTTTGAAAGTAGGACGCATGTCGCATGCGTTTCGGAAGTATTCAACGTCGTTTGTTGAGATTTTACTAAAATTGTATTACTTCAAAAGGAGAAATTAGCATTGTAACTGAAAATATGTAATATTAAAAACCAGAGATTTCTACTGGCCCCAATAGCGTTCGCAGCGGATAAGACGAAATTTTAACACTGCCAGAAAGCCGTTTCAACCATGTTTACTCTAGCATTTCTTCAAAATAAGATAAAAGATGAGTGTAATTTATTTCAGGACAGGATATAAAAACATAATAATTAATAATAGCAAAATAATTTATTTTCGGATTTCTCTACACTGGCGTAGTTCTCCTCATTCCGCTAGATGGCATGCCGCGACACGTATTGCCAGAGCAGTGTATATTAGAGAGTACCGCATTCTCGGCGGCGGCGGCCATGTTTACTCCTTGCTCGGCACAGAAGCATAAGCAGTAATGCTAAAAGGAGGGCCATTAAAGGCGATATTATACATGTTGTTGTGGTTTATTGAATACAGGAGACAAGGATTCATAAACATTATTGTTATATTGAAATGACTCTTAAGAGATAACACTTTATTAATTATGTTATGTCCATTTCAATAGGGATAACATCAGCAATTTTCTACTGCTCTCATATCAACACTTCAACTGCCACATTTACCAGATTGTTGTAGTACATTTGCTATCCCCTAACAGACAATTTTCTTAACAATAAATACCGGTATATTATAGTCCTAAAATACAGCGATAAGACTTTCTGAAAAATATTATAACAAGTTGGGAACGTATGAGTTGAAGTGTTAATGAATAAAGACTTCAAATCCTTTAGTGTCAATTCATTTTCTACCAAAGTTACACATTTTCCTGCATTAAGAATTATATCAAACACGAATTTACAAGGATACAGAAGTAACATTTCCTTGTACGACTTGAGAGTCAATAATGTTCTAATAAAATTTATAGATTCATCCCTGTTATCAGTTATTAGAGATTAAAAGCAGTTTTCACAAATCCTATATTTATTTTGTTTTATTTTGAACAAAACTGATCCCAACAAATAGTAAAGAGCTTGTTGTTCACTCAAGTCAATATCTCTAGTTTCAGTTAAATTACAATTTAGTCTATATCAATTTCCCTTTGCTCACATTCATCTACACTACAACTTTCTGTTTCGGGTTTACTTACATTTGTACCTAGAAACTCAAGTAATTGTTCAGAATCGCAAACTGCGTAATTTACATGCTTCGTTTTTGAGAAAAACTGAGAAATCGTAATGCAGTTTTAAATTCTTTTGGATCCGGGATTGGATTTATGGAACGGACAGTAGAAAATAAATTTTCTAACGCATCCTGCGTGCGTCTATCTTGCATAAGATATTTGAAGTTCGCTTTATTAGGACAACTTTAATGAAAATCAAGAACTGTTTTGTTACAGTATTATACCAGTTTGGAATAGTTTCTAACGTTCGCTTTTGCCCACATTGATATTTTTAATCATAGATATTATTTCATTACTTACTTATGGCTTTTAAGGAACCCGGAGGCTCATTGCCGCCCTCACATAAGCCCGCCATCGGTCCCTATCCTGTGCAAGATTAATCCAGTCTCTACAATCATATCCCACCTCCCTCAAATCCATTTTATTATTATCCTTCCATCTACGTCCCGGCCTTCCCAAAGGTATTTTTCCCTCCGGCTTCCCAACTAACACTCTATATACTTTTCTGGATTCGCCCATACGTGCTACATACCCTGCCCATCTGAAACGTCTGGATTTAATGTTCCTAATTATGTCAGGTGAAGAATACAATGCGTGCAGTTCTGCGTTGTGTAACTTTCTCTATTCTCCTGTAACTTCATTCCTCTTAACCCCAAATATTTTCCTAATTACCTTATTGTCCACACCTGTGGAGTAACAGTTAAAGGGTCTAGCCGCAAAACCAGGTTGCCCAGGTTCGATTCCCGGTCGGGACAAGTTACCTGTTGAGGTTTTTCCGGGGTTTTCCCTCAACCCAATAAGAGCAAATGCTGAGTAACTTTTGGTGTTGGACCTCGGACTCATTTCACCGGCATTCTCACCTTCATCTCATTCAGACGCTACATAACCTACTGAAAACTACCTTATTCTCAAACACTCTTCATCTCTGTTCCTCTCTCAAAGTGAGAGAACCATACAGAACAACAGATAATATAAATGTTTAATAAATTCTAACTTTCAGATTTTTTGACAGCAGACTACATGACAAAATCTTCTCAACCGAATAATAACAAGCATTTCCCATATTTATTCTGCGTTTAATATCCTCCCAAGTGTCATTTACATTTGTTACTGTTGCTCAAGATATTTGAATTTTTCTACCTCTTCGAATTTCTAATTTTTATATTTTCATTTCGTACAATATTCTGGTCACGAGACACAATCATATATTTTGTCTTTTCAGGATTTACTTCCAAACCTATCGCTTTACTTGCTTTAAATAAGATTCCCGTGTTTCCCTAATCGTTTGTGGATTTTCTCCTAATATAGGCTATTCATGTCATCCGCATAGACAAGAAGCTGTAACCCGTTCAATTCCAAACCCTCTCTGTTATCCGGCTTTCCTAATGACATATTCTAGAGCGTCCACACCTGTGGAGTAACGGTCAGCAC
Source organism: Periplaneta americana (assembly GCF_040183065.1). NCBI lineage: Eukaryota > Metazoa > Arthropoda > Insecta > Blattodea > Blattidae > Periplaneta > Periplaneta americana. The sequence continues at coordinate 106,268,091 of NC_091121.1, forward strand.
GTCTGGCCGCGAAACCAGGTGGCCCGGGTTCGATTCCCGGTCGGGGCAAGTTACCTGGTTGAGGTTTTTTCCGGGGTTTTCCCTCAACCCAATATGAGCAAATGCTGGGTAACTTTCGGTATTGGACCCCGGACTCATTTCACCGGCATTATCACCTTCATCTCATTCAGACGCTAAATTACCAAAGATGTTGATAAAGCGTCGTAAAATAACCTACTAAAATAAAAAAATATTCTAGAGCAAAGTTAAGAAGTAAAGATGATAGTGCATTTCCTTGCTTTAGCCCGCAGTGAAAATATTATGTCGTTGAGAAAATTAATCATTGAAGCATATTCCTGCTCTTGTTTGTGACTTAATGTTAATTTTGTATAACGACAATTGGTTACACATTGATTAACTGCATAACAACAAGGCATTCTTCAAGATAACAATGGAATATCACACTAGAAACCTGTGTTCCTATGCAAGTCTTGCATTGTACTGAGTGTCCGCAGGAGTAAATATGGCCGCCGCGTCGGCATTTGTCGGATCAAAAGAATGCGGTACTCTCCAATATACACTATTGCCGGTGCGACAATATCAAAGATCAGTGCTCGGTCTATCGCGGAAGATGGTACAATGATAATATAATTATTATGAGGAGTGATGAGATCTCAACTCAAGATTCCCGGCCTCAAACCACTACTATCTCAGCATTCCCCTGGAGGCCAAAAGAAACCTCTGAATAGGATACTTGGTCCCTATGGTGGAACCTCAGGTCTCCAAAATACAATACGGGAATAATAACCGCTCTCTGTGGTAATACTAATAACTAGGACCAGGATTCTTACGAAAATGCATATACAGAGACATCATTTTATTTTTACTTCAATTTTTACGAGTATTGTGCCTGAGTTTTTTAATGTACTTCACTCTCACCCCTTCTATTAGTAAACTTCCACCCGTCCACCACACGGAACCAAGGCCGCATATGCAGTCAGAGTCGCCTTAAGGTCATAGTAAACAGTACTGAGTGAGTGAGTGAGTATAGTACGTTCCAGAAATATGGTCACATTTTCCAGTAAAGAAAGAACATTCATTCATTCATTATTGAATCATATTTTCGCATAAGTACTATACCTATTGTGCGTCCGTTTGGTTACATCGCATCCCGGTTTCCACCCACCCGTTTCTTACTCTGTAAAGGCTAGTGGCAGGACTATCATAGCTTTTTCCTGAAAATATTTGCTGTTAGGAATTGAACGTCTACGTAACATTAAAATAATTTAAATAAAAGAGCCTCGTTAAGTAACTCTCACGTCACTGCCTTCCTTTGTGCGATAATATGCACAAAAGAAGTGAAGCCTATATAGAAATGAACGACCACCATTTGCAACAATTTATTTAAATATCCAAAATTTGGTTATATTTAAATTTAGATGCACTCTCCATATCGAATGCTAATGTTCTGTATACAATATACTATACACTGCATAATGAATATGTCCACCTGGATAGTTCAGGTAGTGAGGAAAAACACTTACTGCTAATACTGTACTATATTTTGAATAAATAAAAGCCTAACGAAAATTATCAAACTCAAAATCGTAATATTTCCTAGTTTACGTATACCTACTATACCTAGTGAAGAGATTTGTTTGTATTTTACTCTAATATCATCAACTCCGTTCGTGGAAGTGCGTAACAAACAGTGTTTCCGATTCTCAACCGTTAATCCAAAGGTATAACCAGGTTAATATTAGAAATGTTAGTCAAAAAATTATGTCCCTATATTTATAGGCTCTTTGAAAGTCGTGCAATAACAATTTTATATACGTTTTGAACATCTGTGATTACGAATATGCCGAGTTATTTTGCATATTTTGTGTGTTTCTGTATATAATAGTCTATTTTGCCTATATCGTAGCATATTTTCAGGATTTTGTTGCACAAATCACCATATATGCAAACTTCGAATGTTTTTTTTTTTTCCTTTTTTTTCGATATAACATTTTCTCTACACAAACAAAGGTTTATTGTAGCTTCATATGAAGTGTATTCACTCTGCCGACAACAATCAAATACGATGCGGACATTTTTTTTCATTCTGTATTGATTTTTTGTTCTTACCCAATACAGATACAGTAATTTTTTTTGTCACCTAAGGATTATTTATGCATTGGATGAGAAATATGCAGTAGTCATTCATAAAGCAAAAGATTGCTTCAACAATAGGAGAATAAAAGAACATCTGTTGTAGGTGTTAAAATGAACTTTGCAAAACTTCCTGAGTTCATTGCAAATCTAGAAAACAGAGGAAAGCTACTCAATGAATCAATAAAAATTGTAGAATCATTAACAACATACATTTCGCAAGAACGGGGGCCCACTGGTGAGGCTGTCAAAGGAAAATTAGATATGGTGCTTAAAATGAACCCTGAATATGCCACAGTCCTCAAAATAAAGAAGGTCATGTGACAAAAAAATATTGATTGCATGAACTTGGAACTAACAAATTCTCAAGCCTGTGCACTACAATTTTGTTCAATTACCTCATGCGATGTTGAACGCTCATTTTCTGCTTTCAAAAAACATCCTTGCAGACAATAGGCAATCCATGACGGTAGAAAATCTTAAGAAATTGTTAGCTGTGTTTTGCAATCAAAAATCAATTTAAAAAACAATGTAACCTACGTACTAAATACACAGCGTAGTATTTAGCCACGATGAGGTGATGAGAGTACTAGGAACAATATACTGTGTCGGTACTATTTTGCATTGTCTGTGGTGAGGCGATAGTAACGATCATAGTGGTTAGCAACTATTTATGGATGCATATTCCCTACATATTGAGCTTCGTGACTGGTGAACAAAGCAGGCATTGCAGAGGATTTTTCTCTGGATACTCCTATTTCCCTCTCCAAAACTCTCCACCTCCCTCTCATTTGATCTATCATCTGCAATAGCAAAAATAGCCCGGGGTAAAGTCTTGTGGACAGAAAGTACTGTTTTCCGATGCTGAAATAGAAAGAACTTGGCGCCCTGACTCCCGGGACTTGTCAGGTACTCGAATGAGGATGTAGCCTGGCGCTCTCAGGGCTGAGGTAGGCTGTCTACATGTCAGCATCCGATTCAATAATGCTACTCAAACTACTTGTCTGATTCGGACGATCATTGCATAAGCAGACTGCACAATGAGTCAATGTAACATTAAACGTAAGGATTCGCACCGAGATCGGCCTTCAAAATACATGCATAGAATTGCCCTATGTGGGATAAAACAGTGACTTATCATTTAAATTTTAGGTTAGAATTTAATACTTAATCGATTAAACGTATATATCGATGTTTGGCTATTGTCAAGATATTATCTCAAGCCATTCATCCACATTAAAATAATCTGCCACTTCATGTCCATACTCACTGAATTTCGAATAATTTTCCCATTTTTCAAGGAATAAATCTAACCTTTCCACACTTGTAACAAATTCCACAACTGTTTTATAAAAATGGAGGGAATAAGCTGATTGACAAGTTTTTACCAACTCCCAATGTTATGATGTAAATGGGAGTGGCGGTCCCTGATCAATTTGCCGCGAATTTCAAACTCAAGAGAAACTGGCAATTTTTCCTAAATAAAATAAATAAAAATCTGGATTGCAATGCGTCATAAATTTTTAAAATGAAAGTAATAATTGCTGAAGAAACATTTCAGATGTCTCTGTCCCAAAATTAATTCTGGAGTAATTAATTTTTTCCTACAAAAAATGTAATTTTCAATAAGTTCTCATAAAAGAAAAATTGTTATACAACCAACAGTTTGAAAGATAGAGATAGATAGATTAGATAGATTTATTGATATTAGTTCACAGAAGTACAAAACTTAATAATTTAACAAAAAGATCTATATAAAAAAGTAGTTTATACATAATAAATATACAATTTCCTAAACTAATTAATTTATCGCAAATCTCAATAATTTATTGGTTCAAACTTGCACTTACGAGTTTGAAAGATAGAGACTTTGGATTTAAAGTAGAAACTTCATTTTCACAATCATTTGTTTCCTGTATGAAAATTAAATTATGGTTTATTTATCGACGGTCGCAACTGCAGAGGTTAAATCAGCGTCGCCTGTGTGCCGGAATTTTGTCCCGCAGGAGTTCTTTTATCCTGTATAAAGATCAGTGTGTTTCACATAAGTATAAAGTCAGGAATTTGACAGACATTGTTATTTTCAGATAAGTTACTAATAATTAAATGTATTATGTTACTGTTCAGTCGATTCATCACTTTATAAACAATGATATAATTCATTGTTTATAAAGTGATAAGTGTAGACTGAATAGTAACCTAATATATATCTAATAAAGTCAGGAGTGAAACATCACATGTGAAGGGGAGTTCTTAAACTTTTGGTAGAAACCATACGACTGAAAGGATATGAAATGTGGATATGGAGAAGATTGGAACGTGTAAAATGGCTAGACAAAATCAGGAATGATGCTGTGGTAGAAAGAACGAATGAAGAAATAATAATGCTGAAACTGATCGGGAATAGATAAAGAAATTGGCTGGGTCACTGGCTAAGAAGAATGCACTGGAAGGAATGGTGAACGGAAAAAAAAGGTTCGGAAGAGAAGAAGAAATCTAATGATAGACAAAATTTAAAATACATGGATCGTATGAGGAGACTAAGAGGAAGGCGAAAAAGAGGGAAAATTGGGGAATGTTGGGTTTGCAGTGAAGGACCTAACTTTAGGCCGAAAACTATGAATGACTGAATCATCATTTCTTACCTTTTATCATATGAAATTTGTCGGTTAGGAGTAGAATATTCACTTAAGATTGCGTCCAGTTGCTTCAGGAGAAGTTTGGAAATAATGTGATCGTGTTCTAAATAATTTTCTTAAATATAAGGACAGTTATATAATAATAACACAATGTCTTCTATTTTCCAAATTCTACGTGTCTATTAGTCTTGTCAGCTTTTGTTCTTTTTTATTGTATGTATAATCACATGATCCTCATCTTCATTGTAAGATTGTCCTACAGTCCTGTATAACTCCTGGAGTTTCGAAAATCTCAATTCTTTCTGGCCTAAAAGCACTCACTATTTAATTATATCATCATTGTTCCTGCAATAATTCCTATGTGACATATTTATCGATTTTCAGATTTTTGCTCTATTAAATAACTTAAATAGTGATACAGAAAATAATAAAATCTCCTGTATGTAATTATATTTCTTTGTTTCTAAAATGTAAGAATTCACAATCCCCTATGTACGGCTGCCATAGGATGAATAAACATGTTTTTCTTCCTACTGAAAAGTTTTATATTTTCCACATAGGAGTTATTGCAGGAATAACGACGATATGTTCAAACAAATATTATGTCAAGTGTATACATTTCAACGTAATTTTAGTGTCTAATGACATCATCATCATCATCATCATCATCATCATCATCATCATCATCATCAATTTTACTTCAGTGGACGATTTTTTTTATAAATTGTTAACAAACTGTACTGGCTTGAAATCACGAACACCATCTGTCAGTGTTTCCTGTTCACCTTAAGTGATTCTGCATTCTTGGCAATAGCTTGTTTATTTCTTTCGTCATACTTAATATAAATAAAAGTGGTTTATGCACTTGTCACGACGTTTTAATATTTAATGGCATTATAAATAATTTACTTACAAGAACATTTGGTGACTACCAGCACATACTCTAAATCGCCGTTATTTGTTGCTACACTAGCGTCCCCTGCCTTACTAAAATTAGAATGCTTTGACGACAACAAAGTGAAATGGCCTGGGAAAATAACCTGCCTTTACAGAAATTATGTACATAAAATAAGGATCCTAGACCAAAATGTGGGTAGGACTGCCATGCGTCCAGGATTGGCCAGAATCACACTTACTGTGTTCGTTACTTAGATTACAAATCAGAAAACTTATATGTCGGAAACTATTGTTTTATATTTTGTGAAAATCCAAGGGGTGAGTCAAAATTAATGGCTAAAAGTTAAGTAGATAAACGATTTTAGTGCAGACGACGCCTATATAAATTACTGGAAATACTACCTGTACTATTCCGTTTCGTAAAACTACAAAATTAAATCTCAAAGATTGTTAAAGCAAACTTCCACATAATTTACTTCGTGAAGAGCGAAGGTGAGCATTTATTTTATGGCACTGAACAGTGGAAATTAAAATCTACAATGCATTTAGTTCGTCTGCAGTTGAGTTCCAGTTTCTAAAAGAGTTTACAGAATTCGCTTATGTCCAGTAGAACTCTGCATTCTCACGGAAATGGCCGACAGGAGCTCACCGATCAGTCTTCGGTTGTGAATAAGGCAGTCGCGAAATGATTCACTACAGCGCTTGCAGTCGAGAATTTATAACCGATCGGTTGAAACGTTCGCTCGGTCGCGAGCGAGCGCTCGAGGATGTTGCACTACAGGATTGTTTCCGATTTCTGATAACGAATTTGATTGACGTCATGTGCGTCAGGAATCACACCGACAGCTGAATTGCGGTGAGAGGTGACAGACCAGTAGTGAGTGATTTCATAATCAGAGTGAACGGTTTATCACAGTAGCAATGTCCAAGAAAATCTAGCCTTTTTGGGAGGGATACATAACAATTCTGTCCGATGCCAAGTATAGTTACGTGAAAATCATAGGAGCCTGCAAAAAACGTGGTTTCGTTATTTCCAAGAAAGGCATCTTGTGTGTACCTAATAAGACTGGCAAAGCTCGGATGGGATTAATTCCAGAGTGGAAAAAACAAGCAAAATCCACTCCCCGTCACAACTCGCCGCACCCCAAGAGATGATACAAATTAATTCCATTCGAGCTTTACCGATCTTATTAAGTACACAGAAGATGCCTTTCTTGAAAATAACGAAACCTCGTTTATTGCAGGCTTCTTTTATTTTCACTTAACTGTACTTGGCATCGGAAAATGTTGTTATGTACCCCTCCCAAAAGGCTCGATTTTCTTGGGAATTTCTGCTGTGAGTCGCCGTGCACTCTGATTATGAAATCACTCACTATTGATCTGTCACCTCGCGCCACAGTTCATGTCATGTGACTCCTGACGCACATGATTTCATTCAAATTCGTTATCAGAGATCGGAAACAACCCTGTACAATTACATAACATTTTAATGATACCCAAAAACAGCCTACCTAAGAAGGTTATAATTAATATTTCATTTGAGATGGCACGTAAAGCAGGAAGTATTTGAATATTTAAATAAGGAAGCATAATTTTCAAATATCACAATTCATTACATGAAATAATGTTTTATATTATCAATAAAGTTATTCAGCATCCTTCTTTTCAAACTCTTTATATCAGTAATGACAATTTTTAATGGAGCTTAGTAAATATGTGATTCCAGGAAAGAACAGAGATTTTGTAATGTGTGTCAAATTTCTTCCCAAGAAGACATAATCTATTTCAGTCACGGTATTTAATAAAACTAAACCAATTCCATATGTTCACTTTACTTAATACTTTTACAATAGTGTATATTAAGAGATGCTTAATCGCAGACAATGACTGACGTTGGAGCTACTTATGGTAAGATGTATGCAGATTATATTATTCCACATTCAACGACCATATTACGAAATATCAAGGATGGAGTAAACAAAATTCGTGCTGAATATATTACAAGATTAAAACAATCAATGGAAAAATCGACATTTGATTTTAAAAGTAACATTTTTTGTTAAATTTTATCTAGAATTTCCTCCTTAATTTCTGTGATGTATTTACTTTTGTCCTGTGTCATTACGAATATAACACTATTACAAAATATTGTAATTGTTCCGTTCAACTAGAGGATAAACACGAACATAAATTTCTTTATCTTTTAGAGCTGCTTATACTTTATATTTATATTCTTCTAGACAACATAGTTTGTTAAAATTGTATTTATTTCATTGATTTATTAATTTATTATTATTTAAACATTTTATTGTAAATTTTATTCAGTCTGATAGCCTGTACACCTTCTAGGTTCACTAGTCAGCTGACAGAGCATCAGGCAGTTTAAGAATTTCCATAGCGCATACTGTAAACACATCGAAGACAGTTGTTAGTCTATAATACCCTTCAAACGACCGAGACCGAACAGTTGACCGTGGTGCTTCATCAGGTATTTTGCTTTTTGCGCAGTCTGGACACGCGGAAGCCAGCATGCTGCGTATAGTACGGAGCGGCCGACTGACCGCACGTGTATATTATGACTCTCGGTCTGTCGTTTGTTTTGGAATGCAGAGCTCTAATGTTTAGTGTGTGTCAACAGCTGGCTCATGCCCTGTGCTGCCATTGATCGCTCGCCTTGTACACTGCCGGTGTGCCGTTAGGAGTACTTCGTGCCAAATGGACAAACTAATTGCTAAAGAATAATTTTGTATTTATGGTGCCAAATAGTAATACGAGGGTCAATCCAAAGATAATGCACACCATTTATTTAAAAATTACATTTTTATCCTACAACTTTGCTATTTTCACAGAATGTAGATACATCCTTTAGGAACAAAAGATACTTCTTTACATAATCCCGGTCCTTTCAACTGCCTTACGCCACCTTGGGATGAGGGCCTGTATACCAGCACGTCTGAGCCACTCTTTAGCAGCGTGCACGAGGGAGTCGTCATCTTCAAACCTCGTTCCGTGAAGGGATTCCTTCAGTTTATCATAGACATGGTAATCGCATGGTGCCAGATCAAGACTGTAAGGCGGATGTTTCAGTGTTGTTCATCCACGTTTTCTGATCTGGTCTATGGTCTTGTAACTGACATATGGCCGTGCGTTGTCGTGCAATAGCAGAACATCCTGATTCTCCCGATGTGGTCGAACACGACTCAGTCGAGCTTGAAGTTTCTTGAGAGTTGCCACATACGCGTCAGAATTAATGGTGGTTCCGTGTGGCATGATGTCCACAAGCAAAAGTCCTTCTGAATCGAAAAACACAGTAGCCATAACTTTTCCTGCTGAAGGCGCAGTTTTGAATTTATTTTTCTTTGGTGAATTTGCATGATGCCACTCCATTGTCTGCCTCTTTGTCTCCGGTTGAAAATGGTGGAGCCATGTTTCATCTCCAGTCACAATTCTTGCAAGAAAGTCATCTCCACTGTTCTCATACTGGTCCAAAAGTTCGCTGCACACTGTTTTTCGAGTTTCTTTGTGGGGTTCTGTCAACATCCTCGGAACCCAGCGTACACAAATCTTCTTTAACCGCAACTGTGTCAATATTCTGCACACGCTTCTCCTATTCCAACTTGGAATGACAATTCTTTCACTGTTATGCGTATGTCAGCCACAACCATGTTGTTAATGCGCTGCACATGATCAGGACTACCTGCAGAGTCTGCCGCTGCGAGAAGTATCCCGAATATTGGCGTGCCATCTTTCACCAGATAATCTGCTTGCCCACAGAATAACCGTACTGCGATGGGCAGCTACATCTCCGTACACCTTTTTCAACATCTTCTGAATGTTTCCCACTGTCTCGTTCTCACAGCACAGGAACTCGATAACAGCACGTTGCTAAGGACGAATGTCAAGTACAGCAGCCAACTTGAAGAAGTGCTATCATGGAGCCACTCTAGGAAACGACTTAAATTAAATTTGAATACATGCGGGGAGGATGTATCTATGACCTCCGTAAATTGCAAAGGTGTAGAATAAAAATAAATTTAAAGAATCTTGTGCATTACTTTTGGAGTGAACCTCGTAATTCAGATTCCCGTGAAACTGGTTTTCCCGAATGAACTACAGTATGTATTTTTTTCACTGTGCATTGCCAATTTTTGTTGGTGCTCTTCGTCAACCTAAAATTGCCGTCTACACTTTATATTTACTTGAATAAAATAATCCAAAAACTATTCTTTCAGACAAAAGACAGTCTTCAGAACAAGTTTTACAAAACGAAAGTTGGCGATATTTTATACAATTTTACAAATGCAAACAGTGAAAGTTTGGAAGCAGATGCCTGTGGCTTTCTTCAAATAAATCTCGTTGGCTTAAGAAAACATAGCCTATGACTTTGGTGACATCAATATTTTCAAATGAATTGGCTATCTGCCCCTGAAAAACACGCAAAACCAAAGATTTGGCCTCTGTGTTCTATGCTGAAAATGAATATTGACATGGAGAAACTCTACAATGATTAGTATGTTCTCCGTTTGATATATACGTCACTCAATAATGATGATTGAAATGTAAGGGATAGGTGGAGTTTTCCTTAAGGTATGGAAGCCCAAATGGACTTAAAATTATTACCTCACGTGAAAAGAATTTTTAGCGCAATGGGAAGTCTTTAGACAAAGGAAGGAATATGATATAATGACTCTAAATCTTTTAAGAGTGTACACTGAAAATCTGCAATATTCTACATGAAATTTTCTGTGTTTCTGGACATAGAAAAAAGTAATAAAATGTACTCTTTCTTTAAAATCAATAAATTATATTATAAACAGTTGCTAATATTTTTATTTTGGGCCTATAACAACTGTTGTAATAACGGAAGTAATACGTCATTTAATAACTTTCTATGTCTAAGTGAAATTTGTTTGTTACACACAAAAAAATGGATTTCCTAGAGTTACATAATTAACATTAATGCTACAACAGTTATCTAAATTTTAAGTCACAATTACTTATTAAGTTAAAGACATTCTATTTAGACGTCATGAAGGCTTATTGGCGGTATGAAGCTCCTTTCTTTTTTCGGCATCAAATTTACAATATTTATTAAAAATAAACAGCCACGGAAGGATGAAAATGATTACAGTATTAAGTATCATGGATAATTAATTTTATCATAAAAATTACTCTAAATTTAGCGCTTACAAAAACGACTTTGTGTGTGTGTGTGTGTGTGTGTGTGTGTGTGTGTGTGTGTGTGTGTGTGTGTGTGTGTGTGTGTGTGTGTGTGTGTGTGTGTGTGTGTGTGTGTGTGTGTGTGTGTGTGTGTGTGTGTGTGTGTGTGTGTGTGTGTGTGTGTGTGTGTGTGTGTGTGTGTGTGTGTGTGTGTGTGTGTGTGTGTGTGTGTGTGTGTGTGTGTGTGTGTGTGTGTGTGTGTGTGTGTGTGTGTGTGTGTGTGTGTGTGTGTGTGTGTGTGTGTGTGTGTGTGTGTGTGTGTGTGTGTGTGTGTGTGTGTGTGTGTGTGTGTGTGTGTGTGTGTGTGTGTGTGTGTGTGTGTGTGTGTGTGTGTGTGTGTGTGTGTGTGTGTGTGTGTGTGTGTGTGTGTGTGTGTGTGTGTGTGTGTGTGTGTGTGTGTGTGTGTGTGTGTGTGTGTGTGTGTGTGTGTGTGTGTGTGTGTGTGTGTGTGTGTGTGTGTGTGTGTGTGTGTGTGTGTGTGTGTGTGTGTGTGTGTGTGTGTGTGTGTGTGTGTGTGTGTGTGTGTGTGTGTGTGTGTGTGTGTGTGTGTGTGTGTGTGTGTGTGTGTGTGTGTGTGTGTGTGTGTGTGTGTGTGTGTGTGAGTGAGTGAGTGAGTGTGTGTGTGTGTGTGTGTGTGTGTGTGTGTGTGTGTGTGTGTGTGTGTGTGTGTGTGTGTGTGTGTGTGTGTGTGTGTGTGTGTGTGTGTGTGTGTGTGTGTGTGTGTGTGTGTGTGTGTGTGTGTGTGTGTGTGTGTGTGTGTGTGTGTGTGTGTGTGTGTGTGTGTGTGTGTGTGTGTGTGTGTGTGTGTGTGTGTGTGTGTGTGTGTGTGTGTGTGTGTGTGTGTGTGTGTGTGTGTGTGTGTGTGTGTGTGTGTGTGTGTGTGTGTGTGTGTGTGTGTGTGTGTGTGTGTGTGTGTGTGTGTGTGTGTGTGTGTGTGTGTGTGTGTGTGTGTGTGTGTGTGTGTGTGTGTGTGTGTGTGTGTGTGTGTGTGTGTGTGTGTGTGTGTGTGTGTGTGTGTGTGTGTGTGTGTGTGTGTGTGTGTGTGTGTGTGTGTGTGTGTGTGTGTGTGTGTGTGTGTGTGTGTGTGTGTGTGTGTGTGTGTGTGTGTGTGTGTGTGTGTGTGTGTGTGTGTGCGCGCGCGCGCAGCCTCTCGTGCTGTGTTTGTTACGTGTGTCCTAGATTGCCTTAAACAAGAGGTGGCAAAACTCAATATGTGATTGCAAATAATGGCACGGACGAGTTATGATCCTGAATGTAGCAGATACCGGACTCTACAACGTCACTGTGCAACATTACATAACACGGAAGCCACTAAAGGTTTACGACTTATTTTCCTTTCTATGTTTCACTTAACAGAAAAAATGGGAGTATAAGAGCACTATACATCAGTTATTTATGGATTTCAAAACGGCATATAACTCAGTTCAGAGAGAAGTTTTATGTAATATTCTTATTGAATTTGGTATTCCCAAGAAACTAGTTCGATTAATTAAAATGTGACGCAGTGAAACATATAGCAAAGTCCGTGTAGGCTAGGTTCTGACTGACGCTTTTCCAATTCATTGTGGGCTAAAACAAGGAGATGAATATCACCTTTACATTTTAATTTTGATCTAGAATATGCCAGGAATCGGAACATATGAAGGGTCTAGGAGAAGAACGTGCCATTTTTTTTGTTTTTTTTTTTTTTTTCAAATTTTAGTTTTTACTTCAGTGGTTCATGACCCGTTTAACTACTATGCCTTAGTTGTTACTAAGACGGCGTCACCGCAGTTATTTGCTGTTTGCTTGCTTTGTGTTGCAGTCGACGAGTAACTTACAGCGATTTATCTCTACAATATTTGCTGGGTTTAGTAATTAATTTAAATTAACAAACAATGAATATGATTCATGTAATTCGCATTTTCCTTTTTCTGAATCACCAGTTTACCGACACACTTAAATAATTCTTGTATTTCAGTCTTTAAGTCCAAAGTGAACTGGTTAATTAATTTGCCTCTCGATTTCCCATATTATTAGAAATTACTATATTTATTCTATACTTCAGGTTATTTACTTTACATCTACCAATCATATGCAATTTATAAATATTTTATTAATTCTACAATCAATTGAAAATACTGAAAATTAGCTTGAAATATCAAAACAACATGATTTTGCAGGTAGATACGCTGAGTACTTTAGCACGATGGAACAGCTATTTTAACAGAATTATTTGCTTTATAAAAAGGCATGTCAAATAAAAATAGTATTATTTTAATATTAGTAGTAGGTAATAATAATTATGATCATAAATATTAATACTGTATACATTAAAACAAATAGTCACTCGGAACAAACTTCAGAAGCCAAGTTCTAACTGCTGGATCATTCTCCTTCTCAATAGGAATATTTGCACTCGAGAACATTTTCGTGGTAACTGTTATAAACTCAGTTTTTTCTTGTTTGTCTTTCTTCTAACGATCGAATGAACCTTCGACTGATGTTTGTCTTTTAGAAGCTATGCTTTTTTTTTTTTTAAGGCGCATGCACATGCTCTTTATTTTTGAAACAATTTTTAGACACTGTGTCAAATTTCTTTCAATATATTCGCACATTCCAAATTTACATATTAAAATATTAGTCTCGGATGAATAAAGACCTCACTATACTCAGCGCATTTCGAACTGGCGGATCAAGGTCACGTACAAACCACGTACGGGTTACTGAACTGAAAACTGTTAACTGAAGCACTGGTAATCCCGGCTGTCATAGCTGTCTTTAGTTGAGGAGAATGGTCCAGCTCTGGGGGTAAGCACATGTGGAAAATGCAGTCCATTGCTTGACCTTGATCCGCTAGTTCGAAATGTGCTTATAATAGCAAATTCTTTAGCTTTAGAATGAAGCATTACTCTCGACGTTCGACCCATCCTTACAACTGAATATTGGAAAAAGTTCCCAAAATATAAACAATCTCATGGCCTTACTATAACACCAGCAAACAAAAGAAAACTTTCAGATTCACAGTATCTTTTCTCCTCTGCCAAGTATCTATGACCGGGTTTAGAAGTAGGGCTGATCTAAGAGATCTCCTTTGGAATGTGTATTTTTCCAATTCTAGCCTGTAAGATGAGTGGATGTTATGTTCACACACTAAAGGTATTTAATAGGTGTATCAAATATTTAAAAAAGTATCTAATGAAATACAAATGTTTAATGGATCTCGCCTTTTTTCGCTGAAATAATTTATTTCGCTCTAAGATACATCTTATTGCGAAAATTCGCGATAAAATATTGCCATTTTCGCTATTGTTACAGGCGTATTTACGATGAAAAACAACTTTCTTCTTAATCAACAACTTGTCGCTTTTATCGCCAATGCAGAAATCTGTGGTCTCTATCTATCCCTCTCCACTGCTGACCATGACTCTACTCACGCGCAAGTAAACAAACTCGTGCCTATAGTAAAGGAAAAGTAAATTTGTTTCACCGGGCACTAAGTTTACCTGCTTGATTATTATTATATCATCATCATCATCATCATCATCATCATCATCATCATCATCATCATCATCATTGGTAGTAGTAGCAGTAAAATACTTTCCGAGTAATTTGCAACTGCACCACAAAGAACATGAGCACCAGAATTAATTAGCACAGATGTAGCCTATATGTTGGTAGTGGCATAAATCGTTCTGTTACGTGCAGATAGGCCAGCATGCACGGCTCACTAACGGTTTGTGACGAGGGGACCTATATAACAGCGATTCGTGGGTGCTATTATTGCTACTGGTGCATTGGGAGGGGACCGGAGCAGTCACCATGATAATCGCTCAGCAAACTGTGATGTCAGGTTTCTCAATCTTCTCTCCTGGTAATAATCCAGAGTGCTGTTCCAATTGCTCCAGATTGTCCGTCTCTCTCGCTCACACACGCGGGAAACTCGCTTTCAGATGAATCCTATATATTGTACATCAACACATCTTAGAAATTGCACAGCAAGTATAGGCCTACTTCTGCAGTAACGTTTTGTATCGACAATGACACAATTACAGTACAATGGGGACATGTATTGTACTTCTTTGTTTTTAAAAACATTAAGAACTATTATGTAAGGGCAAAAAGTAAAAGTAATTAAAACCTCTCTATTTCAAATAGTAATAATAATAATAATAATAATAATAATAATAATAATAATAATAATAATAATAAATTTCCGTAAAACATATGAAAATATATTACACTGCAGTTCACATTTAGCTTTGTGTAAGTTCAGTCAACCAAAATTAGGCCGTGGTATACAATATATTCAATCTGGCTGTTTTGTTTGTTGCATTCTATTGTTCAAAATCAAAGCAATGGTCGATGAAGTATTAAAAAAGGAGCAATCTGACACTATAAGATAAGTTTATTCTTGTATAGTACCTTACTTCTTAAAAGAGAAAGAATAGTTCATCACGGCAGAAATTCGTGACAACATGGCCACAAGGTAAGTACCGGTAGATACGAGTTCTTCTTCAACCACTAATGTTGCCCATTATTAAAGAACGATATTGGTGCAAAACTTTATTCCCTAAAATTTTGTAAATAGTACTCATACACAAAAAAAATGTGAAAAATTTTGCAGAATACGTCGAAATTAATCGGAGTTCTACCATGTGTCCGTTTAGGTAGGAAAAAAGTCGAAGTGTTGACATACCACAAGTTTCTTAAGGGGATATAGAGCCGTGAAGTTAGAAAAGGTACAATTTCGTTATTTTAAACAAAGTCAGCACTGTCGAAATGCAAAGTCTCCACGCTATTCCGTTGAATTAGATATTAAAGTCTCAACTCGGAATCATTATGACCTCGCTATGATGGTAAACTCTGGTACAAATCCAGGGGAACTTGATTCGTTGAGCAACAGTGTGGAGATGTCTCCCTACCATTAACATTAGTTTGTGTTGCCCAACGACATATTGACCATGGTACCAGAGAATGCCTCTGCTTACGATTTTGTAATGTTAATTAAATAATCCTTCCAAGATTTAAAACAGATCAAGCCATCAGATTCAAGACTTCTATACAGATCATTTTCATTCATAATGTTCTGCCCAAGGGCAGGTCTTTCACTGCAAATCCAGTATTCTCCAGTCTTTCCTATTTCGGCCTTCCTCTTTGTCTTCTTATATGATCCATATATCATAATGTCGTCTATCATCTGACATCTTCTTCTGTCCCGAACTCTTCTCCCGTTCACCATTCCTTCCAGTGCATTCTTCAGGAAGCAGTTTCTTCTCAACCAGTGATCCAGCCAATTCCTTTTCTTCTTTCTTATCAATTTCAGCATCATTCTTTCTTCACCCATTCTTTCCAACACAGCTTCGTTTCTTATTCTGTCTGTAAATTTCACACGTTCCATCCCTCTCTACATCCATATTTCAAATGCTTCTAGTCGTTTCTCTTCACTTCGTCGTAATATCCATGTTTCTGCCCCATACAATTCTACACTCCACACAAAGCACTTCACTACTTTCTTCCTTAATTCCTTCTCCAGAGGTCCGCAGAAGATGCTCCTTTTTCTATTAAAAGCTTCCTTGGCCATTGCTGTTCTCTTTTTGACTTCTTAGCAGCAGCTCATGTTACTCCTGGTAGTAGCCTACACCCAAGTATTTGAAGCTGTCCACTTGCTCTACTTCCTCATTTAGAATTCACAAGTTTACCTTCTTTATTTTTCTTCCTATGACCATGGTCTTCGTCTTGTTGGCATTTATCTTCATTCTATACTGCTCACAGCTGTCATTTAGCTCTAGTAGCATATCCTTTAGTATCATCTCCTCTTCTGCTAACAACGCCAAATCATCAGCAAATCTTATACACTTTATTCTTCTTCCTCCTACTTTCATTATTCCCATGTTCCGAAAATAGTTCTTTACTAAATCCTCCAAGTAGATGTTGAACAGGGTACGTGATAAAGGACATACTTGACATACTCCTCTCCCAATTTCACTTCCTTCTGACATTTCTTCTAGCCTGACACTGACTCGTTTCCTATAAAGGTTACTGAACAGCCTCCTGTCTTTCCAATCCAATACAGATAAAATAACGAAAATCATGATTACGGCAGAGGTGATAAATGCATGTACAGGCCTACTCAACAATACTGAAATAGTCGATTTTATAAAATTTCAGCATTCTTAGGCATATCGACATGCCGAAAAAAAACAGTTCACTGCACCACAGTTGTTTTGCTTACTTCGAAAATACTACCTGAACACACAGTTATATCTGTTCTAGTTTTCCCGAACAAATGAATTCTCACCTACGTAAAACTTTCACAGTATCAATCAGACAGCCATTCCTCACCCTCATTTCCTCTACCATAATGGTGAGGGCAACCCCTTGTGGAGAGCGCCATTGTTTCCAGGTGGAAGGGCCCAGGTTGATCCTGCAAGTCATGTCGCTTCCACCCCGGCGATTACAGCCTAATGAATGATTCACACATCCGTCGCACTAGACGGTCAGGAGGGTTAATCAAGTCTCGGCTGCAGAGTGATTGATTTCGTCGTAGTCGTCGCCCAACGCGCAGATTTATCACCTGCCGGCGCCTGCAGTCCTCCTCATTCTGCACGCGGTTTACGTTCCTCGAGTAAACATGTTGTGTAAACAGCCGTGCTGACCTACTTAGTCACGTGCAGCTTGTTACTGAATTGTAGGAGTCTTCGTATCGTTTGCAGGATCTAGCAATCGTCATAAATCTTAAAAAGGATTTAAACGAGTTAGGTGGATTCGAATTACTTATCTGTCCATACAAATTCAAAGTTTGGACACATTTGTCCATTCTGTCCTCACATTACTACCTACATAGTGACGAGTAATGGGGAAAACAAAATTAAAGATTGTACTTAGTTCACATCAAAGTGAGATAAATCTTTATTCTCTACTGGAAATCATAATTTAGTATTTAAATTTTCCTGTATAATTACATATAGATATTACTAAAGATAAACTCTACAGCCCTGCATTAAATAAATAAAAAAACATATGTGTTGAATGAAAGTGATCACAGATATCCGCATTTCCATAAATTCAAATAAAATGAATTATATATATTAGGAGTAAACTTTCAAAAGAGACTTTGTCCGCAAAATAAAAAAAAAATTGAATATAACTTTGTTTTCCCATTAGAAGGATCATCTGCACATTTCAGTACACTCATAGCGATAAAAAAATGTATTTTTCGTATATAACGCAATGTAAAAATAGAGGTTTATTTTAAAAATAACTATGTCCACAAACTGAATAAAATCAAACACGACTCTGTCACTTCTAGAAAATCACAGCCGAATTATCATGGAAACCAGCGTTCCAAAATGCATTGCATGTACTCCATTAGAGCTGACTCACGCATTATGGTGAGGTGGTACGTTTGCAACATTTAAGTAAATTTTTGCTTAGTCCAAGGTCTCTAGATGTCGCATTCGAACAGCTGTTAGTCAGGTTCTCTCATCCCATTCCACCAATGTAGAAGCATTTATCCGCCATCTTTGCGCCATCGGTTGCTGTTGTCAAGCGGAACGTTCTCCGAAAGTTTATGTTTTATTATTAAATATATGCCTGTAGACTATGAAGTGATATATATATATATATATATATATATATATATATATGTGTGTGTGAAATGTATAAAAGCTATCTAACTTTAGCGTATTTCAAATGTATGTGTGTCTAATGCCTACCCACTTCACTTTGCGTGATTTGAGTTCCGCATACTGCGGATAGATGTTACTACTTCAACACAAGGATGTAGACACTTTAACTTAAAATACACAGACAAAAAACACACAAAAATATCCGAAATGGGCATTTAAACACGAAACTAATAAAAGCATTGTTTTAAAATCCAAACTCGGAGAAGCTACTTATTTTACAAAGTAAAGCTCATATAATATGAAAGAAGAAAAAACCAGGTTGGCCCTATAACACTTGTGACCCAGTGGGATAGCTCAGTCCCTAGTGTACCTTGAGACACTTATTCAGAAGTGTCCCATGTTAAAATTCCGGGCTGGCCAATCTGCCTGGGTTTTTCACGGTTTGTCCCAGTTAATGAACCAAATTCCGGCTAGAGGCAGGAGCCTCAATATACCAATCTTCTACTTTAGAAAAGTACACCACTTAAAATGAATGGAGATTCAATAAATATTTCAAACATATCCACAATAATATTAATAGCATGCAATTGAAAATATGCTGAATCTTTGACCCCGCTACGCACAACAAATTGGGGAAAAAAATCTACTAAGTCATTAAAAATAACCTCAAAATTGTAACACACCGCTCTAAACCCACCCAAACATCTTCGTTTCTTATTATACCCAACCAATGATTTTCTCTTGTTCCAGGGTAAATCTATTTCTGTACTTAATCTACCGAAAGGCGTACAATAGATACTTTAAGAGCAAAAGGCACGAAACATTTTTTTCTTTTATTTCAAATTTGTTTTAAAATATAGTTTTATGCTTGTATGGTTACTTTATTTGTGAATAGACATATACAAAGACATATTATATACGTGTACATTGAATAAAAGTATTGTTTGCATTACTGTTTTTTGAAGTTATTTTCATAAGTTTCCTGAAAACCTAATAATTCAGCAGCTAGCCATTCTTTGGATTAAATGACTTCTGTTAATTTAAATAATCTAAATTATTTTATATTGCTTAACAACATTGCTAACCAATTCTATTAATATCTACCTTAAAACAACCCAATCATTTACTGAAGTTAGTCACTATCTGACTTTGCCCTTTTGGCCTCAATGATTCCTATTTTTATATTTATGTCGAAAGTATAGGCAACTTAATCCAAACTTCATGTGAGTCAGCACATCCCGATATTTTGGAAACTTATCTTATATATATATATATATATATATATATATATATACTGTATTGAAACACAAATTCCTTACATAACTCAACCATAGCACAATGTAAACAAACCGAACAGATAGCGAAAATATGGCTGCGTGCGAAGACCTGACTTATCGACGGACCTTGGTTTAGTAAACTGTCCGAAGACGGGTTTAAACTTCATACATTACACCAATAAGGCATGACTCATGAAGCAACTAAGCCAAGAGACAATTGGGTATCATGACCAGTTCCGTTGCATACAACGATGACTAGTAACATACAGTATTACACTACCGTACTTGAGATGTACATAAACAATATTGTTCTTCCTCTGACACAATATATCATCAAGTGAGAGGTACGGTTACATTATTATTTCGGGGAAGTCTTCAATTGTCATAGAACCTGACTGCACTGTGAGTGTAGGGGATGCTAATCAAGAGACCAGAAAGAAAAGTGAGCATCTGAATGGAAGAGAAGTTAATAAAATAAAAAGTACAGTATGGTGCACCTGTTGAACATAGAAGTTGAAAGAAAACAGAAGATGTGAGGAAAATTCTATTCAAACGCTTTGGTGAGAATTGGCACAAAGAGAGAGATCTGCAGTGGTATAAAAACCCTTCATCGATCATGTTTCTAATATCCCAGATGAAGAGGTAAATCCAATGTGTGATGTTTAGAAGACGATTGTGGTTTTCACGTTTAAAAAGTCTATGAAGAAATATTTGGTCAGTATAGTTTATGTTTTCTTGAGATGAAATTTTGTTTGTTCCTTTTTGTAAGTCTTTTTTGACTTAATTCAAGTTGGTTTCAAAACTACCTCATAAAATGATTGCAATAATCTTTTGACGTGTATCTCCAATCAAAAGGTACTACTATGTATGTCCAGCATTGTGACAAACAATACCAACAATGTCCAGCCTGTTCAATCAAAAGCAACTCTGTCAAAACGTTTATATCCTATTAAATATCTACAATGACAATTGAATTTGATTTGAATACTTAATATTACTACATTTTGAACAGATTAATATTAATAATTAAGTAGTCAGTACACAATTATGTAACATTGGGAAGATAATAAAATGCATTTTTTTTGTTCATACGCTAAAATTCGATTTGAAGGACAAAGTCTCTTTTGAATATTTGCTCCTCATATTAATCTGCTCTCTATTGCTTCTACTTACTACATACTTCTAAAGCAGGGCCGGGCAACTGGGCGCTCTGTGGAGCAGCGGAGAGCAACTCTTGCTAACGAAATGCTACTGCCAACTCTCATTGTTATATCCAGAGTAAAACACCTGTGCAGAGACGGAATACAAACTACAAATATCTATCGTGCATGAATATGATAGCAATCATAGCTACTCCCTCAACAATTAATAGGCTCGAAAAGGAATTGAAATAAACGTATTTCAAATAATTAGAATTTTCGCATTTGAAATAATAAACTTACAAGCCTATAGCGTTTAATAAGTGTACTTACAGTATGTAGTATAAGAATTATAAATAATGTTCAACTATATGTAATCTATGGATACATGAACCATCATCCGACTTTCTTCTGCTCATCTATACTAATAATAAATCTGTAGCCGAAATTTTTCTGGTAATTTTCGATTTTCCAAAAATAATTGGTCCTAACATATATAATTAACCACCCTGAAACCGAAAATCGCTTTTTTGAAATTTTTGTTTGCATGTCTGTCTGTCTGTCTGTCTGTCTGTCTGGATGTTTGTTACCTTTTCATGCGATAATGGCTGATTCGATTCATATGAAAATTGGAATATAAATTAAGTTCGTTGTAACTTAGATTTTAGGCTATATGGCATTCAAAATACTTTATTTGAAAGGGGGGTTATAAGGGGCCTGAATTAAATAAATCGAAATATCTCGTTTATTATTGATTCTTGTAAAAATGTTACATAACAAAGGTTTCTTTAAAATGATTTTCGATAAGTTTCATTCTTTGAAAAATTTTGATAGGACTGATATTATATCGAGATAAATGAATTTTAAAATTAAAATAACGCATCTAAGATGGTTCAATGAAATAAGAACAAATGATTTCATCTATAAGGAGCCTTGGACAACAACAATCGAAAGATATTATACATAGCCTAAAGAGAATGTTTCTATGTTGTATGAAGTAATATCGGAAGCTAAATTAACGATTTGTATAATTAATTATTATTTCACCATTGGAAAGTGTAGTTTCTCTGGATGGACATAATGCTATAATGTTATTACAGTAACGTCTGAGTGAATTGAGGACAGGTAAGATTGAAATAGCTTTTTATGCACAGAAAACTTAATAGGCTATTTTGTATATTCATTAAACTATGGTTGCATGTAATAACAAATAAGAAACATGTTAAAGGAATTGTCATTGCACCAAATGAATGGTCTCTGGACCAAAATTATCGCATTTTAATTATTTAAATACAATTTAAATTAAGTAACATACTACACGATTTATCCTTCTATTAAACACGGATGTTCCCTGGATCAAACGTCCTATTTTAATTATGTAATTACTTTATATTTATTTCTAACAGGTGCAGCGGAGCGCACGGGTACGGCTAGTATACAATAATTCTTCACCGTACTACAAAATACAAAACACTAAGAATAGTCAATATATTACAATTATCCGTGGTATTGTCTTATTTAACGACGCTTTTCAACAACTGAGTTATGTAGCGTCAAAATTCAACTTAGGGCATTAATATTGACTATATCTACCATACCTCAAAGGTTCTTTTACATTCCACAAATCTCATATTTCCACAACTAGATATTCAATGTTTTTTCTTTCTTTTTTCTTCTTTTTCAAGGTAAGATGTCAATGCCAAAATTAACTCAACTTATCTTGGTTTCTCTTTAGGAAAAAATCTTAACCTTTTCCCAATCTCCTAAGAATTTGGGACAAATGAACAGCTAAAAATGTACAATCTAAATATTTACAATAATGAACTAAAAAGTATTTGCAAAAATTTATCTCATTTTCTAGGTGGGCAGGATACATTATTATTCCATCAATTTTGAAGTAATAATTCTTAAAATAATAATTAATGTTGATATGAATTCATGAAACAACTGACGTGTAAACAAACTTTTAAATTTTATTATTATTTGAACAAGTACGACTTATCCTGCAAGAATATGAGAGAAATATGCACATATCTGTTACATCCAACAAAAATCTAGACCTACATACTTGTTATTATCTAAATATTTTTAATAAAATACTTAAGAAATTCCCAATTTACAGTAAAATAAATGTTTATTCGCCCATAAAATTATTTTAAATCAATAATTTTCAACGTAATTAAGAAAATATATTAACAGTTATTTCTTTGATTTATAAGGTTTTGATTCTTTAAGTCTTTTCATTTCAACAAGTTTTTTTTTTCAATATTTGAACAATGTATCTTGCCATGTTCAATCTCAAAGTGCTGTCGTACTGCAGTCAGATGTATGAATCCACCTCTAATACGTGATAAAGCCAACACCGCGCTCTCAGCTGCAAATTATTAGCGCCTAGGCCGATACCGCTCAATTTATTTGGTCCTGATATAAAGTAGCCTATAAAGTGATGCACTTCTTAACGTGAAACGTATAAGTGTGCATCTAGTCGGGGAAAATGTTCGTTATAATTTCTGTAATAGGCCTACTGTACGCGCATCTTGCTCTTAGCGGGAGCGCGCCGATGAACACGCAAGATAGTATAAAGGATCCATTCTTACCTCGTTTTTTGTTATACCGGTACCTATGTTAGAAAGAGTTAAAATTTGTTGAAACATTTATGTGATAAAGTGGTAAACATAGGCCTACAATTTTAAGTTATATTATTCAGGCATTCTCAATTCCTGAAACTACTTTTATTCACCGACACTTACTTAATGGATGATGTTCTTGTTGAGGATGATGATGATGATGATGATGATGATGATGATGATGATGATGATGATGATGATGATAATGATAATATGATTATTATAATTGGTAGTTGTTTAGTCAACTGTCCCAAGACAGGTTTGAACCTAATAAGTAACTCCAATAAGGCATCACTCACGAGACAATTAGGCCAAAAGATAATGGGGTAAAGTGGCCAGTTCCTTTCCCCCGCCAATGCATACATCGCCGATTAGCTACATATTCCACTAATCAGACTTCAGATGTATACAAACAATTGTTCTTCCTCTGACACATATCCTCAAGTGAGATGTACTGTCTGATAATATACGAGTATTTAATAGTATAATCATGTGAAAGAAGGGAAAATGGGAGGAGAAACAAACAAAAAGGTACGCGACCGGGCAACTTTGTAAGGATATTTGGGTCACCGGGGAAGTATCTTTGTGAGCTCCAAGCTTGTTGCCCTCTTTTCTCACTCCATTTTCACCGTTCCGCTGGAGGAACTTAAGTGAATTTTGAAGAAAAAGCACTGACGTAATTTAATAGCTACCACATAAGAAGTAGTTACGAGTAAGTCTCTGTCATGATTCGCAGCACGCCAGAATCCTGATTTTTTTTTTTCATAAAACAAAATTACAAATGCATTAACAAGTAGAATTTAAAGACATTTGAAAAGATAAATTTTCCATAAAACGAATATCTTGAGAATCCCTTATAACATGAATTACTATTCCGGGATACATAAATAATAATGCCTTAAATAATGCACGAGTTAATAACCTAAATGAAAAAAGCTAAAATAGGAAATCTATATGGTATAATAGAGTGCGATCGAAAAGTCCCTCCGCAGCTCCATTGGTTCTAATAGGCCTAATCCTATAAAACGTCCGCACGTAATCCTGTAGAAAGTTGGTACTCTCCCATTAATTCCGGTTTGACAACCTCACATCCCCAGTCCATCATATGCTTAGCGGCCACTGCTACCACTTGAATTCTCTGCCTAGTGGACTCTCGGCTACACCGTGGCTCTCTGCGGAGAGACTTCTCGATCGCACTGTATAATTATTATTAAAACTGTCTTAAAGTATATAAAGTAATATTTTTTGCAGGAGGGTAGGGTCGCTGAAGATAATACAAACCTAAACAGTGAGAGACGAGGCGCACTATCCCCGTTAGACAAGGAAACCGGATCGATCCCTTGCTCTAGGCGCATGACGATCGAGTAAGACAGCTTAGAAGTAACGAAGGCGACACGTGAAACCAAGGCTCAGATTTGTGATGGCTGTAATTTGGAAAATATCCAAATTTATGTGGTGGGAGAGCATGCAGGTCCGTGGGCCTTCAATTGTCTTAGCAGCTTCGAAAAGCTACAGGTTGGATTACTTATTGTATGGGAAATAAATTTATTTGTCTACATACCATCATAGTTAATACATTATTCATTCAATCTGACCTGTATTCTCGGAGACAGGTAGCGGATAAAAGCGAATAATTTAAGAATAAGAAAGTTTATGCACTATTGCTGGCACGTGCATTGGAGAAATCTTGCCTGGCATTTTAGCTAATTCCTCTCTGGAGTCAATGTGTTTCTGAACGCGAAATAACCGTAATTTGAAATGCATCGTCACGCTTTGCTAATGAGAGTCTATTGGTCAGTCTTGACTTCTCATTTACATAGAGTACAGTTGCCACATACACGAAATTTGCATTATTCTACTTTCCTACAAATAAAGAGGGCAAATTTTAATATGTAGAACATAATTATTCGTGCTCATAGAAGAGGACGGATTGAAGATTAATGATCGTTCTTTGCAACGAATTTATTTAAAGTAACAGTTCTTATGTCACTGTATAGCGAGAAACTGTGCGTCATTTGACGTAACACTATATAGCATATTAAAGATGCTTTCGCTTTGAAGCATTGTATCTACAGTAATCTCATAATTTCATTGAACTCTATGGACGATTACTAGTCAAGAAGGCTTTGTTGATTCAGTTTCATTTTTATTAAAACAGTTGCATCTAATAGGCCTATAATTTTATTAAACAATATCTGATACATGATTATTCACAATCTCATACAGCAGAAACTATAACATAATCTAAATAATATAAACAAGATAAACGATAGAAAAGTTTTAATTAAGGATGATGAAATAAACATGAATCATTTTAAAAGGTACAATTATTGAGAGTATAATGTTGACAAACAAAGAAACAAATGCTAGGAAGGTGATCAAAACAATAAATGGTAGGAAGGTGATAAAAATAAATGCCAGAGAGGTGATAAAAATTGTAGGAAAAGCAGCAATAATTGGTTGAAACACGCCGTTTCGTACCGTTTCATTTGTCAAAAGTAGTATGACGTAGTAAAAGTATAATAGTCAGTGTAAAATGTAGCTACTGTTCTAAATCATAAACATTCCGTACCACGTCTTACCACCCAGCATCGTTATGAATTTGGAGAGCTACAGTGAGTAGCAAAATCCGGTTTACAACGACTGGGGAGAATGATTGTGCTATTCACACTGTAGCCCCATAGGCCTACTGGTTGGATGGTGAGTGGGAAGCGGAATGATATTATGCATTAAAAAGTGGCAAAATATGCATGCCCATATGCTCTTAATAACCACCTTATATGCGCTAAAGATAACAAAATATGTACTATTAGAAGCGGAAACTGATTTTAGTTTAAACATTTTTATTTTCATTTATCGTTCACATACTTCGTCAATACCTACAAAATTTTAAATCTCTTGTAAGTTTTTAATTTGGAGTAAACAACAGCATTATATATTTACGAATAAGGAAATAATGTTATTCTATTGCATATAAACTCCAAAATCTGTAACTTCAGTTTTTGCTCATAGTGGAGTTGCAATAAGCCACAACATATATATATTTTTTTTAATTCTGAGAAAACGAAGTTTTTTTTTTTTTTTTTTTTTTACAAGAATATATTTATAGGTAGAAAGCTGAAACACGTAACAGAACAATGACTCCAATAACGAGTGCTTTATTCAATGCTGTGATGCAGCTGTATTGTCAGATTGCAGTAGGCCTAAGTAGAATAAAATTGAAAAGTGACACCATTGTCTCCGTTTTTCGTAATTTTCATATCAGTATTGTGATTTCGCATTTTTAGCATTATTTCAAGAGTCCATTGATAACAATTAACACATACAATCATAAGCACTAATAGCGGAAATTATCTCTTATTGAGGTTCTGGCCGGTATATACAGATACGGAAATAAAATTTGGAGCTTTCTTAATAATAATAATAATAATAATAATAATAATGATGATAATAATAATGATAATTATAGATTTATTTTTCCTGGCAGAGTTAAGGCCATTAGGCCTTCTCTTCCACTCAACCAGGATCAAAGCACATACTTACAGGGAAATACATACCCGTATTAATGTGTTTCGTTTACAACATACTGCGCATGTGCAGTAAACAAGAACTTCTTTATATAAGTTATTCTACTTGTGGAGAGTCGTGTGAAATTGTTACCTACAGACATGCGAACTTCCAACAAGAGACTCGCTCCAAATTTTAATTCCGTATCTGTACATCATTATCAGGCAGTACATCTCACATGACGGTATGTGTCAGAGGAAGAAGAATGTTTGTATAGGCTATACCTGAGGCCTGATGGGTATAATATGTCTCTAGTCAGCGATGTATGCAATGAAGGGGAAAGGAACTGGCCACCCTACCCCATTATCTCTTGGCTTGATTGTCGCATGAATGATGCCTTGTTGGTGTCAATGTGAGGTTCGAACCTGTCTTCGGACAGTTGACAAGCAAAACACCATACCAATCGTCTATAGAAAGGCGTATAACCTATAGGACATATAGGACATTTATCCAATTTTCTCATTAAGTATTTAATATGATAAACACAAAACGATCATACACTATTAGCGAATTTGTCCTTTCACGCGAACTGTGAAGTTAAAAGGTAAATCGAATATCTGCGGTAGATTTCCTTTTGTTTATTTTTTTTAAGTTGCTTAGAAGTAGGCCTTCTATGTACGAAGTACCCTGTTAACGTATGGAGTTAAAGGCTTTTCTACTGTAAAATCTTAAAAGAATTTCCTTCAACTGAACTCTAAACGTAAGCGTTCACTCCTCGGACGAATAGGCCACAACGGATATTTTAAGTGAAGTGCGTTCACTACGGCTCTACCTCATCGCCTCATCGGATTCCCTATCAGCTGTTTAAAACATATGACGTATGATATTGACATTGCTGAAAACAGAGAAGTTTTGAGGTTAGATCTATTAATCACGAGTGTTAGCGAATAAAAATTTGTAATTGTTTCATACTTCTTAATTGAAGAAACGAAAGAGATATTGGTTACATACTAGGCTATATATGTAAGAAACGACTTCATTACTGTAATGGTAATGCCTCAAATTATCTTACAATTCTTCGCAGTTTTCTACAAGCGAAATAAGTTTTCTGTCTGCCATTTTGGAGCGACACTGAACATGGCACAACATAATAGTAACAGTTGAGCAATTAAAATTGATTTATTAAAGGAGGCTATGATCGCACGCATCGGAAAAGTTGCTCATCCGAGAAACGTGGACGGATTTACCAATAGCCAATGCATGCGATACGATGTAGTGAACGCGGTTACGTAACAATTACAGCAAAGATTGTCTTTTTCCGATCCGTCCAATGAGTGCGATACGATGTAGTGAACGTTTACCTTAAGACTTTATTATATTTTCGGACAGTCATTACATTGTATATTTGGGTAGCCTCGTACAATGTACAGTATAGGCCTACATCTTATCTAGATTCTACCGAGACAGTTGGTAACAATTCCGGGGATGAGGGATAAAAACTCCTGGTGTAGTAGTGGATATTTATTTCCTCTCTGTCATCCCCGCTTCTCCCTCCTGCTATTGGATCACCGCAGACTTCCTGCATGCTCTAGCCAGGGCAATACCGGACTTCCTGAAGACTTCAAATCTCCCAAACATCTAAAGAGGTAATTCATTCGGGCATCAAACGGAGCGTGTGAAAGCGATATCAACCCTCAGTACACAAAATTGCATATGGGGAGATACAAAATATCTCTGACTCGGATGTAGTTATTTGTTTGATACATGCGTCAGAATACGTTCATTGAAGGCAACTACCCCGCCCATCGCGGACCCAGCGACACAGTCTGCAGAGTTTTCTATTCGGCGTCATGCAGTCTGAGAAGCTCATCCCACTAGTGAATTTCATCTGTCTGTTGTAACGAGGTTTTCGTTTAAATTTCTTTTCGCACAATAAAATTTTCTGGATGGATTTTCCCTACTCTCATCTTTCTTTCTATGTTCTCTTTATTTCTTTCCTCTTCGTTCTCAATTTTTCCTTTTTCTGCTTCTCTTTTACGCTATTTTTTCTTCAATCTCTCATTTTATTCCATGTGATATTTTTAAACTACAGGTACTATTTGAAAAGGATGAAAATTATGGTACGGCGATAAGGGAGAAATTACGAATTGAAAATGGAAAAAAAAAAAAAAAAAAAAAAAAAAAAAAATACCGGTATTCTAAAAGACTCAGACCTGTCTCAAAGCTCAAGTCCACACCACACACTAGTGACTAGCAACTAGGTGACTTGTAAACTACACACTAGGGAGCTTTGGAAACGTATCCTTGAAACACGACCTTCTTTATAGACTATTTTTCTAAAAACCATGACATCACGGTGCAGCACTGAATTAAGAAGGCAGTGTCCTAATTCAGCTTCATTACGAGTTATGTGGAAAAGATAAGGGCTTAATATTTAAATAATGTTTAAAACATTCTAAAGAAGGTACTAACAATGTCAATGTTCAAAGTTCACGTGTTATTCTTTACATTATTTCACTTCCAAAGCATTTTCAGATTTCATAACCCCAATTGCTGATGAGGAATCCATGTTTGTTTAGTGAACAAGTCATCAATCAAATAAGCATTTTCGTTTACTAGCTACTACGGATTTGATTGCTATGCACTATGTAGATTTGGATCATGACTTCTGACGTCACATCCGGCTTTTTAGACAACTATCTAGTTCACTTCATCGAAAAATGTAGCTTTGAGACACGGCCTTAGTTCATAATCATTGTGTTCATCACAAATCTTATAACAACAGTCCAGATCACAACTTGCTCCCATTTGCTGATAAGCAATTAGCCCAGGCATGCCCACCATCACGCAGAAGAGAAGAGGGTGGATTTACCCCTTTCATTCGTTACTGAACCATAACTAGAACTAGGAACTTGGTACCGAAACCATTAAGTTATGTGAACTTGCACTATATCTCTACCGCGGCCACCGGCGTGGCTCAGTCGGTTAAGGCGCTTACCTGCCGGTTTGAAGTTGTGCTCGGGCGCAGGTTCGATCCCCGCTTAGGCTGATTACCTGGTTGGGTTTATTTCGAAGTTTTCCCCAACCGTAAGGCGAATACTACGCAATCTATGGCGAATCCTCGGCCTCATCTCGCTATCATCAATCTCATCGACGCTAAATAACCTAATAGTTGATACAGTGTCGTTAAATAACCAACTAAAAACTATATCTCTACCAAATGAACAGTAGTGACACAGCTCTAAACATCGACAAACCAGCGCAACAAAAATGTACAGTCGGGTGGTAATCAAACTTATGTATGGTCCATGGCCACAGAACAAGAAACACAATCAGCAAATATGTCCTTAATATAAAAGGCACTAATTCTTAATTAGAACTTTTGTAATTTTCAATCTAAAATAATTTATGCATGCGTATAAAAGTAACAAATCAAATACATACGGCAGTGTTATGTCTGCACTTGTTACAATATTAATAATGTGCATTTTCAGTTCATCAAAAGAAATAATCCTATGTCCAGAAAAACTATTTGTATGAGGAAAATGTTTGTTCTACGTCACAAGATGTGACTGAAGCAAATCTATATATATATATATATATATATATATATATATATAGTATTTATTAATATACAGTATCAAGCTGGGTAACTTTCGGTGCTGGACCCCGGACTCATTTCACCGGCATTATCACCTTCATATCATTCAGACGCTAAATAACCTAGATGTTGATACAGCGTCGTAAAATAACCCAAGAAAATAAAATAAAATACAGTATCAAGTGAATAATAGCTTTGTGAATCTCATAGTTCATCTCGTTTGTTGCACATCATACGAGTATTAAACCCATAATTCTTTTCAAGGACACTTTTCCTATTTTCTTTAATGATTATTGGTATTTCTGCGGACTGGTAGGCCTATACACGCTTGAACAATATTATTATTCCACATATCTCACTGCTTCAGTCATTTCTACATTTCTGGACTCCAGCAGAATGTTTGTTTTAGGTAGAGACAGTCAAAATTCTTGAATAAAAGGGGTTAAAATTCTTGGTTAAAAAGGATAGGAATTATTGAGTGAACACGAAAATTTCTTGAGTAAACCTGAAATTTTCACCCTGTTTTATTAAATTATTATGTTGCTTAAGATAATTGACAATTATAATTATATATTCAAAGTTTTACGTTTACAACAATTCTAAGATACTTAACATTATTTAACATTCAAAGTTGTACGCAGAAAACAGTTCTAAGTTTGTCATTGTAAGGTTTCTTCTTCTATTTGTTAGCACACACGAGAACTGTGAAAAAAAAAAAAAAAAAAAAAACGTTCACAGTCAACATTAGAAACTGGAACCCATATAGCTTGGAGTGCTCCGTCCACAAAATCACTGTGATCTTCACGTAACTACAGCAAATCTTCTCTCACTGAAAGTCCAGGACTATTTTTAACTATGTCTTTCAGTTCGCTGTATGCATGTACTGCTACATTAGGCGATAGATTCTTTAAGGTTGGCACCTGATCAAAGAGAGGTTTCAAACTCCTTTCAGTTGCATCAAACCGTTTACGAACCATTTCAACTCACGCCATTTAGCGCCAGCAATCCAAACCTTGTACATTTTTCAAACAGAACTTCTAAAATTTCCAAATTTAGATAATATATTTCTTAATTGCTGAAAAATTGCGTCTTGTCGGAATAACGACAGAAAATATGCTGAATTCGTGAGTCATAGGATTTTTGCAATTTTTTGCGAGTGTTACGTGAGTTGAAACGTGTAATTATATGATTTTTTTTATGTGAACCATGTTTTAAACTATGTTTATTTGGTTTTTAGGTTTTTCGCTATTTCGCGAGTCACGAATTTTGAATGTCTCTAGTTATAGGCAATACAATTGTTGGAACGGATATTGCAACATACGAATTGTACATATATTGAAAAATAATTAAGTAGAGGTACTCCGCGTGTTCCTGAACTACTATTCATCTTATAAATTATATTTCCACATTACATAATTTCCAGTAAAATTTTTCTTCATTTGCTACTATAATTACCAGCAATTCAACAATTGCTTTCAACTTCGTGTGATTGAGAATTCAACTTCTGTCATATTGAAAACCGCTCATTAAACTGCACATCTCCATTGCGAAGGTTAGTGCATAATGAAACAGCTTATCTACTGTGCATATTATTGTTATGCAATGAAGTTTAATCACATTAATCCACAATGATCCAAGTCAGTATATCCGAAAACTGGCAAATGTGATGAACTGTCACCATTCCACCATCGTGCGACATTTTCATTCAATGGATAAGGTTCAAAAATCAGGTATAGGCCTATGGGTACCGCATGATCTAATCGAGTGACCATATGTTCATCTTTGCATGCTCGTCATCGATTGGCTCGTGAACAACATCGAACATTCCTATCCAATATCATTACTGGTGACGAGAAATGGTGTCTTTATGCTAACATAAGGAAAAGAAAGAAATGATTGAACCCGAACAAAAAAAAAAAAAAAAAACTCACCGTACAAAGACCAGCGCGCATCCACAAAAGATAATGTTACGCATCTGGTGGAACTGCGAGGGTGTGCTGTACTACGAATTGCTTCCCTGAGGTGTAACCATCACTGCCAACATTTATTGCCACCAACTGAGACGTCTTGCACATGCAATCCAAGAAAAGCCACCAACAAGACTGCGTGAAGTAATACTACTCCACGATAACACCGGTCCGCACCCTGCTAACCTTACACAAAACACTATCCAGGAGTTGGGTTGTGAAGTCATTCCGCTCCCACCTTATTCACCTGATCTTACGCCTTCAGATTTTCACCTTTTCCGTACTCTATCGAACAATCTTCAAGTAACTTCCTTTCCGGATGAAAATACGCTCAAAACATGGCTTGATGACTTCTTTAACTCAAAACCACGCGATTTCTACAGACGTGGAATCAAAAACTCCAGCGTCGGGAGACTTGTAAATAGTGAAGGAGAATATATTGATGATTAAGTTCTCTCTTATGTGTATCTGATGTGTTTAATAAACTTATGAAAAAACACTACGAATTTATGCACCAACTCAATTTTATATATATATATATATATATATATATATATATATTTTTTTTTCAGGTAGAAATTTTAAGCCGTTAAATAACAAGAGAGTGAGACAGAGAAAAATATATACTCTAATAGTAATGTAGGATGATTAAATTTGCAAAGCTAAAAAAAACAGTTTGATTAAACCCACATAGAGAGATGTAAACCATATCCTTGTTCACGTCTAGCAAAAGCAATTTTTACACAGAAAAAAATAAATTCACAATGAAACACAGAGTGCAGTACATGAAAGATGCCAGCCAAAATTCCAACATGAGTATTGGAACTGCTTCGAGGACGCAATCAGGTTTCTCTACTGTTAATAGTGACATTGCGGGAAGAATGTAACAATATTTAGTTTATTTATCATTTGCTATCTTTTAAAACTACAGGCAAATTATTCATGTTAATGTAGGACGAAAAGTCTCTGAATTGAAGAAACCCTACGTAAGAAACCCTACGTAAACGTTTCGAAATTGACGGAACAGGTAAGAATTTATTTAAATATAATTTTAAAGAGCGAAGACTATTCAGAAACTATTAGGGAATGACGTAAAATAGAGACACTATATCTCGTCCTCATCCTGGCAACAACTTTGCATGCAATCCTAACCACGCCGCATCTGGGACTCAAGTGCTGGCGCGCTGGTCTTTCATCCAGGAGGCCTGGGTTCGATCCTCGGCCGGCTCGTAATGGAATTTGAGGTGAACAAAGCAGAAGTTCTGGAGGCTGAGGCAGAATGGATTTACGAATGCACTCAGATCATCTGGCGAACTTGGAAAATCATTGCATATATACGGCGGACATTAATAATAATTATAATAATAGTAATAATAATAATAAATATATGGATCATTATGCGGAGACAAAGATGAAGGTAGAAAAGAGTAAAGATTGGAGAATGCTGGGTTTGCAGTGAAAGACCTGCCCTTGGACAGAAGACTATCAATAAATGAGTAATAATAATAATAATAATAATAATAATAATAATAATAATAATAATAACAATAATAATCGTAATAATAATAATAATAATAATAATAATAATAATAATAATAATAATAATAATAATAAGTTAATACATTGAGGAAGATTATTAGCATCTTGTTTATTTTTATTTTACTTTATTTAAATGCACCACCAACAGAAGAAAGCTTCCAATTATAGGTGGCTTACATTGATACATATACAAAATACATAATAAGAAAAAACAAAACAAAGAACACAAACGAAAGAAAGAAAATACATACCGGTAATAGATGCCAGAATATAATATTGCAGTTAATATAGTGCCAAATTTCAATATAATAATGCAGAATTATTTAAAAACTAGAGTAAAACACAGTATAATACATTTATTCATAATTTAAATATCTAAGGAAATACAATTCTTTTTAATATTGTATGAAATTTTCTAACTGTTAAACTGAAATCTAATTGAGAATCACAGTTTAAAGACAGAGAGTTGTAAGAATTACACATAACAAACAATGGAAAGTTCTTGAAAAAAAAACATTTCTAGGAATTGGAATAACAAAAGGTTGTCTGTGACGTAATTCTGTTCTGTTTACATTAAACTGAAGGAATTTAAGAAAATCACAGTTATTCAATATACCATTAGCAGTCTTACAGAGTAAAATTGGACTATTTATTAATAGTCTAGATTTTAAAGTTTTATAATGAAATCCAAAAAGTAACTGATTATATGAAATTTGCTTTTCATAAGACGACACGTGATGTTTTTTAAAATATAAATAACGTAAAAATATTTTCTGATGGGGCTGGAACTGAGGTGACCATATTACAGACGCATACTATAGCTTACTCTTAACTAGAGTTTTATATAGAGTAGGCCTATCAGTAGTATTTATATCTTTTAATTCTTTTGTATTTCTGATTATAAATCCTAATTTTTTATATTCATCAATTACACGTGATTTAAGTGCATTTTAAAACATAAGTTGTGTGTAAAATAAATACCCAAATCCTTAAATGATTCTACTCTAATTTCACACCATTAATTTCATACGAATTTTGAGTAATTGTCTTATTTTTAAGAATACGTCATAAAGCAACATTTATTACGATTTGTAATTTGTTAATTTGTAATACAACTGAATTCGCTAATACGACACCTGTTAAGCCTCCAATAATAAATAGGAATACAAATCCCAATGATCATAAACAAGGAGCTCTATAAGATAGTGTCCCATCCTTAATTTTACACTAATTAGACTATGGATGTGACGGTTATAGGCCTATGACAAACAGGTGGCCGCTACTGGATTTACCACCAAACTTTAATCCATAATTAGATACTGGAGCGAGGCGGACTGTGTGGAGTGACGCAATGAAAACAGAGGAAACGGGGAAAAAAACAATTAAAAAGTACGCGACCTTGAAAGGGAATTTGGGGCTGTGATGAATAATCTCTGCGAGTCCAAGCCTGTTTGCCACTTCTCTCACTTCTTTTTCAACGTTTTCTGTTGAAGGAACATAAGAGAATTTTGAAGGAGAAAAATAAAAATGGACGTAATCTAACAGCTACCACATGAGCGAAAACCTCGAGACATATCAAATGTGAGCAGTGTTGGAGCGTGTATAGCTCGCGCAAGGAATGATTACCGAAAAACAGTGGTGGCGTTACTGTCTGTTATGACATGTGTATGTAGGCACGCCGACGGAGCGAGGGGTAGGGGCAGATGGAAGTACTGCCTCTTCCAAGAAGATGAACAGATGGGGACATCGCCTGTGGAAATGAAGAGCGTAGCAAGAGAAAAATTCGAAGCGAATTAAACGCGCAACATTATGTTTACGAATAAAATAATGATACTCTGCGAGGGGAACGCTCCATCACTACATAATAAAATAAACGCAGTTGGAACAAGACACGTATTCACATACAGTGGAACTGAAACTAAAACCGTAATGCAACTATCACAAATCAAGGCTGATTCTATCGATATCGTTTCCCTTCCGACTGTACTCTTGAATACCATTCAAGTTATCTAGTGACCTTTCCTGTCGCCCGCTCTTCCTTATCGAATTGTTTCGCTCCCATTAATATCGTCGGTGATCCCTGTTTGCGAGATCTATAAAAATCACGAGGCACGAAGTTGATCTTACACATCTGTTACCATGGTACTTTTTGATTTTTTCATTTCGTTTATTGTGTTCCATAGATCCTACATTATCAATGAAGCCTTAAGATGTGGAACAAGTCAAAATTTTACAAGGTTACAAGTGACGTCAGAGAAAATCTTTTGTGTAAAACGTTATAATTTTTTTCTTCTTGTAGGTCGAATATAAATATTTCACGTCGACAACTGTTAAATATTTTTGTTTAATAAGAGATATGTAATTGTTTACATTAATAATGTACTCAATACCGGGCAGGAAGTCATTAATAGGTAATTTTTACACTTGTGCTAATGTGTTACTGAATTATTTTTGTGTCGTAAGAGGACACATATCGTTATTTTGTGGTCAAGTACTCCATTTGCCAATTTATCCCTCTACACTACTGCACCCTAATGAAGGTCATACAAGTACGTTATCTTCAGAGTACTATGTATATATGTGCGTCCGTTTCGTCTGCAATATTCGCCGGGCTGATCACGTAACACCATCCCTCGAAATGTTGTCCTGGCTCCGTCTAGAAGATCGTAGGAAAATCCACTGTCTTTCCCTTCTCTTTCACATATTGCATTTCTCCACTCCTGTCTATCTTGCGTCTCGTTTTCAAAATTTATCCACCCATCATAACCTAGACCCACGATCACAACACTCCTCAATTTTATCCATTCCCTCCCACCGGACATCCTCATATTCATCTTCTTTCACTGTAGCTGTTCCTCGGCTTTGGAATTCCCTACCGAGTAATGTCAGGGACTGTCAGACATCAAACCAATTTAAGAATAGACTAACGAATCATTTTTCTAACAATTCTTGTTAACAATATTAGCTGTTTCAGGTTTCTCAATGTTTAATGGTTATATATATCACAGATAAATATCTAAATTATCTCATTATTATTATTATTATTATTATTATTACTACAAACTACTACTACTACTACTACTACTACTACTACTACTACTACTACTACTACTACTACTACTATTATTATTATTATTATTATTATTATTATTATTATTATTATTATTATTATTATTATTATTATTATAACTATTTCTTACCAATGTTTATTAGTGTCACACTAACATTACTTATCCAACTTTCATTATTCACTTTCATGTTGTTTTATGGTCTAGATATTAATGTAATAACTATGTAAGCAATTGTTTTCAATTAGAATTAAAGTCTGGCTGGGCGGAAGAGAAGGCCTACTGGCCTTAGATCTGCCAGAATAAATAAATAAATAATAATTATTATTATTAATTATTATTATATGGAATCCTGCGGTGGCAGAGTGGTCAGACCTTCAGCGTGTTACGAAGGTGTTCCGGATTCGAGTCCTGATTAGGCCTGGGATTTTTTTACTGAAAAATCCATAGTGACACTTGTTGAGGAGAAGTTCGCAGTTGGGGTCTTTCTCGGGATTCCCCCGTTTCCCCATATTAGGCATCTGCATCATTCCGTCAACATTTCTCCATTTCGTCATCATTCCATAGCATTCTCCGAACGCCGGCTGGCGACGCACGAAGGTGACTGGCTTAGGGACGAGTGGGGTGACCTTCTCGAAAGCTGGGTACGTAATGAACCTTAATGTAGTCAGCCGGTGTGGGTTAGAGAATGCGCCTAACTTGAGGGTCAGCGAAATAGATCGTAAAACGTCGCAGTGCTGGGCCATAGTGACACCTCCCTAAAAGTTCCATTCCATTCCTACGTATATACGCCACGGGACGTACGAACATGCACTTTTAATTTGTAACCTCCTAATATGGTAGTTGTTTACTGTTCTATCAAAGTTCATAGGAATAATACTTATGTCATTTTCCAGCAATACGATCATGCCACGCTATCAGTATTATTCTGTTTTCGTGACAAGAATCCCGGTCACGCTGACACTCTTTTTCACCCACCCGTGTCCTCCATTTATCATTGATGCATTGCCTACTCTCGCAGGGGTGGGGATGGTATCTACGTTCAGGGCTATACAGATCGATGCTCGTGCGCACTGTCAAATCAAAAGAGAATACAAATCGAGTGTTTAACGATTATTTTAACCGGAAGTGGATTTTAATAATACATAAATAAAAGTGCAAGCTTTTCTATTGGTGAAGTTATCCAACATCGAACTGTAATGGAATATCTGATAATTAACAAAAGTCAACTTACAAGACTTATGCAGGAAATATTATAAATTTTCTACTCCTACAGA
The DNA here is from genome assembly GCF_040183065.1 of Periplaneta americana. Taxonomy (NCBI): domain Eukaryota; kingdom Metazoa; phylum Arthropoda; class Insecta; order Blattodea; family Blattidae; genus Periplaneta; species Periplaneta americana. The sequence continues at coordinate 106,306,592 of NC_091121.1, forward strand.
ATTATCTATTGGTTAATAAAAGAGAAAGAGGCCACAAAGGGGAAAGAAACCAAAGGAAAAAAATTCGATCCGGTGCTGTGGATTGAGCCTCGGCGTAACTCAGTGGTACAGCACCCAGCGCGTAGAACTGGGGGGTTCTGGGTTCGATCCTTAACGCCGGAGCTAATTTTTCTCCGTTATTAGGTAACAAATTACGCAGGAAAGTTTATACGATTTTCCAGTTAAAATGTATCCACTCCGTATTGAGCCTTTAAGACATTATAATTTCAATGCTAAGAGTATTTTGGCATTTACAAGGTTCCACATGTGCAGGAAAAGAATATTTACCCACAGCAGCAGTTATTAGCATATTTGTAGCCATATGGCAAATAAAGAGTCAAAGGTTTGACCCTATCCTCTTGTAAGGCTGTGGTCACAATGCATTCGTAAACAAACAAATGCATTGAGTTAAGTCAGGGATGTATAAGAAACAGTGCGTGAACGACCTTCGATTACTTCGCGTGCTACCTATGGTCCGTCCCAGGAATCTGTGGAGTAGAAAGACGAAACAAGACTTAATCGCAAGTGGTATGTGGGAGAGTTAGGGTCAATGATAGCTCTGGGGGGAGGTATTAGTTGAACGAAACTAGCAATCGCTTGCAGGGATTGGATCATTTCTATCTGAACTCTACACTACCTTCTACCACGAGCATCTTACCCCTTAGCAGCCTCGAGCTGATGCTGCCCGCAATACATTCCGGCACAGATAGACTCTGCCCCCATATGCGTGAAGTTACTCCACAGAATCCTGGGATAGACCATATCTGCATTGTATATTCCTGTACAGGTAAGCTATAAATAAGTAGGCGAGACCTGGCATGTGAGCTGTGCGAGAGGGGAAAGAATGAGCTATCAGAAAGTGAATTTGTTTCAGGATGGTTACTATTATACAGACACGGAAGTTCATCTCAGACTAGAGCATATTTTTTTCCCTCCATTCCCAATGGTGATATAACCACGGCACATGATAAAGACACAGGACAGGTCTTACCTCCTGTACTGCAGCAGTGACTAAAAGACAAACAGTTCTGAACATGGCTCCCAAGCTGAAACTAGCCAACTAGGTATTTGGTTCAATATTAACACGTGAAAGTAATCACCATACATTACATCGATGGTGTTTAGGTAAAAGGGCTTAACCCTCATTTTTTAAAAGTAACTTTTTGCTGTAATTAGTTCAAATTTAATTACAAAACGCGAAGATATGTTTCTTGACATTTATGTTTACATTCCTTCATATAAAGTAGCTAATAATAACGTGTTAAAATTTAATTATAGCTGTTTCTGAAAAATTTTTCTTTTGTGGGATAAACCCTTTTACCTGAACACCATCGATTTCCCTAAAAGACAAGGGTGAACAAAATGAACTTTAAATAAAATCGAGTTACAATAATTCTTTACACTTTTCTTTGCTTTTTAATAAGTGCAATAAAATTATTTTCGAACAGAAGATGTTATATATGCGATTTTGAATAACCACCAAACGTTACTTGTAATTTTCAGTATCAATTTGAAAATAAGTGCGTCCATGTAGCCTATAAAGCTTCTCAAACAGCTGGAGTACATCATCTTTGCCATTATAGGTTGCAGCCGCCATAGGTTGCAGCCGCCAAATTACTCTTCAAGGTACGACCACTCATATAAATTGAGGGAAAGAAGGCAGAGGACGGACAGTGGAAAGTTTTCTTTTCTCAATCGTATTATCAGGGACTGGAATGCTTTACCTGCAGACTTACTAAAGGCTTCACCAACAACCAAAAATGTATTTAAAAATAGGCTTAAGGACCTTACTAATAGACGGTAATTATACACAGTATTTAAAGGTTCTAAATAATATGTTCTTATTGAAGTATTGTATCAGTGAAAAATTATGTTGTGTCAGTGAAGTGTGTAGTGTGAGTGAAACGTGTTCCTGTCAGTGAAGCTTTATAGTTTATAGTGGCAGTGCAAAGTATTTGAACAGTGAAATGTTTTTGAAGTGTTAGTGAAATCAGGATAGAATCAGTGAAATGTGTCGTAGTTCCAGTGCAGTGAGTGAGATGACAGCGAAATGAGTGTAATGTTGAAAGGTACTTGTGCAGATATGAACATATCATCATCGTGGGTTTTAGTTCGAACTTAGTTTTAAGATACAAATTAGACTCATTTCAAATGTTATTTTAAGTGATCGTTTCATTTAATTTAGGATATTCCCTGTTATTATTATTATTATTATTATTATTATTATTATTATTATTATTATTATTATTATTATTATTATTATTATTATAAATTATTGTTAGTATTAATTATTAGTATTATTAATTGTATTTTTAATTAATAAGTTTATTATTGTCATTATTGAGTGTAATTAGTTATCACTGCCACCGGGTATATACCCATTGCAGTGTGAATAAATACATACATACATACATGCATGCATACATACATACATACATACATACATACATACATACATACATACATACATACATACATACATACATACATACATTATAATAGCGATAGTGTTATACGAAAATAAACCTTTTAAGACGTAATTTCGTCAGAAACACTTCTTCGATTTCCGTCTCACACTACGCTTTACGTCTTTGAAGAAGCAAATCTAAGTATAGCGCGCTTACCATCATCGAAGAGCTTGCCCCTTTTCCTTGGATTTTTAGGCTCATCAATTATTATATAATATATGCTTCACATACCTGTAGACCTACGTAGGTATGTACTGCTGAAAATCGAAATAATTTTCAATGTAAAGAATCCTCCGATACATTTCATAATTTAAGGAATTTTAAAACTAAGTCGACATTATACGTCCATTTCAATAATGTAGTCTGTGAAAGATCAATTATTTCTAGCTACAACAGGAGAAAATTTTCTGCTCTACCTGACTTGTGCATGTAAAATTTTTGCACCGTTACTCCTCTTTCGCTGCCTTATAGTAGAAGAAAGGAAGAAACCCGCGTGCAGAGAAATCTGTCCATGGCGCGCGTTTTGCCACACAGACTTAAATATGCATCACTGAGTTAAGTGGAGACGGTCACAGCAGACTACTGTCCTTATGAGTACTGTAGTTATGTCGTATCCCAGCTTGCCCTAACGGTTTTTGTTGCCCCTCTGTAAAGACTGGTGGCTTGATTGTTAGGCTCTTTCCTGAAAATATTTTCTGTACTGAATTGGAAGCCTACGTAATATTATACAACTGTTTAAAATAATTTAAAGAAAAAGGACCCGTTAAGTATCTATCACGTGATTTTCCCTGTTTCGACGACCCTGCAACATAGCACTCGGACAGACAGTAGAAGAGTCATGCTGCACTGACGTGTATGGACGTGTTTAAAAAAACTGACAGTAGAAACCAAATTATTTTTCTTCTCTCGGCAGTGTACAACAGTCTGTTATGTGTTTGATGCTAAGCATAACTATCTCATCACTACCTTGTTTTTACCTTAATGCTGAGCACAACGATCTCATCACCGCCTTGTTTTTAACTTGATACTAAGCAAAACGATCTCATCATTGCCTTGTTTTTAGCTTGATCTTAAACACAACGATCTTATCACCCCCCTTGCTTTTAGCTTATGCTAAGCACAAAGATCTCATCATTACCTTGTTTTTAGCTTGATGATAAGCACAACGATCTCGTCATTGTCTTGTTTTTAGCTTACTACTAAGCAAAACGATTTCATCACTGTCTTATTTTTAGCTTGATGCTAAGCACAACGATCTCATCACTGCCTTGCTTCTGGTTTTATGCTAGGCACAAAGATCTCATCATTGCCTTGGTTTCAGCTTGATGCTAAGCACAACGATCTCATCACTGCCTTGTTCCTAGCTTGTTGCTAAGCACAGCGATCTCATCACTGCCTTGTTTTTAGCTTGATGCTAAGCACAACGATCTCATCACTGTCTTGTTTTTAGCTTGATGCTAAGCACAACGATCTCATCACTGCCTTGTTTTTAGCTTAATGCTAAGCACAACGATCTCATCACTGCCTTGGTTTCAGCTTGATGCTAAGCACAACGATCTCATCACTGCCTTGTTTTTAGCTTAATGCTAAGCACAACGATCTCATCACTGCCTTGTTTTCAGCTTGATGCTAAGCACAACGATCTCATCACTGATTTTTTTTAGCTTGATACTAAGCACAACGATCTCATCACCGCCTTGTTTTCAGCTTGATGCTAAGCACAACGATCTCATCACTACCTTGTTTTTAGCTTGATGCTAAGCACAACGATCTCATCACTGCCTTGTTTTTAGCTTGATGCTAAGCACAACGATCTCATCACTGCCTTGTTTTTAGCTTGATGCTAAGCACAACGATCTCATCGTCATCACTGCCATGTTTTCAGCTTGATGCTTAGCACAACGATCTCATCACTGCCTTTTTTCTTAGGATATAATAATTTATTTATTTAATTTAGTTCTTAGCTTGATGCTAAGCACAACGATATCATCACTGCCTTGTTTTTAACTTAATGCTAAGCACAACGATCTCATCACTGCCTTGTTTTTAGCTTGATGCTAAGCACAACGATCTCATCACTGCCTTGTTTTTAACTTAATGCTAAGCACAACGATCTCATCACTGCCTTGTTTTCAGCTTGATGCTAAGCACAACGATCTCATCACTGCCTTGTTTTTAGCTTGATGCTAAGCACAACGATCTCATCGTCATCACTGCCATGTTTTTAGCTTGATGCTTAGCACAACGATCTCATCACTGCCTTTTTTTTTAGGATATAATAATTTATTTATTTAATTTAGTTTTTAGCTTGATGCTAAGCACAACGATCTCATCACTGCCTTGTTTTTAACTTAATGCTAAGCACAACGATCTCATCACTGCCTTGTTTTTAGCTTGATGCTAAGCACAACGATCTCATCACTGCCTTGTTTTTAGATTGATGCTAAGCACAACGATCTCATCACTGACTTGCTTTTGGCTTGATGCTAAGCACAGCGATCTCATCACTGCCTTGTTTTCTGCTTGATGCTAAGCACAACGATCTCATCACTCTCTTTCTTTTAGTTTGATGCTAAACACAACGATCCCATCAAGTCTTGTTTTACTTTCACTAATGAAAAGCTTGATAATGAGAAACTCATTTATTTAGAACGTACTGACAAAATTAAAGTGGTGCTCCGTCAGTCTTTCGAACAAAGTGTGAAACTCGCCCTATCCTCCTTCATCCTAAACTAATTGTGTTCACACAATAGCTTCTATTGCCCTCTAATAATAATAATAATATAATAATAATAATAATAATAATAATAATAATAATAATAATAATAATAATAACTCATTTTCAGTACTGATAGGCGGTTAACTCTGCCATCCCAGGAATTTGAACTGGTGTCAGCAGTCGTCGTAAGCCAGCGTTGTGTAACTGAGTTCCCAAGGTGGCTATAAACGATGGTTATGCTGGAAAAGGAAAGGGTAGTGGAAAGATAATAATAGATTTGAGAAAACAAATCACGACATTCGCCATTCTCCTCTCCTCGACCACTAATTTGCAGAATGTCAATTCGAACGGACGGCTTCAGTCAGAAAAACTGTCCAAGTCATTTCATATTTATCTTCGGGATTAAAATTCACGCGTAGAGGTTTTCATAAGGATTGTATGTCCAAATGATCAACTATCTTGTAAATGCAAAAGAAATTTATTCCGTGTCTTCCATACACACATAACCAAAAATCAAGCAGAAAGAGAAATGCATATCGCTGTTAAAAGAACATAGGGTCACCACGACAAGAAATTCTATATTAGGACATGTAATCTAAAATAAGAGGACATTGCTGAAAAAGGAGAACTTTTTAAAAATTGGCATGAACAAAATTAAAGATAAAAACAATGGTTCACCTTACTCAGTTTTCGCACTAGTTGCTGGATCAGTATTACATCTGTACCCTACTTATCGGTGGAGCCCACTTTGTGCACAAGAGCCTGAAGAGACAAACTTATATCTTGTAACAAATAACTATGGAACTGTTCACAGGACATGTGCTTGAAATTATATTTCACCATGATGATACCTCTGACTGTCCCCTTTAGCATGCGATTTCGTTCTTTTTTCCATTGAGCAGATATTAGGGAAAATACTCTCTCAGCACTTCCATTGTGACTTGGGATAAATAAATAGAATTGACATATTTTTAAGAGTTCTGAGAAAGTTTCAGTGCTCGCACAACTATTGGAATTGAAGAATTTGCACCATTGTTTACCTAAACTTAAATATTTGTCAAAACTAACTTGATTGGCATATATTTGTATATTGTAGAATAAAATTGATAAAATAGCTTAGAATCATGAATAGTGACTTTTTAGAGTGTAAGAATTCAATACATGTCAATATGTCATCATATTTTATGTTTTTATATGCTCCAGCTTCAACCATTGAAAGCAGTTAAATTCTTCCATAGGTTTTCACTATTTGTTTACATATTCTATGCATAATATCGCACATTATTCAATATTCATATTAATTCTAGTTGAAATGCGAAATGCCGGACATTTCAAATTTTTTTAAACGCCTGCCGGACAGGATAAAATGATTAAAAAAGAGGACATGTCCTCCTTTTGCCGGACGGATGGTAACCCTAAAACAACATCGTCAATATAATTAATTTGTCCGTAACTTCCCGTGAGGAACTATTGGACAGAAAACAGTAAAGTTAAAAGATCAATTTGATTGGAGACCAGGTCGAATGGTTATAAACTGCGGTTACGATTCATCGCTTTTCGCATATAATCAGTGATTACGATTAACAGTAATCATAATCATTACAAGTGTACTTGTTAGTAACTTCGTTATCTAAAGATATTCCTTAGATCAAGGATTCCCAAGACAGCCCAAGCACGGCTAGTGTTACAAGCAAACATTCTCATGGGGGGCAGATAAAAAAAGTTAATTGTTTTTCTTCCATCATGTTAATAATGTCGAAACAAGAGCATATACAAATTTTGGCCACTCGAGCGCAATTACGAGGGTCGTAGAGAAGGTAAATTTCCCTGGGGGCTATTTACAGAAAGAAAACACAATTTTATGGAAAAATTCGGACATTCTGCTATCCACTACTGCAGGCATGTCAATTGATGCCCAAAGGAGCAAGCGCGCGCTTTAGAACCCAGGAGAGCCTGAGCGCTTTACAGCGGAAAGGAAAGAGACAGACGAAAGAGGTGGTATACGCCACTTGGTCGAGCTATATTCAGGGATGGCCAGCACTGATTCAATAGATAAAAGGAAGAACTTATTAAAACTGTATCCATGTTAATTTTTAGATTTTCCTGAGAAGTATAAGTGCATTATAAGAATGTAAGTTTTAATTTTAATGCTCATTTTTCACAAGTTTGATTTTTTTATTCAAAAGAAATATTTTCTCAACTTTTCGTATAGAAAAGTGAAATTTTCAGGCATAGGCCTATTTATTTAGTAGCCTTACAGAATGTTTTCGTAACTCTAATATACCGTATATACGTATTACTGAAGATAGTGTATTGAAAATTTTGAAAATATTAGCATTGAAATTGTTTGTAAGGAAATGAATTAACAAAGCAACTACTGTTACATCATAAGCAAAAGATACGTGCCCATGTACGTCTCAGCTCTATAGCTTCAGCAGATTTAGAGAAAATAAATTAATATTCTGATGATAGGAAGTTGCTCACAAATATCACCTTAAAAGCATAATGCGATAAGAGTTTTGTTATGTAATATTAGTTACACTTAAAACAGATACAGTACCTAGGTAACTTTGCTTTGTACTGCAATATTGTTTTGATTAGTTTATTGATTACTTTTGTGAGGCTAAAGATACCATCAATATAAATTCCAACTTATCATGTTATACTCAATCTCTTTCTTTGGAATATCACTATCTTTATGAATGATGTGTTTCATCCACTTAATACAGTATAATATTATACTACTATGGAATTTAAGTGAATATTCCTTCTTAATTCTCTATTATGTTATTAAGATTTAAAACACAAGTGCAATATTAAGAAATCAGTGTTAGTACTTTTGTTTTACAGACAAAATAGATAATATTAAACAGAAAGAAGCCGTATAAAAATAACGACATAAAATTTCACGTTCCGTTTGTAGTTTGTGCACCATTGTTTTCTTAATCCAACAGGTTGCTTATTCATATACACAACCCTTCCTCTTTCCATACTTAGCGCTTGCTGCCCGCGCACGACGTCAAGGTCAGATAAATGCGCTTGCTTTGACATCACTGCACTACTGTGTACAGGTAGCTGACGGACTCCAACTGCTCCGAACTCCTAGAGTACAAGTGAGGAGTTTCATGACTGATATCGGGCCGCTTGGCAAAGCCTGCCTTAGATGCTCTTCATCGTTTTATCATTAGTGCAGCTGTACAACAAAGTGAATGCTTAGCAATATGCCGGATGCATCGTGTCCAGATTTGATAGATACAAGTTTATGAAACAGGTCGATGTGTACAAATATGTCTGTATACACACAGACACACAAATAAGAGAAACATTCCAATGCAGCAATTATATGGGACGGGTTCAGGAATGGAATGTTGGAATGCGACTTGCCTCTTTTTATTTGAGAAGCCTGCATCGTAGCAGAGTGGTATTAACAGTTCACAAACAATTCTATTACTGTAAAGCAGCATTTCCCAAACAGGGGGTCACGATCCCAGGGTCATGGTGCCCTATCAAGGGGTCGCGAAATAAACATAACTTAATGGGAATAAAAGGAATAAGACATATTTCCTGAGAAAAATTAACACATATATTAAAACACATTTATTAGACACTCAATTGCTTGAACACATTTATTTAAAAACTACATTCCCAATTCCAACTGTGGCGGATGCATTTGTTTTTCATTTCGATAACAGCAGGCAGTATGAGGTTTTTCGCAATCGTGTGAAGCTTACTCAACTTAGTTACCCTTAATGATACGCGATAAGGTACTTCAAGTATTACATTATCACTCTGGCTTGTTGATTTTTCGAAATAGATAATTTCCTTTCGAAAAATTGCAATTACTTATTTTTAAGAGACGAGTGATCGCTTCCCAAGTGCTGGGCGAAATCTGATGTCATACTTTCGGCGGATAGGACTTTAAAGCAAACAACCGTCACAGCTTACCACTCGATTAAATAGTAACTTTAACGATAATTTTTATAATAATTTTTATTGCTAGAATAAAGACATACCGGTATATATGGTGTAAGGGGCATAAGTGCTGTTCTTTTCACAGTCGTCGGGGACGGTCTACAGCAGTGATGTCAAAGCAAGCGCATTTTTCTAACCTTGACGTCGTGCGCGGGCATCAAGCGCTAGGTATGGAAGGAAGAAGGATTGTGTATATGAATAAGGAGCCTATTGGATTAAGAAAACAGTGGTGTACAAACTTCAAACAGAAAGTGAAATTTTATGTCGTTATTTTATATGGCTATTTGCTGTTTGATATTATCTATATTGTCTGTAAAACAAAATATTAACACCAGTTTCTTAGTAATGCAGTTAATAAAATATTAAAGAATAAGAAGGTATATTAACATAAATTTCGTAGTAGTAAAACTATACTATATTAAGTGAATTAAATAATTAAATATCGCTAATAAAATTACGAAAATAATTACATCAGTAGGTATATCTAGCAGAGAGTTAATATTAGTTTAAATAAATATTTGTGTGTTCTATTACGTTTTCGTGAAATTAAATAAAAATGCATGCTTAAATTTGTTAAAATTCTGGCGTGAGAGACGTGGCAACGTGTTCAGCAGGCATTATTCTGAACAGACGTTCAATCTCCCTGTCCATAGGTAGGCCTATACTGCCGAGCGGATGACAGTTCAGTACAGGGTATTCAATAAACAATTTACAATGTCATTTACAGTTTAGGAATATCATATGTTATTAATTTATGGAGAAAGTCGTCGTAATTCAAGTGAAACAAGAAGGATATACCGTCAACGTTTTCCTCAAAGAAAGTTACCTAATCGACGAACTTTTGTAGCAGTTTCTCAAAGATTTTATGAACTAGGAGTCTCTTACCCCGTTTCGAAAATCAACAACCAGAAATTTCTTTAAAAATGATACTTCTTTACGGAAGCGGGAGAAATTAAAATTTTGCATTAGAAAAAAGTTCGTGTGCTTTTGTGCAGAAAACTATTATTGTTTATTTTTTAAACATACAATAAAAATGGACCAATATTGTTACATAAAATGTAAATTTACCATAATGTTCTATTAATGAGATTGAAAGTTTGTATTTGCTGCTCGTTTTATGTAAACAACAGTATTATCATTGTCCGCTCCTGCATTACAACAGAACATCTTTACCGGTATGTCTGTACCCGCTTGAGCTGTACTGTGTACTTATAAACCCATTCCTCCCAATCCAGCAACGTTGCAAAACGTCTAATATTGTAAACTTTAATAATTAGTTAAATATTGCAAGTAGAAAAAAAAATTAATAACATTTTTTCTTCCTTATGACATGAATAATCATCAGTTAAAATAATGGCACTTATACCCCTTACATCCTGCATATATATAATCATTCTAGTACCCCCAGAAAGAGAAGATACTCGTGCTCAGCGGGCATTTCACAAAAATTTTAAAACAAGGATTTAATTAATCAACAAAAAAAAATAAATAAAAAGTAAAAAGAGAAAAAGAAAAACACAGATATTACAGTAATTGAAACTTTACATTGCCTCCCTAAACAATTTTAATTGATTTTTAAACAAGGAGCATTACCAAATTGAATGTTTGGCGATTTGGCCGTTAGCTTGTTATAGAGCCTTGGACTGGAGTTGCTAATGTGATTTTAAGCTACAGTTGTGGTACATTTAGGTTCTGTCAAGCATATGTTGTCTGATCTTTTAGTCTTACATTTAGGCTATGTGAATATAAATTAAATATATTTCGGTTTTTAAGTCTGCTATAAATTTTATGGATATTAAATACTTTAAATTTAGAATACAACAGTTCTGAGGGATAATCAAGAGGCTGATTGAGACATACTTTTATTATTCCTGTATCAATGTTATTGGCATGAGGGAGGTACTAAAAGCACAACCCCATCCTATAATACCACATTATAATATAGCTTGTACTAAAGGAAGGTAAATCATTCGTGAAGTATGGGTAGTCAAATAGTTTCGTAGAATAACAAAATAGTGAATAATTTTTCTTAATCTATTGCAAGGAAAATGAACATGTTTATCCCAATGTAAGTGCTGGTCGATTATTATTCCGAAATATTTAACTTGAGGAGATTCATTTAGAGTAAGACTGTTACAATTGAGGACCGTTTTAACAAAACTCAACACACGCCATTTTTTTCGAATCGCGGGTTTTGACGGATACTGGTCAATTGTAATGAGAGGAAAATGATGCAGTGTTCATAATATCACAAAACTTAATATTTTCCGTTGAAAAGGGTGCCTCAATTCAGAGAGTTTTCATAAAACTCAACATCTCCAGTTCTTAAATTTTCACAAAACTCAACATATCCTCTAACTCAACATTTCACATTTATATCGTGTTTCACAAGCTACAATATTTAAAAAATATATAATACATTTGCATTTTGACAATAGTGATACATTTCGAATCTCAAATATTATATAATATTTTGTTGTTTCCTGCGTTAATTCAGTATAAATCTGGCCGTTATTGTAAGTGCATATATTCTGTGTGTAATGATGAAAAATGGATAAGATCCCTAAGTATTCAAAATCCGTTCAAGCTACTGAAAGGGGCAGGAAGAATAGGAGCAGAGTACGTTAATCTAAGAGTAAGAAATATACATTTGCGCCTAAAAGTAACGACATTCATCCAAACTATACTGTAATCATTGAGAACAGGGGAAAAAAGAAAACCTGCTGCAGGTTCTTTCTGTTTAAATGATCTAATTAATTTTCGAGACAATTTATGCAGAAATAGTACAAAAGTTGAATAGGACAATTTTTTGCTAAGATATATGAAAGTTGATCTATCTAAATGGCGTAAAAGTACTTCAAAAAGCTAGAAAGATTTGTGTCTATTTTATATTTCGTAAGAGTTGAAAATGGAAATAATTTCCCAGTAGGCCTACGTGCTGCTACGTTTAGAAAGGTGACAGGTATGTTATTACGACATTAAACGATTAAGTTATATAGGTAATTTAGGAAAAATGTTTACTCCCAGGAAAATCCAGAAATTTAAGTCTTAGATTGTTTTCAGATTCTTATGGGTCTCAGAATAAAAATTTCGTAATGATTGCAATGCTTGTTAGTTATCTGGAAAGCTTTGAAGCTTTTAAAGAAATTAAACATTTATTTTATGTCCTCCGAAAGCTATAAAATTATGTCTCCGGACCATATGTTTCGAATGATAGAGAAAGAGCTGAGAAGACATGAATACATTACATTGCTATAAGAGTATTATGAAATTATGGCAATGTTTGGGGACGTAAAATTTTTGGGCAAAGACATGATTTAAAATCGATGGCAAAAAATATTGTACAAGCCAAATTACCATTTAAAATGTCAGAGATGAGAGTACTTACGTACCAAAAGACTTGTACGAATCGTATAAAGTGTTATGCACAAAACATTTTTTAGCGCCAATAGAAATTCGGCTGTTCAAACCAAGAAAGACAAGTGCTTCTGTAATGTCTAAAGCACCTGACCTTCCACTGATGAACCATATCAGCAAAAGCAAAGCTAAGAATGTGAAAAAGTTAATGAGTTACTTCCATAATGATATTTCGGAAGAGGGCTAGGTATTTTATGACAAAGTTTTAAAGGGATGTGCCAGAGATTCTGACAATAGAATGGATTAATTACGAACCACTGCACTGAGATTATTCTGCACGATTTTGATTTTCAGTGATTTAGGTAATGTATTGCACAAATAAAAATATTTAATTCATGAAAATGTAGAGATCCTGTAAGTCAATAACAAATTTTGAAGGAAAAGAAAAAAAGGTTTGAAATTAGGTTTCAGTGTGTACAATTATCTGGTTTTTAATTCAGTAGTACTTAAGCATTATTTTAAAATACGTATTAATGATCTTGATGAGGATTTTACCAGCTGCGAATGAAAAATAATTAAACATTTTAAGGTATGTGCATTTAAAAAAAGTGGATATGTTGAGTTTTGTAAAATTCTTAACTTTTGTCATTTTTTTTTTTTCCAAATAATAAGATAGGCCTATTAATCATAGTTGCACTTTATGTCAATTAATGCTTCTCTGAAAGAGAAAAAAATGTCTATTTTTTCAGAATTACAATATCAAAGGTCTGATAATAAACTAAAAAAAAAAAACGTTTCCTGTAAAATTTGTTAAGTGGCGTTTGTTAAGTTTTATGAAAACGGTCCTCAATTATTAGAGGAACAATTTGAATGTATAAATTTTTAAATACAAGAGCGAATCAGGAGATTTCATATCAACAGATGTTAACGAAATTGGTACGACTGTAATTTTAGTAAGACTTAAGACAAATAGGTGGAATCAAACCAATTTTTAATGAAACTAATGCCATTATTTACATTAAGGGAGGTATCATCCCAAGTTTTACTTGCATACGAAAATATCTCAGCATTGAATTTTTCTAAATTTAATTGCCAGTAAATCATTAATATATTAGAAACCATTAATATCTAATATATAAAAGTGAATGTGGGTATGTATGTATGTTCTCTATATAAATCTACACGCTTTGACCGATATGTCCCAAAGTTTGCACATTTAACCTTCATAACCAGGAGAAAAACATAGGCTACATTAAAATTGTGCAAATGGATGTTAAATTATTTAAACAATAAAAAAATTAAAATAAGTACGATCAAATATTCATGTTTAATACTAAATTGCAATCTTCTATAATCAACTGTTTTTTTATTATTGTCTGTTGTATTCAACATCGACTTTCACGAGGCCATGGAAATTATAACACGAAATTAAATAACATTATTGATATAGCATGAAGGCTAAAATCTAGACAATTCATACAATAAATATCTTTACGCAGTCCAGGACCATATTATGAATTTCTCGATGCAGTTGTAGATAGTGAGCAAGCTGTGTTTTATTCAACTGAATTCTTGAATTCTTTGAGACTACAAGGATTGCTACCACATAATTATTTTAATACTTAATATTGAATCACCAATAGTACTATTGCGAAATATTGACCCACTAAAATCCTGCAATGGAACAAGAATTGGTGTGAAAAAACTCATTCAAAACGTAGTAATAGAAGTGACAATATTAACTGGAAAAACGAAAGGAGAAGATGCTTTTATCTCACATATTCCTATGATACCCACTAACATCCCTTTCGATTTTAAGTAATTGCAATTTCAGTGCGACTAGCATTTGTAATGGCCATATTAAAATTATAGTAAAGGACATTCGCTCAAAGTAGCAGACATTAACTTAAAAATTGCGTGTTTTTCAGGTTCTCAACTATATTTTATATAAAGGAATGAAAAAAAAAAAAAAAAAGATTTTACACATCGAAAAGCAATTCAATGATAATTTTGTCATGTTCCTAATGTAGTAGATTATGTGAATGTACGAGTATGTAATACGACTGAAAATAACACTGCATTAATTCTGAAATATACGTCTCTCAAAATATTGCTGTTCATGTCCGAAAATATGTTATTGCGAAATTCGAAGTGTATAATCACATGTCACGCGTTGTCGAAAGAACAGCCTCTTAATTTTTAAAATATCTGTATACGTCCCCCAGAATATTAGTCTTTATGTTAAAAAAAGGCTTATTGCGAGTTTATATCGTAGGACCTATCTGTATTTTGTAATTACAGTAGCCTGTATAAAATAAGAAGTAATATAATTAATAGCCTATGTTCTGAATTTGTGAGATGTAATTTCTCAATTCATATTAAAAAAAACTGGGTATGTACAGCGGTAAAAGAGTAAAAAATTCTCCAGTATAAATTAAATATTATCCTACGTATATTATATTGATTCTTTGGTACGATCGACAGAGAGATAAATTTTGCCTCATAATGACATCCCAGTGGGTTCAAACTGGGAACAAGGAA
The DNA here is from genome assembly GCF_040183065.1 of Periplaneta americana. Classification (NCBI taxonomy): domain Eukaryota; kingdom Metazoa; phylum Arthropoda; class Insecta; order Blattodea; family Blattidae; genus Periplaneta; species Periplaneta americana. The sequence goes on from NC_091121.1 coordinate 106,321,688, forward strand.
ATTCCCTGTTTATCATCAGTTGTCTCTGAAATTCAAGTGAAAGCACACATAGACATGAAATTACGTGAAATATACAGCTTCAGATCAATGTACAGATCTTATAATTATTTTATCTCTGCCTCTGTGCGACGTCACATTTGCGGCGGGGAGGAATGGAGACGGCCGAAAGATTGTAATGTTTTTTTTTAATACGCTGACTCCCACGACTAAGAAATTTAACAGTTACTGACTGGCAGAGATCAATGTAAGATCTGTAGAACATTGAGATAATGCTAAGTGGGCGTATAGGGACCGAGAAGTGTTTTTGTTTTGCTGCAAGACAATGGCAACTCATTTAACCTGTATAAATTTTCGTTTGGTTTTACTTTATTTATAGTTTAATTATTCTGTTATTTCATTTGTATTTTTGGTGTTGTGAAAGAGAAGGCCTGATGGCCTTAACTATGTCAGAATAAATAAATAGATATACACACACATAGAAATTAAAAAAAAAACATTTGAATGTAAGGTACGAGATGAAATGTTTTCTTTCGTTGTCTGATCTACAGTTGTTTTAAATTGAGTAAATCCTTTCAAACATTTGGCTAAGAAGATCATTAATTCATGTAAGTGACACTATTTAAAAATTCATCTTTATGGCGAGAAAAGCTTAATAAAGACAATTCGTTTTGGTTGTTTATAGTTGAATTCCTGAGTTTTCCGAAAAGTCTAACAGCCAGTTTAATTATAAAAAGAAAAAAAAAGGAGAACCCGGGCAACGCCGGGTGCTTTCAGCTAGCCTTCTAATATACAGGGTGTTTCAAAAATACGGGGCATAATTTCAGGTATGTATTTCCCACATGTAGACAATCAAAATAGTTCATTACAACATGTGTCCGGAAATGCTTTATTTCCGAGTTATGGCCTTCACAACATTGAAATTCACCGGAACGTTTTTCTCTCCGCAGGTCGTTTACCGTCAAAGGAGACATTAAGAGGGCACTCTGACAGTTCATTCCGAGGCGAAGGTTACATTCAGTGTTATGTAGCTACTTGGATCGAAAGTTTCCTGATCGATGGATAGGTAGAGGTGGCCCAATTGCTTGGCCTCCACGCTCACCTGATCTGAACCCTCTCGATTTCTACTTGTGGGGCCATTTAAAATCATTGGTTTATTCATCTCCGGTGCCTAATTTGGAATCCCTTCGGAATCGAATTGTGGCATGTTCTGAGGATATACGCAATACTCCTGGAGTTTGGGATCGTGTTCGCAGGTCAATGAGACATCGATGTGAGGTCTGTATTCAAGCAGAAGGTGAACATTTTGAACATATTCTGTAATGACAACGACCTGCGGAAAGAAAAACGTTCCGGTGAATTTCAATGTTGTGAAGGCCATAACTCGGAAATGAAGGATTTCCGGACACATGTTGTAATGAACTATTTTGATTATCTACATGTGGGAAATACATACCTGAAATTATGCCCCGTATTATTGAAACATCCTGTATAAAAGTGAATGTGGGTATGTATGTGTGTGTATGTTCTCTATACAAATCTACACGCTTTGACCGATTTGAGTCAAAGTTTGCACATTTAACCTTCATAACCAGGAGAAGAACATAGGCTACATTAAAATCGGACAAATAGACGTTAAATTAATTAAAAAAGTAAAAACATAAAAATATATACGGTCAAATATTAATGTATAATATTAAATGCAATCTTCTACAGTCAATTGTTCTTTATTATTGTCTGTTGTATTCAACATCGACTTTCATGAGGCCATGGAAAAAAGCAAAACGATATAAAATAGCATTGTAGTTACATCATGAAGGCCAAAATCTACACAGTTCATGCATTAAGTATCTTTATGCAGTCCAGAACCGTATTATGTGTTTCTAGAGATAGTTGTAGATAGTGAGCAGACTGTGTTTTATCAAATTGAATTCTTGAATTATTTGAAATCGCAAGGATTGTCGACACATAAATGAATACTTAATATTGAATCACCAATAGTACTATTGCGAAATATTGATCAACAAAAAGTATGCAATGGAACAGGAATTGGTGTAAAAAAAACTCATGCCAAACGTAACAAAAGTGATAGTATTAACTGGCAAAACGAAAAGAAAAGTTGATTTTATTCCACATATTCCTATGGTAGCCAGTAACATGCCATTCGATTTTAAGCAACTGCCATTTCAGTGCGACTAGCATTCGTAATGACCGTAGTAAAATAAAGCTCAAAGAAAGTCGTTCAAAGTTGCAGGCATTCACTTAAAAGCTCCGTGTTTTTCACATTGTAAATAAATTGCGTAACTTGCTTTCGAGTGAGCACACCTAAACATATATACAAAAGAGGGAAAAACGAATTGTATGCATATCAATGATACTTTTGTCATGTTCCTAATGTAGTATGTGAATATACGTAAGCCCACTGAAAATAACACTATATTAATTCTAAAATACGTATCTTTCAAAATACTATTGTCCGTGTCCGATAATGTGTTATTGCGAAATTCTGTGTAATCATGTTGCCAGTGTAGAATGTTAAGCGTTGTGGAAAGAACAGTCACTTCATTTCTATAACATATGTCTTTCAAAATATTATTATTTATGTTGACTTCTTGCAAAATTATACTCTATCTGCAGTCTGTAGGCCTATATAAAATAAAAAGTAATATATTTAATATGTTCTGAATTTGTTAGATGTAATATCTCGAGTCATATTTAAAAAGCCCGGGTATGATATAAGCGGACGTACAGCTGTCAAGGGGTAAAAATTCTTCCAATATAAACTGAATTATATACATATGTATATATTGATTCTTTGGTACGACAGATAAATTTCGGCTCACGATGACACCACAACGGATTCAGACTGGGAACAAGGGAATTCCCTAATTACCGTCAGCTCTCTGAAGTTCAAGTGAAAGCACACGTAGACATAAAATTACGTCAAATGTATGTCAACACAGCTTCAGATCAATGTACAGATCTTATAATTATTTTATCTCTGCCTCAGTACAACGTCACATTTGTGGTGGGGAGGAAAGGAGACGGCAGAAAAATTATTTAATACGCTGACAGCCACGACTAAGATAAGGCACTTGAAATTTAGCGGTAACTGACCGGCAGAGATAAAATGTAAGATCCGTAGAACATTGAGTCAACACTAAGGGGGCGTATAGAGATCGAAGGGTGTGTTTTTCTTTTGCTGAACTTCAAGACAATGTTAACTCATTTAAAGATTGTGTGACTGTAGCCTGTATATATTTTCGTTGGGTTTTACTTTGTTTATACTGTAGTATTATTTTATTTGTATTTCTGGCGGTGTGGAAGAGAAGGCCTAATGGCCTTATCTACACCAGAATACATAAATAAACAAAACAAATAAATATATAAATTAAAAAAAAATTAAATGTGAAGCACATGATGAAATGTTTTCTTCTCGGTGCCTGATCTAAAACTGTTTTAAATTTAGTTAACCCTGGCAGGCATTTGGCTAAGGAGTTCATTAATTCATGTAAGTGACGTTAAGTAAAGATTCATCTTTATGGACGAGGAAAGCTTAGTAAAGACAATTTGTTATGCTTGTCTATAGTTGGGTTTTCGAGATTTCCGAAAATTTAATAATCAGTTCAATTAAAAATAGAAGCAGAAAGGAAAACCCGCGCAACGCCGGGTACTTTCAGCTAGTATGATATATTAGACTATTATATTAGGCTATATAATATTATATATTATTAATTAGTGAATCCATATTTTAATAACCGTTGTTCAATTTCTTTCTTAACGATTCATCTGATGTAGACAGCTCACTTCATCTTAACACAATTTCATTTCGTATAGCGAACTGAAGATAATTATATCACGGATTTTTATTGAGAGCACACTAAAACTCAAAACCTCAATTAACACTGAAATTTCATTTCTGAAAAATTGAATGAAAACACCAGCCGCGACTTGAAAATTATTCTCTGTCTCCCAATCCGCTTTTTTAAAACAGAAATTGGTAAATGAGGAGGTGTGTGCACAGCTGTGTTAACCTTCCTGATCGTAAAACGAGAAGGCCCGAGTTCAAATCCTGGTTGGGACAAGTTACCTGGTTGAGGTTTTTACCGGGGTTTTTCCTCAACCCATCAAGAGCAAATGCGGGGTAATTTTCGGCGCTGAACCCTGGACTGACCTCGCTAGCATTATCACTTTCATATCACTAAGAACTAGATAACCATAGCAGTTGATAAAGCGCTGTAAAATAACTAAAAAACCAAGAAGTGTTTACGTTTGAAAATGTCTAAACATACATAGCTATATACAAATATGTCGAATCATAAACCTCGATCACGACAGCTAAACAGTTTAAAATAGTAGCTCAATTTTTTTATTCGTAAGTTTTATCAGTGAGTAGCGAAATATTAACCTATTTTTAAATGTTGTTTAATCGCGCGATTAAATCGTTTGAGGAACTAACTGGCCGTCACGTTCGCATCTGGGCCTATTCTGTAGTCACCATTATCTTCATTATCACTGTACATCATTGTCGTCATTATTTTCTTCATGCTAGATATTACTTTCGCATCTATCCTATAGTCGTGATTGTCCTCATTCTAGCAGTTATTTCCTCATCGTTATTGTCATTATTTTCTTCATGCTAGAAATTACTTTCGCATCTATCCTACAGTCGTGATTGTCCTCATTCTAGCAGTTATTTCCTCATCGTTATCGTCATTATTTTCTCCATGCTGGATATTCCACATTTAAACTGTAGTCGTCATTCTCCTCATTCTAACAGTTGTGTCCTCTTCATTATCGTCATAATTTTCTTCACGCTAACGGTTACGTTCACATCTATTCGTAGTCATCATTGTCCTCTTTGTAACCTTTATATCCTGGTCACCATAATCAATACTTTCTTCATTCTGGCCATTATTATTCGCATGTATTCTGTCATGCCTCATTTTAACTGTTATAAGATCATCTTCATTGTTTTCTTCACGCTAGCCTTTACTATTCGCATCTATGCTGATTCGTAATTTCATTGTTTTCATTGTCACTTTTATGTCCTCATTATTATTTTCATTACTTTGTATAAGCTAGCGGTTACTGTTCGCATGTATTCTATATTCAGCATTTTTCTCATCGTCACTTATGTCCTCATTATTACCTCCTAATTTCTTCATGCTAGCAGTTAGGCCTTCTCTTCCGATCTATTTTGCAGTTATTAATAAGTATTTAATGAATTTCAATCTTAAGGCATATAAACTTGCAAATGTTTATTTGCTATTTAATCACAATATATGAACGTTTTCGCCGTTTAGGGCATCTTCAGATATAACAATATATATTATCTGGACCTATAATAACATATTATGCAAATAACAAGGAAAATAGAGAACAATATATGTGGTACATGAAATTCATGAGCTTTATGTAGATATAACATGAAACAGGATGAATATTAAGATAATCTTTGAATTTGAACTTAGACTGGACGAATATTTTATTTATACATTGTATATTAATTGTAACATGAGCTATATGTATAAATAAAATATTCGTCCAGTCTAAGTTCAAATTCAAAGATTATCTTAATATTCATCCTGTTTCATGTTATATCTACATAAAGCTCATGAATTTCATGTACCACATATATTGTTCTCTATTTTCCTTGTTATTTGCATAATATGTTATTATAGGTCCAGATAATATATATTGTTATATCTGAAGATTCCCTAAACGGCGAAAACGTTCATATATTGTGATTAAATAGCAAATAAACATTTGCAAGTTTATATGCCTTAAGATTGAAATTCATTAAATACTTATCAATAATTTACCAGGCATATTGATATATTAAAATGAATTGTAAATTATTTTGCAGTTGTCATTTTTCTCATTGTGACTGTTACGTCCTCATCATCATCGCCATAATTTTGTTCATACTAGCCGTTGTCTTTCTCATCTATTTCTTAGCTGTCATTTTATTCATTGTCACTGTTATCTTCATCACTACCTTCATATTTTCATCATGTTAGCAGTTACTCTTCCTACCTAGTTTGTAGCTGTCATTTTCCTCGCTGTCACTATTATGTCCTTATCACAATCGTGATTATTTTCGCCATAGCGACACTCATCAATTTTTAGTACTTATTTTTATCGTTGTCACCATTACATCCTCATTAGCATCATCATCGTCGTTGTCGTTTACTTGAGTGTTATTAATATAGTATCTAAAATACGTTGTACAACTATTCAAAATATTTCAGTTAGAAACTGTAATCCTGAATCAAACTAGAACTTGAAAGTACACAATTATATCACAAGAGAGAAAGAGAAAGAGAATATTAGATCTAAATGATGTCACGAGTATAAATAAGCTACACGTACTTTCGATCCTACCACTGAGCATTTTAAACACAGTCTCATCAAATATTCCAAACTGTCCATTATGTAGTGTACAGCCTTATTTATTCATTGCGGATTCGCTGAAGCACTTAACATCGGTTCAAATGGAAAAATACCAGTTTGACCTTCCTCCTCATGTACTAAAGCATGTCAATGCGACAGAACGTCACTGCTAAACGTAACGAGGAATCCGAGTTATAGCGCAGTACTTAAAATTAGGCCTATAAAACTGTGTGAGGAAGTAATTAGTGACAAAATCTAAAAGCAATTTCCTTTTAACTCTGAAAATAGAAATAAATATAATTATCTGTTGCCTTCTAAATATAATGCAAGAATGAAATGAGAGAACGAAGTAGGCCTAGACGTGAAACTCAAAATTTTACAGATTACTGATAAATGATTTAATTCAGTCTTTCCTTTTTCCTTCTCTTTTCCCCTGCTTTCCTTAAAAAGAGAAGTTCATAAATAATTATGATGATAAATATGATTATGAAACGGAAGAAGAAAATAGAAGATGAAATCGTGCATTGACATTGCGGTAGACCGTAGGTTCGAAACTCACATGGAACTCACCAGTTCGATTCTTTTTCTGGATTTCCCCAACTTTGAAGAAAATGTGAATAAAGCTTCGCTTTCCTCCAATATCATACTGAACTAAAACTTAAAACTGAACTGACGTGTTAAGTTAAGGTATCATAAATTCAGTTTTCAGTTATGCTTTCCCAGAAAACTCAAAACTGAAGTGAAATGTTCATATGTGCGTTGATGGCCGAGTATTGATTGACAAGGATGCATGAAAGTGAAGAAATTGAGCTAGAATCGGATACTCTGGTGTTCTTTTTGGTGGAAAAATTAACAGATAATACAGATCAAGGACATCATTCTGTAAAAAGATCTGAAGTACATCCCATGGTTGCTAATCGTGGTTCAGAGAGAGCTTATGAAGTTATTGCCGCTTTAAATTAGCGTATAACACGCTTGAGATAGAGTTTGCCTAATGTTATATCAGCAATATTATAGCCTACGTAAAAAGATAATAAGCAATAATAAAAATACTCTCCACTGATTGAATTATGTTGGCTTTAATCGGTAGGCCTACAGCTGTACTAACCAATTGGTCTTGCTACCGTAATGTTCTTTTACAAAGAAAGTTAACAAAATTATTAAAATGGGAATCTTATTCACCTGATCGTCCTAATTCATGCCGAATTCTTTCCAGTAACTATGTTTTTTCTCACCAACACGAAAACGAGTAGCCCAACGAGAAACTGTATTACGGTCCACTGTATGTTCACCACAAACTTCACTCAAAGTACTGTGGATTTCTTTGGGGGGTGGGGGGTTTGCCACGTAAAGATTCTAACATTGGTCTTCAATCGTCACAGTACCCGAGACACGTATAAGCTCCATTTCTAGCTCTCGTTACCGAAACACAGATTATGCTATGGACAAAACAAACACACGTGTTTCTTCCTCAATCCTCCAATTGCAACTGACTTAATTTTCATTAGTGTTGCGTCAACCACTTCACAGTTCTGCCACCTGTGCATTATTTATGAAATGACTCTCGTATGATAGTAATGAAGATATAAGATTCTCGTTTCCTCAGATCGTAACACATGGCTCCTGATGTGTGAAACAATATTCACACTTCTGTCTATGATAGTTTTTGAGAAAAGGTACATTAAAACCAAAGTTTTGAGTAACCGAAAAGGAACGTAATTTCAAAGAACTCATCAATATAGCTAAAAAATTCATCCAATGAGAATGAAATTTATGTGATTCACATATCGATGGCCAAGATCTATGGCACAATAATCATAAGAATGTAGTATTATGCTTTTCAGTGGTTCAAATAGACAGAATGTATAAATAATAAACAGTTTTATGTCTCTCCTGAAAATTTTGGAAAAATCATATACGTGGCGTTAGACCTAGGCCATCGATATGCAGATTTTTGGAAAATTTTGTCGTATTAAGTTGAGTAGTTTTGAAGACCTGTCAGTTCTGGTCACTTCAGTCTTCAACCTCCCCTTAAGGTTTTTATATCTATTTAGGAACTCAAATTAGATATTTTTAGAGCCTGAAGATCCGTGGTGTAGTGATTATTAGGGACCGTATTCTGTCTCAGGGCGTACGGAGATGAGATTAGTTGTTCATGCACTATATTGGCGTGACATATTTGACCCGTGACATAGGTACTACCAGGAAAGAGTTGCATCTTGTTTGTGCTCCAGTTTACGTTCTATTCATGAATCAAAACTAGATCTCGAAGGCTGTTGAAAATGCATTCTAGTGATAAAGGTTGATAGTCGATACTACGATGATATTTCCTACAATTTAAATCATTTGTACATTTACTTATTTGTTTGTATTTTATTGGTAGGCCTACTGCCAGAGTTAAGGCCATAAGATCTTCTCTTCACTCAACCAGTATAAAAATACGTAGCGAATATAAATAACATTGATACAGAAAACAATGGAATAATAATAATAATAATAATAATAATAATAATAATAATAATAATAATAATAATAATAATAATAATAGCAAGAGCAAAATGTGTATGTGTTTAGTTACATGTAATTCTAAAAGTTAACAATTATTACAATTTAGTGTTAAATAAGACAATAGGATCGAAAGAATGATTAACATAATGAAGGTAAATTGGTATAATATTAAAAATAAACATTCTACAAAAGTAATATTTAAAGAAAGATCATATTCTAAAGACGAAAAGCAGTCTTTCTGTCTGACAATTGGCTTTTGAAAGTAGTCAATGTCTGACAACCTTTTACACTACGTAGGCCTACACTAAAATATGCTATTTTCACTATTACACTGTCACAAAGAATGAAGGCTTGCATTGATCAAACATTATTTACACTATTGTACACAATTTACACAATAAGTAGGCTATAGTATTATGGAATAAAATATCTTGTATTACAATACACAACACTATGCATAAGCTTAATAATGTAAATAATGTTTGGCCAATGTAGGCCTACATTTTTTATTATAGTGTAAATAGTAAAAATAACGTATTCTAGTGTACACAGTGTAAATAATTTAAATTGCCAATATTAGTGTAAATGTTAAAGTGATCCATGTTTCGTTCTGCCCCACTTGACGAAACAGGAGTCGCGTAAGCCGTCAGTCAAGTAGATACTTGCTAGAGGGACGCTCGTCGTGTACAGTAGTGGCAAAAAAAACCGGACCACCCTTGTAGCTGATTTCAGAGCCTTGTTCACTCCAGAGCACGATAGACTGGTAACTAAGACTTTCGTGGTTCGAATCCTGCCTGGGAAGGAAACTTTTTTTTTCGAAAAAAAAAATCGAAAAAATCGAAGGAGAATTGGGAGGAAAATTTTAAAAGGTACGCAAAACGCGTCCTTGCAAGGGGTTGGGGGCTGTACAAAACTAAATATGTGAGCTCCAAGCCTGTTGGCCACTAGTCTCACTCCGGATTACGGTGCTCCTCTGAAGGAGCTCTAGAAAATTTTGAAGGGGGAGCCGAAATTGGACGTAACCTCTTAGGTACCACATACGCGAGGGGGGCTGAGATTGATCAAGTGATCACGGAACGGGGCGAGGAGGAGTTGGCTGGTGTTTGCCGTTAGAATGGCAAGACGCCGTCATCTGTTGTTCGATGACAAAGCATGTGAAGGCCGTCGGAAGAAGCGCCGTGTAATCTAATCAGCAATTTGAGAGGTCCCTGTCCTTTCAATTTGCGACTTATTGAGTGACCTCGTATATTTAATAGACTACTTATATTATCTGAACTAGGGCATACATCGTTTATAATAAGGGTGGAATATATATGGGGAAGGGCATATAGGTCCGTGGCCCATTTCTTATAGGGCTCATCCCGACATTTGTCTTACGCCTGAGGAAAACCACGGAATACCTTAGGCAGGATGAGTTGTCTCATATAAGAGACTAGCCAATTTGGCTATTATGTAGGAGGTGATTGTTGTCCTGAGCCTTGTTGAATCGTTTCAATTTTGAGACAAGCCATTTGGCTATATGATGGCTCAATTACGAAGAGGGGGGAGTGATGTAATTAGTTAATTAATTTAAAGTAATTAGGGAGATTAATGGGGATATGAGTGCAGGTCCGCGGCCCATTTCTTTTAGGGCTCATCCCGACAGTTGTCTTAGCGCCTTAGGAAAACCACGGAAAAACCTTAGGCAGGATGAACTTTTTTTTTTTTTTTTTGTTCCTTATTCAAATTTATTCCCAATATTTTTTGATTGCTGGTAAAATTCATGTTCTGGAAGTAATAAGTTAATTAAGTAGTAAAATATCGCTGCAATCGAAAAGTATTGCAGTAATTCTTAATCTTGTAGCCTCCTGCGACAACGTACGGTCCCTAAAGATTAGGCCTACTGTTATTATGATGCTAGAGATTATGACCACGATAGCGAAATTGGTAATAATAATGATGACGGTGATGTTGGATTTAAACAGAAGAAGAAGAAGAAGAAGAAGAAGAAGAAGAAGAAGGAGGAGGAGGAGGAGGAGGAGAAGGAGAAGAAGATGACGACGATGACGATGACGATGACGATGACAATGACGACGACGACAAAGATAAGGGCTTCAGACCTTGCCGATCACGTGAGCTTTATATTTATAATATCCACAATAATTCCAGATCCGTGAATAGGCCTACCGGAAATATTAGAACCTATGCAACTTTTTAGACATCTCAGAGCACGTAAAGCGACATTTGAACGGACGGTCGTCATGTCTACTGCTGAACAGAGAGGACGACGCATTGCGGGCGGCTCTGTTGAAGCAACAGCAGCAGCAGCAGTAGGGTGGCTTCCATTAGCGTTAATTATTCAACGTGGACCAAGCTGCTTTGGTTTGGTTTAGTTTCGTGGAGCGATGCAGGATGGGATGGGATGGGATGGGACGGAGGTAGGGAGGACCACAAAGGATGCTGCATATAGAACAGCAGCTACATCGCCGCCGCTCAAACATGACTGATATCGGAACAGCATTGTCGATTCAGTCCTCACAGGTAATATTAAGTGTGTGCCCTAGCATAATAATTCCTTTCCACTTTTCAACCGTTTTGTTTCCCTTGTCTTTCTTTTGGTTAACTTTCCTTATAGACTTGACCTTATTCCTCTACATAATTCTTACTACTTTTCAACATTTCCTTCCTTAATTTTAATATTCGTTTATTACATTTTCCTACTTCAGTTTCAATGTTAACTGGTATCGCATTTATGTTAAAATGTAGTAGTGCATTATTATAGTGCCTTCGACAAAGTGATTCGCCCTAAATTGTGGGTTATATTTTAAAGAAGAAAGGCTATCCCCACCATCTAATAACTATAATAAGAAGTGTATATAGAAATACGAAAATTAGACTAAATAAAGGAAAATGTATGGGAAATTCAATTGCAGAAATTAAAGGAGAAGTTAGACAGGGATGGCCATTGTCACCACCGGCGTGGCTCAGTCGGTTAAGGCGCTTGCCTACCGGTCTGAAGTTGCGTTCGGGCGCGGGTTCGATCCCCGCTTGGGCTGATTACCTAGTTGGGTTTTTTCCGAGGTTTTCCCCAACCGTAATGTGAATGCAAGGTAATCTATGGCGAATCCTCGGCCTCATCTCGCCAAAATATCATCTCGCTATCACCAATCTCATCGACGTTGAATAACCTAGTAGTTGATATAAAGTCGTTAAATAACCAAATAAAAGAAAAAAAATAAATCCATTGTTACCTGTTCTATTCAATATTTTATTTAGACGACGCCAATCAAGAATGGCAGAATAATTTGAGAACTAATTTTATATAGGCTACTGTAGGCCTACAGGGTACAAAAATAAATACCTTGCTTTTTGCGGATGATCAAATACTAATTAAAGGGTTCAGAGCCATAGTGGGCCAAGCGCCATTTATTAAAAACGGAGAAAGCAAGGGTTAAAGTTATGTGAATACCATTGTTTAGTGAAGATTGACATATCATTTAATTTTAATGTGCATACTTTATCTTACTTGCTATATGTTTCGTTAAATTATGGTAATCACTTAATTTTAACTCTTGTTTTCTCCGTTTTTAATAAATGGCGCTTGGCCCACTATGGCTCTGAACCCTTCAATTGTCAACTCAGAGGATAACTTACAACAAGCAGCACACCAATTGCGGTTAGTGAGGAAGAAATTCAATTTAAACATATCTACTAAAAATCAAAGATATTGACATTTCAAGATTTCCAGCATAGACAATAAAAAATTGTAACAAATTCTCAAATAATACAACAGATATCTAGGCTGCAAAATATCATACCAAAAGAATATGAACGTGGAATATAAATTAACAAAATACCAACGTAAGTGTGGGACAAGCTGACGATGTTTGAAGAACAAAACAAGACAAGATACTCAATTGAAGTTTCACAAAACAATGGCAGTCTCTACTCTTCTGTAGGTATGGTGCAGAGACATGGACACTAACAAAGAAAGAGAAAAGAATACTAGAGTCTATTGAAATGCACTTTCTACGATCCGTAGCTGGGATCTCACTCTCAGAACACCAGAGGAATGAGAATATAAGACGGAAACTAAAGATATACTGTAAAGGTAAAGGTAAAGGTATCCCCGTAACATGCCATGAAGGCACTTGGGGGGCATGGAGGTAGAGCCCCATGCTTTCCATGACCTCGGCACTAGAATGAGGTGGTGTGGTCGGCACCACGCTCTGACCGCCTTTTACCCCCAGGAAAGACACGGTACTCAATTTTATAGAAGGCTGAGTGAACCTCGGGGACGTTCTGGAAGTTTGGCAACAAGAAAAAATCCTGTCACCACCTGGGATCGAACCCCGGACCTTTCAGTTCGTAACCAGCTGGTCTACCAACTGAGCTACCCGGCCGCCCAAAGATATACTGTAATATAAATAACTGTATAGAAAATAACGGAAATAAGTAACTGGAAAGAACACAGAAAGAATGAATGAGGAACGCTTTTCTAAAGTAGCACTTCAATACAGACCAAGAGGCAGACGGAACATTGACAGACCTAGACTTAAATGGAAGGACAAATGAGAAACTACAAAGTGAACGGGGACGTAACAGGCCTAAGGCCTATCCATGAAGTTGATCATCATCATCATCATCATCATCATCATCATCATCATCATGTCCTCGTCTGCTGCAGCTTAAATAAAAACTCAGCCTAGTATGTTATATGGGTGCTGGTCCAATAATTAATTAATACAATACATATTATATAGGCCTATTATACACACATACAAAACATGCATGCATGCATACCACACATATACCATAGACAGAAATTTCAAACATATTATATGCAGTACGTATTATACGTACTATAGGCCAACGCACAATATGTACTATACATCACTATGCCTACACAAAGCACATAGGCCTAAAGTACATGCCGCACAGAATGCACATACAGTATGTGCGAAACACTGCGTAACAAATTTTAACTGTTTTTTTGCGCTGGGCATGTGATACATGTTTTCTATATAATTTGAGCCTCCTGAATACGAATATGACAATAAAAACAGTTGTTGATTACGGTGTTTTGAGAAATTTTCGAATTTATATCTATTCAAAATACTGCTTTAAACAATGACAATAAGATTAAATATTCACTGTTCAGAAGATTACAGCTATCTTTTTCTCAAGTTGAGGCTCTAAGGCAACTCCGATTTTTGGTGACATTTACCTTTACATAAATAACGATAGAGTTAATGTGAACTGCCCACCGATCGGACAATGAATTTTTAGAAAGTGAAATAGACATTTTCGTGGCAACGCTAATGGACTCTAAAGGGTCAGTACCATTGTGCATGAGTGTCGGCTGTCTCGGGATTCGATTGACAGACCTTCAGCATGTGACCCCAACGTGTTATTAGAAGAGGAGCTAATTCACTCCGTCCCTGGAAATGGACATGGGAGACCTGACTCATTAACACTATCGTTGCGGGTCTGTTTCACTCATGTTTTATTTAAGAACATCATCATCATCATCATCATCATCATCATCATCATCATCACCACATCACTTTCATCTCCTTCATCTTCATCATCATTTTCTTTGTCAACCTCATCCTGATTATAGATATCTTCTTGTACATCTTCCTATTATCGTTTGCATTTTCACCATGATAGTAAACAACAACAACAGTAATACCGCCAGCACTACTATTAGCAATCTATCATAGTCATCCAACAGATTTGAATCCCACAGATGGTATCGAATTAAGAGGAATATGTTTTCATATAGATCTTATAGCCTACGTTCGTTTACATATTGATTCATATGTAAGTATTTTTTAAAGTCTAGTGTCTTGCACCGTTTCAACACATAAAATAACGATTGCTTCTTCTCTTTCCTTACTTATTTAAATGCCACTTTTTGATTTTTAAATTAATTCCTTTAAATGACAGTAAATACTGTACAGAGAGTTATCCCTAATCATTGTGCTCTTCTCACAGCTGTATATTAACATAGACGTTTCCTTATAACATTTTAAATGTTTATCTCTGAAATATCTATATCAACAACGACCCTTAGGTATAACTAACTGAACTTCTATAAGGGAAAATATAGAAAGAGAATGGAGAGTTTAGAGTAAATATTTAAACAGCCTGCATAGGAAAGTTAAGAACAAAGAAAGAGGAGAAATAAAATATTGCTATGATTATCGGATGAAAACATTTAAAAAGTAATAGAAGAGGAAAGAGAACCTTATCGTAAGCATTTATCAACAAGAAAATTGGATAGCAAGATAGAATATCATCATTAATCAGAAAAGTGGTATACCCAGGCGTGTAGTTAGAAAAGAAGTCAAAAAAATTTATAGAATGAATAATTACATTCTCCGATTGGAACATGATTTATATCGTCGAAAACCACAAATTTATAAAATCCTGAAAGAATTAGAAAATTGAGTGAAGGATACCGTGAAAATACACCCCATACCGAAAAACGCTTGGCTCCAATATTTTCAATAGCTCTGGAAATCTGATGAAAAAATTCTCATACTCACCAATATACAGTACAGGATGAGATCATAGAACACATCACTTCCGAATTAAGACAAAGAAATTACTAGAAGAAGATGATATGAGTTCAGAGCTTTTAAAAAATTCATCAAAAATATTGTTTTAAGGTTCCTTTCTTTCCTCCATAAAATCTGGAATGGAAGTAGGTTATAACTCCTTGTAACTGGCACAAAGCAATAATTGTACCAATGCATAAAAAGGGGATTCTTACTCTGGCAATTATAGAGGTAGGCATATATATTTTTTTAACTCTGGCTACAAGACTTTTATAATAAAAAACATATTATTAAAATATTCCTGTATCATAGGGGAATAACGGAATGAATTTGGAAAAGTCAAATTTGGTACAGATGATTTCTTTACCCTTAAAATTTGTTTAAAAAAAATATAGGGAATTCAATATGGACACAAATTTAGCATTTGTGGATTATTACAAGCTTCTTACTTACTTACTTGCTTACTTACTTACTGGCTTTTAAGGACCCCGGAGGTTCATTGCCGCCCTCCCTATCCTGAGCAAGATTAATCCAGTCTCTACCATCATATCCCACCTCCCTCAAATCCATTTTAATATTATCTTCCCACCTACGTCTCGGCCTCCCCAAAAGTCTTTTTCCCTCCGGCCTCCCAACTAACATTCTACATGCATTTCTGGATTCGCCCATACGTGCTACATGCCCTGCCCATCTCAAACGTCTGCATTTTATGTTCCTAATTATGTCAGGTGAAGAATACAATGCGTGCAAGCTCTGCGTTATGTAACTTTCTCCATTCTCCTGTAACTTCATCCCTCTTAGCCCCAAATATTTTCCTAAGAACCTTATTCTCAAAGACCCTTAATCTCTGTTCCTCTCTCAAAGTGAGAGTCCAAGTTTCACAACCATACAGAACAATCGGTAATATAACTGTTTTATAAATTCTAACTTTCAGCAGACTGGATTATAAAAGCTTCTCAACCGAATAATAACAGGCATTTCTCATATTTATTCTGTGTTTAATGTCCTCCCGAGTATCATTTACATTTGTTACTGTTGCTCCAAGATATTTGAACTTCTCCACCTCTTCAAAAGATAAATTTACAATTTTTATATTTCCATTTCGTACAATATTCTCGTCACGAGACATAATCATATACTTTGTCTTTTCGGGATTTACTTCCAACCCTATCGCTTTACTTGCTTCAACTAGAATTTCCGCGTTTTCCCTAATCGTTTGTGGATTTTACTCTAGCATATTCACGTCATCCACATAGACAAGAAGCTGATGTAACCCATTCAACTCCAAACCCTGTCTATTATCCTAAACTTTCCTAATGGCATATTCTAGAGCGAAGTTAAAAAGTAAAGGTGATAGTGCATCTCCCTGCTTTAGCCCGCAGTGAATTGGAAAAGCATTCGATAGAAACTGGCCTATACGGACTCTGCTGTAAGTTTCACTAAGACACATTTTAATTAATCGAACTAGTTTATTGGGAATACCAAATTCAATAAGAATATTATGTAAAACTTCTCTCTTAACCGAGTCATACGCCTTTTTGAAATCTGTGAATAACTGATGTACTGTACCCTTATACTCCCATTTTTTTCTCCAATATCTGTCGAATACAAAAAATCTCATCAATAGTCGATCTATTACGCCTAATTACAAGCTTCTAACAAAGTTAAAATAAAAATGTTACTAGAAATTCGGAAGAGAGATCAAATACTAGAACAAGTAGGCCTAATTACCAACGTTTCAAACTTATATTAGAATAATTTAGTTGTAATTAAAGTTCATAATGGACTGAATCCTTTAATGAAGCAATAGTAGCCTACCGTTTACCACATGGTAAACGCGACTATAATTAGATATATTAGTTGATGTTGATGATCAAGTCTGTTAGCCAACTCAGAGTACAACTTACAGACAAATAAAGTTGCCCAATACTATCATATGGAAATTTCTGTTTCTAAAACAAAAAATCCTTTTCAACGGGAAAGATTCTATTCCAAGCAAAATTTATCGTAATAATGCTGTGTAGAAAGAGTACATTTCTCTAATTATTTAGGTTAAACATCATTAATTATTATGAATGACATAGACATAACAAACAAAACAAATACATTCGTTAAAAATATGGGCACCATAAATTCTGTGTTGAAACCATCACTGGTCCAAAAGCATCCCACAATCAAAATGTATAAAACTTCAGCTAGATCAATTATAGGTTATGGCTGTGAACCATAGATTGTCAGAAAAAGGATAAGGCTCGAATAACTGCAGCTGAGATGAAGTTTATGCGACGTACGGATGGATACACAAAACGGGATCACAGAAGAAATGAAATCGTATTGAAAGAATTTCAGATTGAACCTATTTCACTATACGCAAGACATCAAGGGAAAAATCAGAAGAGCCATACGAATAGAACGAACAACGAAAGAATCTTGAAAGTTATCTATCGATATAGACCACGAGGGAGGAGATCAATTGTTGGACATCCTGCTATAAGCTAGATCGAGTCCGTAACAGGTCATATGGCCTAATACAGTCCTGGACGCTAATAACTCAATTGAGCCACTGAAGACCACCCGTTAACTCCCCACTCCAGCTTCCCCGGCTGAGACAGTAATGTTTTGGTGCGGTACGAACAGACAGGTAAGTCAGTGGCGGATTGTATCAGGCGGGCATCATAGCTTTTACGAACTTTTGTCTCTCGCTGATCGCCTAAAATTCACCACTGATGCAAGGAGTCTTACCACAGTCTAGCATATACAGTCACGAAGCTCAATACGGGATCACATCCATAGATAGTTGCTAACCACTGGATCGCTACTATCGCCTCATTACCAGAGTCCGTGGATATCCAGACTACCGCAATCGTTTGAGCCGGCAAATGCCGACAAATCCGCCATTCTTAGTCCAGTGCACGCTATGCAGTATACAGTTGTATAGGGAAAGAATGTAATTTAAATGCGAAAAAAATGCAGTGCTGCTGTGTTCAGAACTGTTCACAGTGAACTGAAATAAGCACACATTTGTTTCCTCTGTGACAAGGTGAAAGAAATAAGGAAAAAAGAAAGAAGTGACTATAAATGTAAAAAAGGAACGATCCGCTACCTAAGCGAGCATCCATTATGAGATTAATGAATGACTGTATTTTGATATTTGTTTTTCCAAAATTTGGGCCCCAAAATATTTTTCTAAAACTAATCTAGAATTTAAGTTGTTTCAGCAATGATATTTCTACATAAAACAAATGAAAATCAGATACCAATTAGGATCAGTGTCAAATTTTTACCACTTTCTCCCTTTCAAACCAAGGATTTCTGAATTTAATCCTAATTGCTATTTGCAAGAATTACATAATATATTTGTGAAAATTCTGAATTCATTCTTGAGAAAAGATTGTATTGTTTGGCTCGATTGGAAAATGCAAAGACCGTAGAAACTAGAAACCCTATTAAGGTTAGACTGATGTGAAATTTCAATTTTCTAAACTATTCTAGGTAGTTCTATGAAATTTTGTACTTTTAATTTTTAATTTTAAATTGTGTAAATTTAGGTTTTCAAAAATTGCTACATTTTGTCCAGAATTTTTGTCTAGATACGTGTCAGACCTTCAGAAACAAAACTTACTATACAATTTTCCTTTTTATTTTACTAAAAAATATTAAACATATTTGATGCACTAAAGTGTAAAAAAACAGAAAAAATTCAACTCGAGCGTAAAACAATTAGTATTAAAATACTTCTTATTCATATTCTGGCTGATATATATTATCAGACAGTACATCTCACTTGACGATAGCCTATGTGACAGAGGAAGAACAATTGTTTGTTTGCATCTGAAGTCTGATTAGTGGAATATGCAGCTAATCGGCGAAGTATGGATTGGAGGGGGAAGCCTTATTGGTGTTACTTATGAGGTTCAAACCTGTCTTCGGACAGTTGATTAAACAACAACAACAAAATATGAGTGTTAGGTATAATCCTGATAGTAAGTTTTGTTAAAAACATATTCAAAAACCTCTACAAAAAATCATGCATGTAGTACAAAATCTGTAGAAAGTGTAGCATTTATAGCAATGCAGTGGAGAAAATTGACTTCAAAATTTGGGATGATAATATTGAACCAGGTCTCTGTCTTTTTTTATTTTCTAGGTTTTTTTAAACATAGCCTATAACCCTAGCATAGTATATGCAGAACTTACCCTTATAAACACTAACACGCTGTGCACACCTAACCTACACTAGTAAATAAAGATGACGACTGAAAAAATCTATGTAAACTTATGAAAACGCTATACTAGATAAATATTATTTATAAATCACTATAGACTGTAGACGGTATTATAACACTAGAAACTTGCAAATATTTCTTGTATCACAAACAAAAACCAAGCATGGAAAACATGTTGTTACGGCTACTAGCAACAAGTGGAATTTTCCTTTAGACAAGAGTTGTGCTCTCCTTTGTAACTGAATATCTTTCAAAAGAAAGCAGCCTTTGAAGTAGGCCTAACATCTTTTGGATTCTACAGTATGAAGAAATATTTCGAGAAGTTCAATCGGAAATCTAATATAATAAATAATGTATGAAATACAGCGTAATTTCCAAAATGATCGCAGAATTCAGAGTGGAGGGCGTGGACGGAGCATTTAAATTACCAGTCAGAGCACGCATTCTTTTAAAAATGTGACCCTGAACACCTGATAGACCGGTTGTATGGTCATGAAAATTGGCAGAGGGCATCTTTAGACCATAAACAAATTTTTAAAGATAAAAACAAAGAAACGATTTTTTGACCAAAAATGACAAAATCTCAATCAGTGTATCCTTGGGGACATTATACTGAAATTACTAACTTCCATATTCTTAAAACTAAATTCACAAAATGTTTATCACTAGTATATCTGGTTAATAATAACACATGTACAATATTTTGTCCGTCTATGATAAGTGGTTTGCATTTTATTAATAACTTAATAAAATAGTGTATTGCTTTTATATAAAAAGTCCCTTGCGCCACAATTTACATTAATTTTAATTGATATTCACTTATATGATTCTTTATATACATTGGAACAAATCTTACTATTGGAATTTTATGTACAGTGAATGCGTAAATTACTAGGAATTTTTATGGCTATTATTTTTTTTTATTTTATAATAAAAAATTCTAGTAATTTACTGATTAATTTTACAGAAAATCCAATAGTAAGCTTTGATTCCATGTATGTAAGGATTCATATAAGTGAATATCACTTAACAATAATGTCAATTGTTGTGAAAGCGACTTTTTATAGAAATCGGTTCAATATTTTAATAAAATATTAATAAAAAGCAAATCACTTATGATAGGCGGATGAAATTTTATACATTTGTCAATATTAAGCAGATATACCAGTGATCAAAACTTAGTGAATCTAGATTCGTAAGTGTGGTAGTTATTGATTTCGCTATTGTAAACTCTTAAAACTAATAATTTCAGTATAGTGTCCCCTTATATGCGGAAGTCGGAGAGTTTGCACGAGGGATGCAGTTGGAAATGTTTAGATTTATTGTTTTCTTTATTTTAAACATTGTAGTTTTCATTTGTTACTTGTAATTTATTAAGTTCATGTTGCTGTAATACCTATTACTGTGACGTTTATGAAGGAGTGTATTGAACACTTAAATGCGTATTTATGCTATAATAATTATTAAATGAAGTTTTTATACATTAGTATGTTGACTGACAATAATGTTCTAAAATGTAAGAAGATCCTTTAGAAGTTTTTGCCCTTCAAATAAAAAATATCTGAGTTTTACTTTAAGTATTCCTATCCCACGCGTGTTGAAAAGGACTAACAATGGCGGCCGACTCGGTGATTGCGCTACTCTGGTATATCCACGGACTCTGCTCATTACAGGCAATGCGAAATAGTACCGGCACAGACTATTGTTCCTAGTACCCTCACAACTCAAGCTTCGTGACTGTATATATTAGACTGTGGTCTTACTTTGAATTTGTTTATAAGGCGGTATAAACGAAAAGAACATGGGCGGAGGTTTCTGCGTCCCTTTCACTTCCCCTCTTATATGCAGGGTTGGCCTAATATACGAGTATGATTGACGGATGATCATGATCCCTCTTTTTCTTTTGAATGTCTTATTTATTATTCTGTGTATTCTTTAATAGTTGACAATTTTGAGTTCTTATAAAATGAAATAATAACCAAAAAACATTGAAATATAACATCTGTGACTTGATTTTAAACATCATTAAGTATTTCTTTTTGATCTGTTTTGCGACTAAGAAAAGCGATCTGTGGAAATTTGTGTAGTACTATCCAAAACTGTCAACATGTGGCTCTTGAAAAGCAGCAGTAAAGTCCAGCTCTCTTGTTCTCGTTTCTTTCCCCGTTCACTTGTTACCAATTCAGCTAGAGTGTTACTCAGCTTTCATATTTCGCTTTACTTCCTAGCATCAACAAAATTGCAAGTTCTTCATCATCACATGTAACAATTACAGGGAATGGATTGGCCTTTACTTCGGTATCAATACACTCCCTGCCTACATCTCAATACGTCCCTGTTGAAAAACCCCGAGTGAAAGACCGAACTGCTGGCTTTGTTCTCAGGTCTGCCTGCTTCTAGGAGCAATTAGACTTTACAGCATCCCAATGAGCGCATTGCTTGATGGGAAACTGCTGCTCAACAATAATTGGGCGACACTCGACAATGGAGACACTGGCCCATCGATCTCGAACAAAGAGGAAGAGCAATGCGACGGCAAGGGGTGGGGGCTCGATCTGAAGCACTCTTTTTCCTTCTTTCCCGTCCATATACACATATTTTGTTTTGTATTCATCTCCCCTCCCTGTTCTGAGACTTTTTAACACTTCCCCATTATTATGTATAGTATATATAGAGGAATCTATTGTGGGTATTGTGCTCTGCAATCAACAATTTGGGTAAAAATGTAAGACAGCAAGGGGGTGCGCGTGCGTCCCATGGCAGACGGTAATAAAAGAGAAATTACTCCGGCTGTAATCTGTGTCGTACAAAACGACAACCGTTTGCACGCGTCATCACACTGAGGGAAAAATGACGTCCGGTGAAGGACATCACATTGCAAGTAATAAGAAATAGACTGCAGATACCTACCAAACATAACTTCGAATCCCTCCGCGTACGAGAGCAATATATAGTGTTAGGAACTAGATTCATCATAAATCTACTGATGCGACAAAACTTCTGACGACGCGAAAAATATGCGAACCACTTACTGCAGATCGACTGACATCATGTGGCCGACATCCTTTATGATGATTTCATCAGATGTGGCAACACAGTAAAAGACGCAATCATGAGAATCGTACTAAAGTTCCAAGTAGCTTGACACTCCCTCGCCTCAGCAGGTAAGTGATAAGTACTGCACTAGCGCTCGATTTTCTAAGTCAAAGCCACAGAAGTTTTGGCAGTACAGTACATTGCCAGTGAATACAGTACGAAGAAACTGGAGCTTCTTGTCACATCTCAGGGACATAGTTAAAGCGGTGGAATAAGTAACCAACTTGTGGAACCAACCAAGGCATGTGAATAAAACTAAGCAGTGAGTGAGTGAGTGAGTGAGTGAGTGAGTGAGTGAGTGAAAACGTTTTTCATATTATATATTCGCTTTTACGCTGTTTCGGATTTAAGGAACAAAAACTTGTCATTTATTTTGTTTTCAGTAACAATATGCTAATAGGTTCACTATTTTACGAAGAGGGGCAATGATATAAGCTTTTGACATATTGCAAAACAAAGATGTTTCTGTCCATTTCCTGCCGGAGCCTGACATAACTCCTTGACACTGTTTTGGGACGTTGCCAGACATGTAATAGGATTACTTGCAACTTGACTCAAACTGTTGATCGCGATACAAGAGTTAATAGTTTACAAGAAAAGAGAGACCAAATGAACATCGGGAGACTACACTGTATACTTATTGCGATTTCCAAGTTTAAAAGCTCCGCTTAGAAACTTCAAGTGTTCATTGTTCGATTTCCCACTTCAGAACAGCACAGGAAATTTCCTGCTCTGGATGAAGAGCCCAACCCCTCCAGTGGCGCATGCATTAGTAACACTCTCCCCCTTCCTCACAAGTACGAGCCGTGTGTTTCAATTGTGCAATTCGATATCTACGTCAAAGACACAGAACTATGCATGCTGTGCTGAGAACACCTGTGAAAACTTCCATTATTTGCTAAGAAGTTGTTACAAATACGTGCATGCTTAAACCTACAAAGTTCATGACAGCGATTGAACACAATTACATTTCTATCTAACAAATACAGCAATTTACTAGTAAATAATAATAATAATAATAATAATAATAATAATAATAATAATAATAATAATAATAATAATAGGCTAATATGAACAAAGGTTCCGGGCTTACATGGTGACTGGCTTGTAAAGAAATGACAACTACAAATAATCGCAACATATAAATCGAATGTGCTAATTTTATCTAGGATTTCTAATGTAATATTTAATCGAAATAAAAAATTACAGGAGATATAAGGAAATAAATTATACTTATGAATAGTTCATTCTTTATTTTTAATATTTTTTGACCTTAAAATTGAAGAAAAAGGTAGGCCTACTCCATAAACAACTTCAAATTGGTGTAACTCTGAAAGTATTGAGAATAGAACCCATGTTTATAAGGGGATTTTTGCTCAAAATGTCTTGCGAAATAAGTTCCGTAAGTGGCGGTAACTCCTGAATCACTCTGCATGGTCGACCTACATTAATAGAACAAATTAAAGGATTTTGTGGAACAAAAATTACATTGGTCGCCATCGTGGTTTTTTACGTTATACCCGATAAACACAACAAAGTGAGAGAGTGAATTTCTATACTGAAGTGGAGTCCATATACAGGCCTATACAGTACATAACCTACTTGGAAGAGTTTATTATAATCTATATTATAGGCTATATTTTAAAATGTAATGTTATTCAGTTGTACTTCGACATGGACGCGAAACAGACGCGTGCATAATACATGTGTAACATTAGAAAGTTAATATAAGCTTGGCATTGCTCACATACAGATAGCTAAATGACAATATCAGTAACAATATTTACGGGATATTCTCATGTGCTCATATATAGAGTTCACCAATTAATTGTTAATTTTATTGTCTGTGGCTCAAAAACAATTATTCCTTACTTGATCTTTTAATAATTCCGATAGGCCTATTCTATTTTAATGTATTATTATTATTATTATTATTATTATTATTATTATTATTATTATTATTATTATTATTATTATTTATTGGAGGATTGACTGTTCATTGATTATTTATTCCATTCATTAGACATAAATCTTGAAGCAAAGTTTGTTTATTTAACCTGATTTCATTATCCTAATTCCTGTAGCCTGTAGACGTTACATGCACTGATAAGGATTTCTTCAATTCCCCTGTTCTTTTTAAATATATTGCAACTCCCTCTCATGAAGTATAATAAAATATTTCAAGTATTATATACATATATATATATATACTGTGTGTATGTATGTGTGTGTCTATATATATATATATATATATATATATATATATATGGCTTCAAAGTGACAAAGAGATTAAAGCAAGGCTACAGCTTATCTCCAACGCTATTTAAAATATATCTTGAACGAGTATTAAGGGATTGGAGAAGGAAATGCCAACAAATGGGTATACCAGTTCAAAAAACACACATATTCTCAATGAATTTTGCAGACGACCAAGTATTATTAGCTCAAGACCATCATGATATGGAATATATGGCAAGAAAACTAAAAGAAGAATATGAAAAATGGGGACTTTCCATAAATATAGGGAAAACTAAATACTTAAGTACAGGAAAAAAAAAAAGGAAAAATTAAAGTTTGGTAATGGAGAAGAATTAGAACTATCTATTGAATGCACTTATTTATGCACAAAGATAGACCATTCAGGAAATAAGATAGTGGAAATTAAAAACAGAATTACAGAAACAAAACAAGGAATTAATGCTCTAAATTCTATTTGGTGGAGCAAAAATATTACGAAAATATAAAATTACCAAATATATAAAACCATAGTTCAAAGTATCCTAACATATGGAGCTGAAGTTTGGCTAATTCAAATTAGGGAAACAAAAAGGATTTTAAGTATAGAAATGGATGTCCTAAGAAGATAAGCTGAAAAATCTAAAATGGAAAAAATAAGAAACAGAAGAATATAATAAGTGATGGAAGTGCAAGACGGGCCAGACTTTATAGATATAATAGAAAGGAATTAGAGCCAGGCCAATGGATGAACAGAGAAGACGGCGACAGCCGTTAAGACATCGAATTGATTGATTGTTTGATTGATTGAGTGATTGATTGATTGGATGATTGATCGATCGATTGGATTGATTAATACATAGGCCTACTCTTTTTTCAAAAGTACCCTAACGCATAATTACAATTAAAATTGAATGAGGGAATTTTGGACAAAAAACTGAAAAATATCAAACTTTCTATTTAAAATATCTTGAAGGAAACAAAATATTCTTGAGAATATAGTTGTGCAAGTTATGTCATTGAGAACTATTTTGGATGGCACTTTATAGCCTTTTTTAAATATTATCTGCAAGAGCATTTTTCTTAAATATAATATTTAATTTGTTATATACAGAAGCACTATGGTTATGGTTATTATGTCTGAGACATAAGATGATAATTTTCTGTTAAAACACCTTGTTTTATGTTGATTTCATCAATAAAACTGTGAACATGAAGGTAACAATAAAAACTACTAAAGTGAAGACACTATAAAGATAGAAGTTAAAGATACTGAAGATTAAGTAAGGCAGTTTTTAAAGGCTTGCATATATTCTAGAATTCTAGATCGAGTACGAACTCCTTTGGAGGAAAGCATAGAGAAAATAATTAACTCTCTATTGGGCAAGTAAAGTACTTGCAACCAAATTTTAATATATTTCATAATAATGTAACTTTTAACTTAGCAAGTAGGCTAACGCATCTTCATTTTGTATATTTTCTATGGCAGGCATGTCAAAACGCCTGTATTACGTGCTCATACTACAAGCATTACAAATCCAACAAGGTTCACTTTTCAACAAGATAAAGTGCAATCATCACTCTTAATTAAGGAAATGTTGTGCGGGTTCTTGAGAGCACGCAGTGTAGGCGTTTTGGCACCTCTGTTCTAAGACCAAAGTGTAATAACTAGACCTCGGATTTTTAGGCTCGAATAGGATAGGTTGCAACAATTTTATATAAAATCCCTAAATGTATGCAACACGAGAAACTCTCGAGCGATGCTATTGCCTAAAACTAGACACATTAAAGAACGTATGTTTCAACCTACACTAAACGAGCCTAAACATCCTAGGTCTAGTAATAACATTTGTTCATATATAAATCAGGGAACCATTTTCATGTGATGAGGAAAATTAATCCAAAGTTTCGATCATTGTAAAACTCTGAGAATCACGTTAAAAATGTAAGCCCACATCTGGACTTTGATATATATACATATATATATATATATATATTTTTTTTTTTTCCTTCTATTTTTGACAAATTTATCTTCAACCCAAGCAAGTAAACACATTCTTACTTTGGTCTAAAGAAATTTGTTAGATAAATGCTTGTAGGCCTATAACTTTCTGTGCAAACGAATAACACAAGCAAAATATTTTAAGTACAATGTGAAACTGGACTAAGCATTAGTATGGACCTTGAAATCATCCAAATAATAATTTCAAGATTTTTTTCGTGGAAATTAAGTAAAACGTCTGCTCTCATTTTTATAATCTCTGTATGACATAATTCATATAGAAAGGTAAAGGAATCCCCTACATACTCTGTCAAAGTGCTTGGGGAGAATGAATATAGAACCATGCTTTCTTGACCTCGGCACTAAAATGAGGTGCCACCGGCGTAGCTCGGTCGGTTAAGGCGTTTGCCTGCCGATCCGGAGTTGCGCTCGGGTGAGGGTTCTATTCCCGCTTGGGCTGATTACCTGGTTGGGTTTTTTCCGAGTTTTTCCCCAACCGTAAGGCAAATATCAGGTAATCTATGGCGAATCCTCGGCTTCATCTAGCCAAATATCATCTCGCTATCACAAATTCCATCGACGCTAAATAACCTCGTAGTTGATACAGCGCCGTTAAATAACCAAGTTAAAAAAAGAATGAGGTGTTGTGGTCGGCACCACGCCCCGACCGCCTCTTACTTTCGGGAAAGACTCGGTACTCAATTTGATAGAAGGCTGAGTAAACATAGAGTCCGTTCTGGAAGTTTTGGCAACAAAAAAAATCCTATCACCACCCGGGAATGAACCAGGACTTTCTAGTCATTAGTTAGTTGCTTTCCCAATTGAGTCACCGAGCGCCTGTAATTGATGTAAGTGCTTCAAAAAGAATTTTTGTAACTGTCGAATAGTATCATATACTAATATACTACTTATGTGTGAGTGTTATTATGAATAAGTGTAAGTGTATGTATGTGTGTAGGCATATTTTTTTGCAAACCAATAATTAAGATATAAATGTCCCGCTTTGGGACCATTAAGAGCAGTGGGGAGCAGGAGAGATCTCGTACACTTTCATAACTTAGAAATTAGAAGGGAAGAGAACCAGGCCACGCTCACACCGGGTAAGAATCCCCATACGGATGAGACTGCTAGTCTGTTCCGAATCAATAGCCATAAATATCTTCAGCATATCTGATTTCTCAAGCGTTTGCTTGGTCTGTTCACTTCCCTTTCTACTGTTGATTTATACAGCAAAGCCTGACTACAACTCGATGTGAGTTCATCCGCTGTATGTAATGAAACTGAATTCTTTCATATCGCCGACTTAAAATGTAGGCTAATATTACGAATTAATTTATTGTTCAATTTGTTCTTGCCTTTATAGTGGAGCAGACTTTCTCCTTAGAGAGATTTTTAAATGCACACTTCAACAGTCTCCATTAATTTCATTTTCCCATTTGTTAGTATTCTTATCTCAGATCTTTAGCATTAGGATTTCCAATGGGTGCCGCCTTGGCTCTCAATATTCCAATATGTAGAAAGGTGCGATTTTGACCACTGATGTTTCGGACGTTGTTAAAATATCAAAGCAAGAGTAACAAAACAAATTATATAATGTCCAAAGAATTTCGAGTTACTGACAAAGTTAGGCTACTCTCTGCTGCCACTTCAGTTAATGTACTAACTTATCACTTAAAGTATCGATTTAATTTAATTATTAAATATTATAATATTATAATAATAATATTATAATTATTATAATAATTGGAGTTGGCCATGTTTGCTTGTTTGCTTGCTTGCTTGCTTCCAATTGTACGTGACTTTTTGCTCTTTAATTCAGGAATTCATCGTTTGCAGGACTTTTACTTGTTTCCTACTTGATGAGAACTGGTTCATCTTGTTGTGGAAGTGTTAGTATATCTTGTTTTAACATATTTATGAATATATGGACTGATTTTCATACGGCATGTGAGATAACTGTTTACAACGGTATCCATAGTGCTTCAAATGTGTGGTTTCTGCTCTAGGAGTAGAATAATTATTTGTTTAATGGACTAAAACGTGTTTCCTACTTGATGAGAACTGGTTCATCTTGTTGTGGAAGTGTTAGTATATCTTGTTTTAACATATTTATGAACATTTGGACCGATTTTCATACGGCATGTGTGATAGCTGTTTTACAACGGTATCCATAGTGCTTCAAATGTGTGGTTGTGGCCGTGTGTTTCTTCTCTAGGAATAGAAGAATTATTTGTTTAATGGACTAAAACTTGTTTCTACTTGATGAGAACTGATTCATCGTGTAGTCGCAGTGTTAGTGAATTCTATTTTATCTCATTCTTGTTTTATGGACATTTTATCATGCCATCAATGTTTGTTGATTTTCGTTAGACACGCTATATTTTATTCATGTCCTTATGATTTCCAGTGATTTTCTCATCTGCTCCCTCTGTGGCACTTCTGATTCGTCTTCTAAGGGTACTTTTATATTTTGTTCTGAATGTCAATCCTGGTTTCATGGTGATTGTGTATGCTTATCTGATGAAGAAGTACAGCTACATAGTGAGTCTAATTCTTTATGGATTTGTCCTTCTTGTAATAACTTATCGGATGCTACTCATAATTTTTCAACCCATACTGACGACCTTTTATCTTGCTCTCTATGTTCTGACAACACTGATCAATTTTACAAGGGTCTGAAGGGACTACACATTCATTGCGCCAAAGTCCATTCTAATGCCTCTCCCCTTTCTCAGCACCTTTCCGATACTTCTTCCGAAGACACCTTCTTTTCAACGCTCACAAGATGTAAGAATAATATCCCCATTTTACGTCGAATTCCTAAAGGTGCACGTTGTTTCGCGGCTGATAAATTAGCACAACTTATGGATAAATGTGTCTCTCTCAATTCTGACCAATCTTGGCATCAATTATTCCTCTTTGCATATATTGCTCTCAAAGTTCCTGTGAAAGAAAATCGGAAGTCGGATAAATTTTTTATCTCAAAAATTAAAGCGAACATTCCGACATTCTCACTGGAATCTACACCCTATAAACATAAATTTTCTCTCTCTACTTCTCTGAAACTAAGGTAGCTGATGGTGATATCCGTGGAGCTGTTCGAGTCCTTTCATCTGATTATGGCATAACCAAAGCTTCAAGTGCTACATACGAAGCCTTAAAATTGAAACATCCCCCACCTTCACGGCCTCTTTCCTTTCCCGTTCCGCCTTCTGGGTCAGATGTTATGTTGACTGTCTCTCAAGACATGATTCTTAAAGCTATACATAGTTTTCCCACTGGTTCTGCGTCTGGTATTGATGGCATCCGACCTCAACATTATAAGGCTCTCACATCTAAATCTGCAGGTGATTCTGGACGTCGTCTCCTTCAATCTATTACTCAATTAGTTAATTTCATGCAATCAGGCAATGTCAACAGCCATATTTGCCCACATTTATACGGGGCCTCTATGTTAGCCATTAATAAGAAGGATGGCGGAATACGACCCATTGCAATTGGGAACACTATTCGTCGACTAACTTCCAAAATCGCCTGCATTTCTGTCAAAGAATCAGCTAGTACTTTATTACTTCCTCACCAGCTTGGTTTTGGCGTTGCTAAAGGATGCGAATCTATTATCCACACAGTGCGAACTTTTGTAGACATAAATAAAAACAATAATCATGTTCTATTAAAGCTTGATTTTAGAAACGCCTTTAACTGTATAGAACGCGATTCTATGCTCGAAATCGTTCAAAATTGTGTCCCCCAATTATATGCTTTTGTATGGCGAGCCTAACGGAAACCTTCTAACTTGTATTATAATCTTGATATAATCTCCTCTCAAACAGGCGTTCAACAAGGCGACCCTCTCGGTCCCCTTCTTTTCAGTCTTACTCTTCAATCCGTAGTATCTAAATTAAACAGTCCTTTGAATCTCTTCTATTTGGATGATGGCATTTTAGGTGGTCCTCCGGATATTGTCTTATCTGACCTTTCAACACTTATTAATTCTTGTCAACCTGTTGGTCTTGAGTTAAACCCGGATACATGCGAGTTACATTTTTGCTCCTCACAGGATGATACTGTATTTACAACTTTTAGTGCTCTCACTCCTGGAATTCGACTTTCATCTCCTTCCACTTTGACACTCCTTGGTTCCCCAATATTACTGCCAGCTGTAGAAGTTGTTATGCGTGATAAATTAGATACTATGAAACATTTATTTATTGGATTACAATCTCTTTGCACTCATACAGCATATTTCCTTTTAAAAAATTGCTTTCATATACCTCGCCTAACATACTTCCTTCGCACTACCCCTCTCTGGTTATTTCCCTCTCTTCTTCTAGAGGCTGATTGTATTTTGCGGGATTGTTTGGAATCTATTCTTAATATCCAACTTGACAATCATTCTTTGGTCTTTCGCTACTTTGCCTATTTCATTTGGTGGTCTTGGCATTCGCAATGTTAGCGATATTTGTGTGCCTGCGTTTTTAGCTTCGGCTCATGGAGCTCTGAATTTCGTCAAATCTACTCTCTCTAGTCACAGTGATGAAATCAGAATCCTTCATATGTCTGAGGCTTTTGAACAATGGTCGTCCGTTACTCACATTGTGGATCTTCCAAACAGTCCAGAGTCTAAAAAATGCTGGGATCTTGGTCTTGTTTCTAAACCTTTTGACAGCTTTTTTGCGTCTTCCTCCTCAGATTTTGACAGAGCCCATTTTCTTGCTTTACGAGAAAAAGAATCAGGATGCTGGCTTCAAGCCTTACCTTCTTCCAACATAGGCACCTTACTGGATAATACGTCCTTTAAGATTGCTATTGCCTTAAGGCTTGGTGTTAAAATTTGTTTTCCACACAAATGTATTTGTGGTGCAGATGTCGATTCTTCTGGCCTCCATGGATTAAGTTGCCTCAAAAATTCTGGACGATTTTCCAGACACGTCATGATTAACGACATCATCAAAAGGGCCCTAATTTCCGCTGGTTTTCCTACCATTCTAGCACCCATTGGCATAAATCGTTCCGATGGCAAACGTCAAGATGGCTTAACCTTAACACCATGGTCCAAAGGCAAATCACTTTTATGAGATGCCACTTGTTATAACACCTTCGCTTCTTCTTATTTCCCCAAAAATTCCAAACTCGCTGGGTCAGCCGCTGCATCTGCTGTTACAATTAAACGCAATAAGTATCTCGATCTTCTGGATAGATATAATTTTGTCGGTTTCACCGTAGAATCTATGGGCCCATGGTGTTCCTAGGCGAAGTTGTTAACTTCTGATATCGGCAAGTATTTATCAGCACTTAACGGTAACTCTCGCTCTACGGCTTTCCTCCGCCAAAGAATTAGTATTGCCATTCAACGAGGGAACGCTATAAGTGTTATGGGGACTTTTCCACAATCTAAATCGTTGGAAGAAATGTTTTATTTCGTGTAGAGCTGTAGAGTATTTCGCATCCTTTAGTTTTGTTGCTAATTTCTCGTAATATAGTATATTAAAAACATATTCTGGTATCACATCCTTGAGAAATCTATGAGCAATGCATAAACGACCATAAATGATCAGCTGAATCATTACTGTGCCTCATTCTCACGCGTCCCGAAGTTTGTTCTTTACAGTTGTTTGTAACATTACAGCGACACTACAGGTTGTCAATGTCTTGTGTTTATTATTAGGAACACTGGGGTGAAAATTGTTTATGATATAGTGCTTCAAATCACTTTGAAAATAGTGATCGATAAGATAATAGAAGGTCAGAAAACAGACAACTAGCACTGTAACTTTTCAATATTCTAATGTATATGTACTTATATTTATTGTCATCAAAATCATGTACAATTTGTGTACCATCCGTTATTATATCATATTTTTCTGTCATTAAAATATATATTATTAAAGTGTTTGCCATATATTTAATTTTATACAGGAATGTAATAAATAAATAGATAAATAAATACATAAATAGATAAATAAATAAATAGATAAATAAATAAATAAATAAATAAATAAACAATAAATTTAATGAGCTCTTTTTCACAAAATTTAAAGTTATATATTGTGATTAATAATTAGCTCACTTCCGAAAACCAAAAGCTTGTGCTCGAGAACGTTCTTGGAAACGTAAAAGTAAAATTATACTGTATATATTAAGCACAGTAAGATAATGTAGGGTAAAGTTGTCTAAAGCCGTGATATCTCTAATCCTGTGACAATTTTTTTTTCATTGAATGTCTCGGGATTGAGTATCTTGCTAGGAAGTTCACCGATGTATCAAAAATAGGCGAAATATGCACTCTTTCGAAGAATATGTTGGTGCTATGGTCGAACGACAAAGTTTTGACTGACATTCAATTAAAGAAAAGTATCACGGGATTAGGTATATCACGGATTTAGGTAACTTTATCCAAATATAAAGCAGCGTATATTACAAAATAAAATAAAATTAAAATGCAGGACATTTTCTTAAGAGTCCATTTTTCTGTTAGATAAAATTTTGCAAGAATAATTTGTACACTTTCCTTTTAAACCTAGAATCATTCATTAAATGTTAAGTGAGATTAATTTTTAATGAACTAATTGTGAAGTCTTGGTCCAAAATTAAGAGCTATGTCTCAGACCAGATTCGGTATTACACTTAGGTTCAATTAATCCTTGGTTTTTCTGAAGCGACGCATGCGAGCTGCGAGGCCCGCCTTGTATAAATCAGGACTACACGAAAGATAATTGTTTCTATAGCTACGAAGTGCGCAGATCTCGCAAGTATAGAAACCACTCTCTATCTCTCGTGTAGTCCGGATTTGTGCGAGACGGGCCTCGCATATCGCACCTCGTATGTGTCGGTTCAGAATAACCAAAGCTTTAGTGGAAAAGAAATAGCACATCTTCTTGTAGAATAGGCCCTAAGTATGATGATTTGACAAATAGGTCTACTTAGTTTTATTTTTGTGGTAATATATATTCGTAGATCTTTTTGAGGTCGAAAACTTTGGAATCTTTATGAGACATGTTGCATAATCTAAATACTTATTTTTTTTTAATTTTAACCATTGTCTTAAGTTGATTCAATGAGATTTTGTTATACCTCACCAACCTATTATTCCATACTGAATAACATAGTGAACTAAAACTAAACATATAGACCTCATTATATTACTTGTCAGAAGAGATCGTAGTTGGAAAAATGTAGATATATATATATATATATATATATATATATATATATATATATATATATATATATATCAGTTTACAGCAGAAAGCCGGAGAGAGCAATCGCGTGTGCAAAACTCGCTTATAAAGGCTATTGGCCTGAGGAAGAAGCGAAGAATGCAGTAAGAGAAGATGGAACAGTGGTTACAGAAAGAGACATCAGAAAAGGATAAAGTAAGTGAATTAAGTGGAGAGAAAAGGAATAATAATGCATACTTGAATCAAGTAGAAGAAGAAATGAAGAACCAGGGTTTAGAAAACTTAAGACTAAAAGTAGAAAACATCTGTGAAAAGATAGAAGAATTGATAGCAGAGAATAACAAATTAAAGAAGAAGATGAGTGACTACGATCTCAAGTTGAGAAAAAATAACTTAATAATTTTCGGGGTCGAAGAAAGGGGCCGAGAAAAAGAGATGGATACCTTTGAGAAAGTGAGATATTTATGTGAAGCGATCTTTAATATAGAGTTGAGAGAAGAACATGTCGACGATACGTACAGATTAGGGAAAGGAAATAAAAGGCCTATCTTCTTGAGCTTTAAGAATACAAAAGTAAGGGAAGTTATTCTGAACAATCTAGGACGGCTCTGGGGTTCAGGAGTGAGAGTGGAAACAGATCGACTATGTCATTTGAAGTAAGAAATAGAATAAAACGGCTACTATCGTCATTAGGAGTTACTTTGATATTGGAGGCTACTTTGATAACCACTTCGATCGATTACTAAAATCGAATTCGTGCGAAAGATATCAGAATGTGGCCAACTTTGGATCTCGTGTTGGCAGCTCTGTTAAACTAGTTATGAGATAGCGACGGTGCTATATAAACACTACAAGTTGTAGAGGAGAAATTAAATATTTTGTGGTTTACAAAGTGAATGAGTATTTCTGATACCTGCAAAACTTTGAAGCTACACAGGTAACCATACTTATAAATGAATATTCAATTCTACCTTCAAATAAAGTAGTTTTTTGGCATTTAAAGTGTTGCTTGTCGTTCACTTGAATGTTGCAGTATGCACACCAGTTACGTAGAAGAGTCACGGGGTAACTTTGATAGAGAGGATGGGGCTAAATTGGTAATCTAGTCAAACATTTAAAATTACATTTATATTGTTTTAGACGTTATCGCTGTCCGTCCAAAGCTACTATGGTGCGAGATTATAAAAAGGAACCAGGTTCTCGCCAGTACAACAATTTTTCAGTTTCTTCAGAGGAGCCTGGAGACATATTTTGATGACGTGGAAAGAGAAAATCCTCGATTTTCAACCGTACTGAAGGCTAATTTTCCAAGCTTGTTGAAGAAAGCATTGATCCACATGGATAAGACAAAGTTACAGACAAATAATAATAAACAATCATTTCCCGGAGATACAGAACAGTCTGAAATAAAACACATTTTGATAAAATAGTTCCTTTTCTACGGGCATTTGTCCTTGCAATAAGAAAGAAGTCCTCAAAAAAATTCCGGAGCCTGTATAAGTTGTTGAACAACAGGTTGAGAGTTGCCTCATTGCATTTCTTCAAGAACACTGATTTGGGAATTCTAGTACAGCTGGCTCTATGATGAGAAAAAAGAGACGACTCAATGTTGAATCAGGAAAGAGTATAGTTACTGCGTCTACTTCAAACAACAAAGGCAGCAATGATGACGAAAAAACCTCAGGTGATTTGTGTAAATAGGCAGATCAAAGTTTCTGGCCCCAAAATTCCAGAAGATGCTAACATATGACATAGAATCAGAAAACCCGAAAACAGGAATTTTCATCCTTGCTAAATTTCTTTATAGTAAAGATAAGAAAATCTTCACATATGCCTTTGAAATTGTGGACATGACATCAAATGGGATAGTGATTCATGGTCTCAAAAGAGCTGATGAGAGTGAAACAATATTTAAGTCAATTGACAGGACATTTTTACTATTTCAATGCAACAAATCATCAAGATTTTACCTTCTTCAGTCGCAGAACTAACTGACAATTCCATGATTAATGTCTTCCCTATTGTTCTTGAATTCAAGTAAATTCTAGTTTTGTTTCCATTATTTTTATGAAAAGTTGATTTAGTTTGTAGTCTAGATTAATTATTTATGAGATTGGTAATGTTTTGATAGAACAAATTTGATTTCAACAATTTATATAATTTTCTATGTCTATTACAATGTACAATGAGCCTTTGTACTTTTCTTGCAAATGAAATACTAATGTGGTGTTTGAAATGTCCTTTAAATATAATTTCATCATCATCATCATCCTTCACGAATTAGGCCTCTGTAGACCTGTTTCGGCCGCATCTAGCAGTCTTCTTAAAGGTCTTCCTGGTCGACGATGTCCTCTAGGTTTATACTGCATCATAATTTTTGGGATTCTTGAATTTTCCATTCTTCTTACATGATCTAGCCAATTGAATTTGTATCTGCTGATTTTTTCTTCTACTGACTCTACTTCTAATTGTTCTAAAATTTCTTCATTCCTTTTTCGGTCTAAAAGAGTTCTGTCCTTATACTGCTTGTTTGAGGCTTGAAAGTAATGTAATTTTCCCTAAGAGAGGTTACTAGCCTTATCGTTA
Source organism: Periplaneta americana (assembly GCF_040183065.1). Taxonomy (NCBI): domain Eukaryota; kingdom Metazoa; phylum Arthropoda; class Insecta; order Blattodea; family Blattidae; genus Periplaneta; species Periplaneta americana. Next base: position 106,358,460 of record NC_091121.1, read on the forward strand.
GGTAGTCCAGTAGTGGGGCTGCCACTTTTATCCTCTGGACAGGCTTGTAATGCAGCATTTCCTCTGCATTTGATGAAACAGTTATACCGCTGTGACTCGGTCGCCATTTCCTCGTTGGTAGAAACAGGGTGGACCACGGGAAGGTGAGGATGGCATTTGGATAGGAGAGGCTGTATGTTTCGCGTCACTATCCCTTCTTCACCCCAAAATATAATTTCATTTGCTTAATTTGCCCTGATTTACCTCTATAATAGCAAATCTCACAACTTTAGTTTGACTCTATTATGTCATCTTCGGGTTACTACGGAAATCTGGCTTTAAATAATGGTATATCAAAGTAGCCCCCATCACAGTTTAGCTTTGATAGTATGGTCTTTATTTTTTTTCACGGGTACAAATCAACACATTTATTTTCTTAGAAATAGGATAGCAAGGTAAAGATAATCTGATATCTACATATTTTTTATATGTTAAAATACTAAAAAATTAAACTGTAACCATAAAAAATTAAGTTAAAACTATCAAAGCAGCCCCACTTGACGGTACCTTATATGAAAGCAGCGAGGGCGAAGGGTCACTTTGCTAAAAATGTACGAAGATAAACTGAAAGTGAACGGAAAATGGTATGATCTGGAGTTTTGTCTGAGGAATGAAGATCATTCAGAATTTGGACTAACGAGAAGAAAGAAAGAGGACAGTGGACATATTTCAACTTTGCAGAGGAAGCAAGGAGAAGGCAACAGAGAGTCGACGTTAGCTACGTAAGAGGAGGGAAGGAGCAGGAATGGAGGAAGAAAATTATCCCAACTTCAAGGACGGAACAAGTGATTGTCGCAGATCAACACATGGTAACAGGAGCGAATAGTAATGAGTTCAGGAACCCACATGCTGACGTACGAGGAAGTGTAAAGATGCTGACACAACAAGGAGAAGATAAGTGTAACGTGATCATGCAGCGTAAACGGATTCCTAGTCTCCATACGATGGCGGTAAGGTTAGCGCACTCCAGAAGGAATGCTGACAATAACGGAACAAGAAACAAGGGCGCGAGAAAAAAGACGAGTGGGGATAAAAAGAGAAACCAAGAGTCAGGAAGTGACAGGGAAGAAAGTAGTGAAAAGGTTAAGGGTGCGTGTGTAAGTGGAAATCTAGGATGTGAAAGTGAAAGCGTGGGGGGGGGATAAAAGAGGAATAGAAGAAGAAGAAAGAAATAGAAAGAAAGACAGAGATAGAAATAAAGCAGAGACGAACAGAAAAGAAAGGTCAGAACCTGCGACAGCTGAGGATATAGCAAAGGTATTAGATATGATTAAAAAATGTGGAGATGTGATCAAAAAGTGCTAGTAAAGGGAAATTGTAAATGATAGAGAAGTATAGGGGAGAGAGAAAGTGTATAAGCTGATGTGTAGAGATAAATATAAGTGTTTATAGGAAGTGAGAGTGTGAAAGGATTAGGTGTAAGTGGAATAGTGAGAAAGTGAAAGTAGCGCAAATAGGAATGAGTGAAAATAGTGAAAAAGGGTTAAGAGAAATGAACAAGTGACAGCATAAAATTAGTACTAACATTTGAACGTTGGAACAGTAATTGAATATAAGAGAAAGATAGGAGAAAAGGTCAAAGAACAAATAGGGCAAATAATTCAATATGATAATTTATAGAGAATAAGTGAAATTGAAATTTTAGTGAATAGTAGTTAGAGAAAAAAGGGGATTTGAAAGGCGTATATAATTTTAGATATATTACGATTAATGATCAAATAGAGAATAGCAAATGAAATGTAGGAGAAATACTAAAGGGGAGATTGAACAAGTAATAAAAATGTACATAGTGTAATTGGGAGTATTTGTGTAGACGCGTACTGCAAATAATGTGTTACTGTAATATGTTAATGGTGGCGCCGGATACAGAAATGTGAGGTACACCATTATATGTAAAGAAGTACTGTGACCAAATATATCATATCATATCATATCATATCATATCATATCATATCATATCATATCATATCATATCATATCATATCATATCATATCATATCATATATCATATCATATCATATCCTATCATATCATATATCATATCATATCATATCATATCATATCATATCATATCATATCATATCATATATATATAAATTTACAGTAAAGATATAATCTACAAGTAGGCCCATACCTATATGTTTACCCACATTGTGAGTGAAACTAATTTCAACACTATTTTTTGGAAACCACAGAATTTTCACTCACTCGTAAGTAGATATAACTGCAGGCATACTTGAAGATGTTGACAAATCCATTTTTGCGTTTATGACAGAGGCTCTCTAATGAAACTGATATTTCTGTGAATAGAAGAAACTTGTGATTAGTAAGTGGTAGAAATAGTGCCATGTTCCTCTCCAGAGAAAAGTGTCTTGGAATGCAGACATATGGTATGGATAATGATGAAATAGTATCTTTTCAAGTAAGATGTTGTATTGAAGAAGGAAAGAAACTAAATATCTCTTGCTGCGATATTTTAAACAAAGAGATACACGTATATGATTAAATTACAGTAATAATAAAATTATAAATTCAGAATGACATGCCGAAAAAAAAATTAAGATTAATTAAACTTATCTTCAGGTAAGGTCTCTCCATTAAGCGTTAGATTCCCGTAGCTACCTGGCGGATATGAAAGGAAAGTAGATTTGTTTTTAAAAAATAATTGATCGCAAATTACGTTACTAGGCCTAATAACTGGAAAATCTTTGAGCGTTGTATAATATGGCTTTGCTACACTTCCTTCTGTATCAAAATTCCAGCCGAAAAAGTGTCACTAACAAGATCAGTGATCCCAAAATCATTATCTCTTCTTGAAAGTAATATTATTCTCATTATATTGTGTATTATTTTAAATAGCGAAGAGAAAATATCTTGTCTCCATCCTCAACCAGTATTGAACCCACGTCCTCAGTCAGTAAATCTACTTTCAAACTGTCTCCTTTCTTTGAAATCAAAATATATCAATATAAAACTAAAATACTCTCACACGAACTATTCTGTATTATCTCCTAGGCAGCAGTTACATTTTTCCCACGATCTAGAATATAATGTTTTGTTTGTGGTGTAGCGTTACAAGTTCATTCTGGTTCCCATGGAGGGCGTGTAGTAACACCCACTTGTGTCGAGCCAGGTCAGTGGCAATGAGTACTTCACCATAATGACGTGTGGTTGCTCCTCTTCAATCATTAGCCTGTGTCAATTCACCCTTTGGTTCCACCGTCCCACCCATCCACATCTCAGCATGTGGAACAATAATCCGGAATAAAGTAGTCTTGCGGTTTCCACATGGGACAAGGGTGGACAGCAACATGGCCATTTCTCTGCCACAAATGTGGGGTTAGTTCTCATAAATGAGATCACTTCTGTGCTCAATATTGAGTTACGAATAAACACAATCTGTTCAATATTATTTTAAAGGGTTTCGGACAAGACACTAATGTCATTTTCTGAACATTCTCATGAATCAAGAAAGGATTTGTCAATTACTGTTAGTCATATTATTATTATTATTATTATTATTATTATTATTATTATTATTATTATTATTATTATTATTATTATTATTATGAGTTGTCTTGGAATCCACTTAAAGAAAGGAGACACTTCAACTCCCTCTTATTACTATTTAAAATCAATCACACCTCCACACCCTCTTACCTAGGATCTCGTTTTGCTTATCTTTCACTATCTCGAACCCGGAACATATACCTTCTCTCTATTCCTCTGCACAGAACATCCTTCTACTAATCATCTTTCAGCATATCGATTCCACGCCTCTGGAATCCTCTCCTTTACCATGTCAGAGACTGTCGGACAATATCAAATTCAAATTTAAATTAAAGAATCGCATTCGAGTTCATGGAATTGCTTGTTGAACACCTGTCAGGTTGCGCAACTTCACCTTAACCCATGCCATATAGTAAATATTGTAACTATGCTGTTGTAAAATTGGCAATTAATATGCAAGGTATTTATTATTATTATTATTATTATTATTATTATTATTATTATTATTATTATTATTATTATTATCATCATTATCATCAGTTATCACTATTATCATTGCTATCTTTGTTTTCCTTTCTTTTTTTTTGTATTAGCTCGATGAGAGCTCTATACTATTTTTTGACCCTGTTGATCATCTATAAGGCTTTAATTTAATTTGTATTATTTTCATCAGTGTTTGTATTTATTTTTTCATGTTTATATGTTCTATCTGATAGGATGGAAGAAAAGGCCTTATTGCCTTAATCCTGTTAGATTAAATAAATAAATAAATAAATAAATAAATAATAATAATAATAATAATAATAATAATAATAATTATTATTATTATTATTATTATTATTATTATTATTATTATTATTAACACGAATGACTTTGTGACAAGTGTCTTGAGCATTAAACAAATAACACATTTTATTACTAAATTTGTTTCAAAGAGACAATGATAAATTCACAATGTAGCTTATAAATCTACACCAATTGATCAGGAAGAGAAAAATAAATTCGATAGGTCACTAGCTAAGAAGAAATTACCTACTGAAAGATGCATTGGAAGGAATTGTGAACGGTAAAAAAACTTCGGGACAAAAGAAGATATCACATAATAGACAACATTAAGATACATGGATCGTATGCGGCGACTAAGAAGAAGACGGAAAATAGGAAAGATTGGAGAATGCTGGGTTTGCAGTGACGGATGTGCCCATAAGCAGATAACTACGAGTATTCATGAATGAATGTATTCATGTGATGTGAACGCAGTTTCAGTTACCTAATATAAATCTGTCCTCAGAGACAAATGAAGAGAAGTTCAAAGAAACTTCCGTAATCTTCTGTTTTGTTAGCAGGGAATAAAATATTGCTTGGTATTTGAATTCCATATTTAATGAATGAGATGTAAAACACACTTTAAATAATTAAATGTAAATTGTCACTTCTGGCAGTTATTACTTATTCAGATAAAAATAACTAAATATGGATATCTACTTTCGTACTCTATTATTTTGGTAACAGGGAATAAAAGACTGTGTGTTCTTTGAATTTCATATTCAAATAGTTATTCATGAATGAGAAGCAAAGTACTGTATAGCCTAATTTTATTAGCCTAAATGAAAAATATCATCATATTCATGCTATTCACCATCATCTTCATTAATCAACAATCATCTTGATTCATCGTATTCATCCTCATTCACTATCATAGTTTTCATTAATCAAAATTACCATAATTCATTACCATCATCCTTGTTCATCGTGTTCATTCTCATTCACCATCATCCCTCAATATTCTCATTCGTCTTCCTCTTTATTCATCGTTACCATCATCTTCATACGTTATTGTCTTCATTCACAAGATAATTTTCATTCATCCTCGTCACTTACCATCACGATCGTCATTGATATTATCGTTATTCTCATTTAATTAATCTGTGTTTAGTAATCTCTGAAATTGAAATCCTGTAGGATGAAGTGTACCAGGTCACACCTCAATTCGTGCAAATGAAACGTCGCCCTATAATATTCCGCGGCGCACAGCGTTGTACAGAAGTGCACGTCATTCATTCGTAATAGGAGAACATGGACAGATGGCGAATATTTCTTTCAGTGCCACTCGCAGAAGGAATATCTAAGCCGTGATAATATAACCCAAAATTTGACAACATACACAGTACACACACGAGGGAGATTACAAGGGATGTATGAGGTCATGTAACACAGTTCGGCACAACCAAAAGAACCAAACTCGCTATTCTATGGGACGCACTTGTATTTTATTATTCAGCGTGTATTTATGATATGTGCTGTTCCATTTCCAAGTCACAAAGGTTCAGTGTTATATTGTAGTGCGGGAACACATGTAGACGTCGCTGGCGAGGCGGGCGGACCCCTGCCAGTCACAAATGACGTTAAGCTCGTCATAAAGTCAATATGCTACATGGAATACGTTTCAAGTCCCCGAGGAGCAAGTTCTGAAAGAACAAAGGCTCGCTATGACTATGGACTAGCACTGCGGCTTAAGTCTTGCCACATCATACACCGTAAGCAGTGGGAGGTGCAGGATATGGCGCGGAGACATTCCAACTCAAGTTGCCCTCACTCCAAAAAATAATCCTATATAAAAGTATATAACATCAAGATAAAGTGTGTTATGAGAACTATAGGTAAGAAGAGTTCTTCTGGGGTTTCTTACTACATTTTAGACTACTCTCAAAATTAAGAAATCAAGGCACACTGCTAAAAATTGATTTCATATTGATGTAATTTACCTTTCCTAACGAAAACAAAGGAAATAGTGAAATAATTAATCATGTGATAATATATTATTTGCTCTACACGGTTAAAAAAGAATATTAAAGTCGTGGGGTTCATTTCCCGATGGGACCATAAATTTTCTCCAATAATTTCAACCTTCCGTCCTCTTTATTAGAGACAGGATTTCCATGCAACTGCATGTTTTTATATAAGCTTGCTACAGTTCTCAAATTTTGTAAATGTCCGTTACAAGGCTTAGCAATTCGAAATATGTATACTTTTTCCGTGCATATTTGCACGTTTTGGTCTTTTTAGTGGTAAATTCATGTATAATGCATGTTTTTTAGATTTTAAGTTCAATAATGCATATTTTGAGGTTATGTTGCATATTATAGTTTCATTGCATATTTTATATTAAATCGCATGATACTGCATTTTATAAATGTTGCCTCGTAGAGTTTGGTATTTCTAAGCTTACAATATTTGAGTATGTGTGCTGAAAAATATAAGTGAAATGCTAACGGTTTGCAGGGTTTCTACCTGAGGACTTTGAACCTTACCAGGTATTCCTCTCATTGTATTGTAACACTGGAATTCCACAATCTTGTTCTATGCAAGTCTTACACTGAGATTAAAATTATTATTAGAAGAATGCCTCTTCTGCTCCCTCCCATACTTTGTAGTTTGGCTACAATAGCACTAAAATGCTTCTCCTAACATGCCTTTAATTTGGAAAGGTAGATAGGTAGAAGGTCTGTAGTAGATTACATGTACAGGTATTTTGTGAATTAGCTGCTGTATTTGTGTTCTGTTGTGATCTGTGAAGTGTTGTAATGCCCCTTATTAAATGTTCGAGAAGAGATCTTGTGACACAGTGGATCAAGGGAAAAGAATATCTTAGAAATTTGAAAAGACTGTTAGTAGTACATTGTGCAATTTGAAAATAAAATGTACGTTTCAATTTTGATAATTCATATTTTCAGTGTTTTTTTTTCATTCATTGTGCATATTTAGCCATTTGATAGTGCATGAAAATCCTGTCTCTACTCATTACTGACCCGGGGCTTAATTAGTTTCTAACAGAAATTATTACTAGAGGTATTTGGGTTTAAAGACGGCCTATCAAGGTAGGATATAACTCTGAATCACCTGTATATAAATATTTTGTAAAAGACAATATACTTCATGTTCTTCGTGTATAATCTTTCCTTTTTATGAAGTCCGATCGAGTAAGAGTCACTCCTTAGGATTTGTTATGGATTGAATTATTGTCTACGAGATAAATAGATAAATACTCTGTACTACTTCTGTTTTTCACGTCGAAAGACTGTTTGAAAATCCAAAATAAACACGTTAGGAAACATACGGTCTTATTATGTCACTCCCTGCGGTTTCTTCCCTAAGAAAATAATAAAGGAGACCTCTGTGTAAGAAATTTTCAGCTGATCATAATTTTGTGTTCATTATTTCAAAGGACTGTAGTAAACTGATGTTCCCTTTGATATAAGCGAATACATTCTGGACATCTTCAAAGATCTTCATAACTGATACGTAAAGGTAAAACTAACTTGTTGCGTTGATTTCAGATATGCAGGTAATAAAATTTAAATCAAAATAGAAAATTCTTTAAAATTGACAAGATTTCTTTCATGTTCTGCCATCGTGTTCATCTCACTTTACAGATGTATTTCATGAACATATTGTGACAGTGACAGGAACGTGATTATGTAAATGCATTTTAAATTTCACATATACAGTTTCATTAAAGTAATGCACTTCATGTAAATAGATGCTCATGTTTTATACAGCGACTCGTCAGTCTCATGAATAGAGCGTTGGACTGGGTGTCCTATCCAAATTCTGATAGTCATAATAATGGTTTTCATCGATCAACACCATCATACTATATAGTACCTTTCACATGCAATAATTAAGCATTTCTAACACACTTACCCGAAAAATTAATATCGAGACATATTAGCCTACAGCAGTGGTTCCCAAACTTCCTGAAGGTGCGACTCACTTTCGGGCGAGAGTTTCTTTTGAGACCCCCTCCCCCCGCCAAATCAGTACTAAATCCCATCGAAAAATATAAATCCTTGTAAAATCGAAAATAATGATAATTTTACTCGTTATATGAAAATACTCTTCATTACACGGAACATGGCATTCTTGGGGTAACGTGTTGAAAAGAGTTTTACAGTTAAGAACAAAACTTTTAATATACCCGGCTTCTAATACACAACACGAGAAATTGGAATATATGCAAACTTATTTTCCAATTGAAGAATCTGACCCCATAACTCACTCAGACTCTCTGACCATTTTTATTATTTGTACGTATATTATATATATATATATATATATATATCTTTTTTAGATTTTTATAGTTATATTTTAAGCTTCTTTTCTTCCAAAACAACGCCAATCCTTGTCTAAAAGTTTGTTATTGTGTATTTCACTTGAAAACAAACTCAGTCCGTAGACCGATGTATAAAAACTGTGAGTCCATTCCCTTCATAAAAATGGACTGAAAGCGTTTTGAATAATAGTTTGCAAGGCCAAGATGTTCACATTATAACAGCCAGAAATAAAATTAACGGGTTTACAAAGAAATTTGATTTCTGGTCAATATCATTTGATGAAAATATATTGATTCATTCCAGTGTGTGAAAGACCTCATGGAAAATTTAGCTACATAAGGTAGGCAAATACTGTGTTTTTGTGGACATGCAACTAAGGTTTCACAATTTTAATCAACAACTTTTTGAGTACATTTCGGAAGAAACTCAAAACAATTATGACTAGGCCTATCACAAAGATGGTGAATCCGTTTTTAGACAGTTGCGTTCATCTGGTTGAAATTCCAGAATCATTGAAGGAAAATCTCGTTTAAATATGTACCTGTACCTAAAAATGAAATGTTTAAATTAAACTTATTTTTTCAAAGCGTAGACCAAAATTTTGGATCAAAAGAATGCAAGAATACCTCGAGCATGCAAAAATACGTAATTATTAAATTATTAAATATTTGCAACTTTGTATTTATGCAAAACGAGTTTCTCGTCTATGTTCACCATCAAAACAAAAGCGAGATATTTTCTTGAACTTTAAAATGATATCACTGTGTGCGTATGGAATGCTGAGTCCAGATTTGAGAAGCTATTTTCTGAGAAAACAAGCACTTAAATCACATTAATTATTTTTTACTTTATAACTACTGAAACATTTTTTATTCTCATGTTCAATATTGTTTATGTTTATGCTTCTAAATAAAAAATATAAATATTATTAAGAAACATTTCAACTTATTTTGTAAATCATCTCGTGACTCCTCTCAAACCATTACATGTGCAAATGCAGTTTAGCCTAAGCAAAACATGAGCATTGTATATTCTGAATAGTACAGAAAATGATTTAGAATTCCCAACATAGTTAAGTAACTTACTTCATAATATTATTTAAATGATACCGGTACATTTATTTAAGAAACATTTAATCAATATTTGGTTGCCTAAAATACGGCAACTAAAGAAATATGAATAACAAATTTATCAAGTAAGCCTAATATTAGGCCTACATTTGAAAGCACTATTTGCTTGTTGCATGATATTTCCTTTTATCTACTTTCGTATTATCCCGCTTTGTTTTAAATATTTCTAAAGACATTGGGATGAGGTTTCTTTGCATTGCAATCTCATTCTACATATTTCAAATCTTTCTTCTTTTCTTCTAAATTCTGCCCATCCTTCTTTTTTTGTTTACGATGACTTTAATATGTTTTGAGGTTACCTCTGTTTATGACGTCATTTTATTCTAGTAATATAACAAATGAACTCACTATAAAGGTCACTGATTACATTAATAAGGCACATGGCCTTCGAAATTACTATCTTACTATGATTCCGAAGGCCGTGATGCCTTAATTGGGAATTAAATTAATTGACCTTATTTTAAATGCGTATTAGTGTGATGAAATGAAAATGAATTAAATATGATTTAACTTCCGTATACAAGTTAAACTGCAATTAGTTAATTGTGGATTAATAACATATTGGTGAAAACAGGCCTTAGTTACCTTCAATACTTTTTGTAAAAATAGCGCATGAGTAAAGTGAGAATACTAAAATCCTTCAAACCTATTTTGATACATACTTCACATGTTATTATGTGCATTAAATCATATTCAAATTTCATTGCTCTATGGCACAAACTAATGTAAAGGAACTAAGTACTTAATTGGAACTCAACATTCACAAAATTACATTGACGCTAGATGACGTCTCAGTTGATACAGCGTCGTTAAATACCCGCTAAATAGAACAATTTAAGATAATTAATAGTATTAATCTGAAACTCACGTTTACAAACATCTGAAACTTCAGTCTCCTTTAATTTTATAAAGCAGATAAGCATGGAAGAGGCGAAGCTATTGCGCAGCCAACGTGCTGAATATTGAAATGACTTTTCCATTTGCCTTTCCTCGTTTTGGATTATATCCATCTTTAATTCTACTGTAAAAATAAATACGTGTGTTATATAAGCCACATACGCGCTGACAGATGGGCTGTGATGGATGCAGGGTGAGTTCCGACTCGAATCCGATTATTGGGAGGAGATGCAGGGCAGCTTCCCCCCCCCCTCCCTTCCACTCACAGCACACGGCTGTCAAGGCAAGGCACGAACAGCAATTCGTCTGCCAAAACTTGCAACGTCAGTTGGATTTATGTGCACCACATCTCTGCCATATAATTATAAGTAAACGCAGTACATGAAGCAGTGTCATGAAAATCGATCTAACAAAAAAAGCAAAATATAACTTGTAATTGAGTGGTTAGCTGGAAGAAGGGCGTAACTCAGAAAACATAGTTTTGAAATAATCAACAAAAACTATCTGTACCCCGCATTCCTTGCTGGAATATGACACTATTAATGTATATTGTAGGGTACCTGATATGTTCTCTTGTGATTACAATGAGTTCCGTGGTTAATGTTTAAGTATTGTACGAGAACGAAGCATTCAATTTTTTTTTTAATTACGCCCTTCTTTCATAGAAGAGGGTTGAAAATACTGCAGTACTGTTAACTTTTCTATATTTCCATAGGAAAGACTAGATATAGGTCTATACTACAATAATGAAGATAATTACAATGTATGTTCTACACAAAAAAAATATATATGTTCGTTTAATAAATTGTTATCACAATATTGAACATGATTAATCACACTTATTTCACCTTATTATTTTAACTAAAAGTACCGGTACTTAGAATATAGGCTTACAAACACTATACCACTTTAAGTGATCTAATAACCTAACATAACATCTAAAATCTCGTGAGGCCTATTGGAGTGTTTGCCTCTCATATCTGTCATTACAGTATCACCTAGTTTCATTATATTATTTTGTACAGTTATCAGTCGTTTCTTAGATATTTTAAACAATGACAGAATAAAGGACTTGTATAAAAATTCTTCTTAGTCATGATACTGTATACCCAAGAACATTCATGGTGCTATGGTTTTACAGTTGTTTGACGTTGCTTAATGGTCATTCTCTCCAAATATCCCGTAATAAATGTATCCTGTTGGTTTTTGATTCCAGTTTCCCAAAATCCTCAATGGAAAATTGCTTGTTCCTCTGTAGACATCTCTTATTTCTTCTGACAGCAACTGGCTTAAATGTTTTGCTGCTAACTTGTCAGAAATATGGGCGTTCCTAAATGACTGACTGCTATCCTGAATCTAACATTTTATAAATACACCTACATTATTAGTACCTTATATTCATTATCCATTGTCAAATATAAATAATAATACTGAATTTCTTTCACCATTTTTCCTGACCTACTTGTGTAAGTTTTGCTGTAATTTCGTCGTGGCTTGCTAGATTATTCTTTCATAGTTTGTTAAACCCTTTTCAGTTTTCTACCTTTCCGTTTGTAATTCATTTTCACTGATACTTTCAAATCATAAATGTTATATTCGCTTCTATTAGGCGAAAGATAGGCTAGATCAGAACATTCGTCAGACAACGCGCACACCCTTGCAGTTACCTTCGCCGGTCCTCGAACCACAGTAGTGAGATGGAAGACGGACGCAATTCAATAATACCTCTCTATTACAATGTATTGGGACTAGAGGCATAATATTATGGTGATTGGTAGAAACGCCGCCAAAGAACGCATATAACTTAGCCATTTTACAGATAAACGCCGTAATTCGAAGTTACGTCCTTCTTTCAGCCAACCCCTCAATTAGTAAATTAGAAACAGTCTGAAAGGTTACTTTTTCTATTTTATTTTTTTATGTTTAAATTTAGATATCATATGCATGCTAAATCAAATGATTTTGTCAACAATTGTAGAGAATTTAAAACTTTAAAGAGTTTCAAGCGGAACAGTTTTAAGTAGGAATTCCTGTCCTAAATAATTCCATCTGTAATTCTGTGGACCCTAATTAGAGTAATTTTGGAATCTTGGTAGTGATAATGCAGATCTGAAATAATTACTTCTTGTTCTTCTGACGCAAACCTGTGTTAGGTTACATATGGAAGTAGGCACCAAAGTCACTTCAAGTCAAATGTATCTCCATGGACTAAAGTAGAAAAGTCCAAAATGTGATCCATCAGGCAGCGAAACTTGTTGTCCGATGAAACAGGTTTGCTGTTACTTTACTATAGGTACGGGTTTACTTGCGTGTGGGTAGAGTCATGGTCAGCGTGAAGAGGGATAGGTAGAGATCACCGATTTTCCTATAATGACATAAAGAGTAGAATGAATAGCATATAGTAATTTCTGGTAATGTAGGGGAGTCGGTAAGCAAAAATAATTAACCATTTCAGTTTGGACTTAAACACTGAAATATAATAATTATTTAAGCATGTCGGTAAACTGGTGATTGAGAAAATTGAAAAATACGAATTACTTGATTCATATTCATTGTTTGTAAATTTAAATGAATTATTCAACCCAGCAAATATTGTACAGATAAATGTTAATAATGTTAATGCACTCACAGAAACAAAGATACTCCAAGAATATAAAAAGTACTGATTACAATGTAGCATTTATTACTTTGAAAGAAATAGTTTTGAAAAAATCATCCAAAACTTCTAATGTTTAAATTGACGTGATTGAGGCATTATGAGCTCTCATGTTTAATTACTCAGAATTTACATCTGCTGTTTTGAAATATGTCTGGGTTCCTTATGCCGAAAGGTTTTTCTCAATGTATAATTTAATTGTTACTGACCGTAGGCGCAGAATGAAAGAAAATAATATTGTCACTTTTCAGTTGTTCGCTGTTTACTTGCTTTGTGCTGCAGTCGACGAGTAACTTTTTTAATGGGTTACTTTACGATGATTTATCAACTGCGACGAGTAACTTACATCATGGGCTAAAGACCACAGAATTTCTTATTAATTTCGAAAAAAAAAAATCGTTGTAAATTTATAATTTATTTTGCGTTTTATTGCTAATTAGTTGCAAAGAAATCCCAATAATTTCGTATAAATTGGAAAGGGATTTTTTTCGTAAAAAAACCCTGTAGGCTATTACGAATTAGACGTGAAAATAACAATAAAAAGTTTCATATACAATTTATTCCACATATTAAAATTAAAAACAACTTTATAATACTGGAGAAAAATATTATTTGTATTGTGTAACATCTGCTGTTTATGTTCGTGCAGAAGTGACAATATTATTTTCTTTCATTCTGCGCCTACGGTCACTAACATTCAAATTATACATTGAGAAAAACCTTTCGGCATAAGAAACCCAGACACATTTCAAAACAACAGATGTAAATTCTGGGTAATTCAACATGACAGCTCGTAATGCCTCAATCACGTCAACTTAAACAATAGAAGTGTTGGATGATTGTTTCAAAACTATTTCTTTCAAAGTAATAAATGCTACATTGTAATCAGTAGCCTACTTTTTATATCTTTGAAGTAACTCATCATTTTAACTCATAATTTTTTCCGTTAAAGAAGCCGTCGGCAGAAATGTCATCGCGATGCCTGTTACTAAGTGACGTTGCAGGGGCAGGCAAGGAATGCACATCCCCCCTCCCAACCAACCCTTTGCAGTACGTTGTACAAGCAGCTACCAGTGGCGTAACATACATCTAGTTAAGCATGGCTCTGTCCAAAAGTAGGAAACGCGTATTTACAGAAGAACGGGAGGAGACGTATCTTTTTTGTGCTTATGGAAACAATAGTAGGCTATATGTATATTGTGCTCGAAAGTTTTAAAGGATATTTATCAACACAATATTAAACGTCATTATAATGTATCCTATGTCATAAAGAGCATCAGAAGAACACAGGTATTTATGAACATTTTAAATCCAAATTGCAGTACGAAGGGCAATAGCAAAACGTAGTAGATATGTACGATGTGGTGCGATCATTCATTACAATGATAGATATCTGGAAATCAAGTATGAGAGAAAAACAGTTTCATCATTTCCCACGCTTACAATCTCTCTATGATATTTCTGAAACAGATTTAAATAATTATGCTCATCTAAATCTAAAAACAGCATTTCAACAACGGAGATTCGGTGATTTAAAAAATTTTTGCAAATCCTTTGACCATAGGCATAAAAAAGGTTAAGCCAGAAATGCAGCAAGTAGTAGCTGATTTACAGAGTGATACATATTTACAAACGCGGTGCAAAGACGTGTGGTTTAAATTTCTTTAAAATTCTGTCTACGGAAAAATATGCTTCCCTTGGGTTATTTGCCGCCAATATAGCGGCTATGTTTGGTTTCACATACAGTTGCGAACATTTTTTTTTTTTCAAAATTGAAACTTGCAAAATCAAAACAAAGATCGCAGCTGAAAGATGAAAGTTTATTCGCTATCTTGAGATTGGCTACTAATGACATAAACTTAGAATTCTGTGGCACCTTGAAAGTTACGGTACAGTAAATATGCAGCTTGTGACAACAGCACGCCACTCATGTCTGAGCGAGCCTTCCACGCCTACCCACAACCATGCGACGTCATGTGTATTGCTGGTTGCATTGCCTGAGTCATAGTGAGTACAATTCTGCCAATGACCGCCTTAAAGCATTAGTGACAGACTGGATCAAATAGTTCTGAATATCTGGATATGTACCTTTAAAAATAGAACTGCTTTCAAGTTGGTCTTTCATGGAAGGCTTCTTCTACCACGATTAAGTATAGGGTTTCTAATTACTGTATTTACTTATTGATTCTTGAACTTCTTGAGTTCCTCTAAACTCTAAAGCTTATTTATTCTTGCCGTCCGAGGTATTATTCTACATCAACACTGTGACCCAATGTTCGTCTATTCCATGTCACATTTTCATTATGTCTTACAGCTTCTAAACATGATATTGCCGCCAGTGTTCTATTGTTTCTTCCCAACATGTGGAACATTTCTGCATTTTTAATATGTTTTTTCTCCCTGCATACTATTTAGTTAATACTTTAAAGTCTTTTTTTACTTCGGAAATACTAGTACAACTTCAAGGTTCTTCACCTGCTCAGAACTACATAGCCACTTATATTCAGAGTACAAGTACTTCGACATGTTCTAGTCACATTTCCGTCTTTCTTGGACAAACTTAATTGAGGACTATCTATTTATTTTAGACTTAAGTTCAGTTTTTGCTCAATCTTAAAAACAACAAATAATTGCTTTTAAGGAAACTAATAGAATTAAAAGCCACTTTTTCACGCCGATCATCACCTGATCTCTTTCCATGCTTGATAGAGTTAGTTGAAAAATGCAGCACAAGAAACAATACTCACGGAAAGGAAACACTCATATGCAGTGTACAAGCCGGGATAGACACATATAATCAGGTACGTTATGTTCTGTGTGTGAGGAAAGAAAAGGTCTTACGCGCGCAAGATTTAAAGCGCAGCCAGAACGGGTAATGTGGTGCAGCTACGAGAGACTGAAGCAAACGGGAGAAACAAATCATGTCTACTGCAGTGGGGCTGCAGAAGACTTATTTCTGAGTTGCCTAAAATAGATTACGCGGAACTTTATTAAATTTATAAGAAGTTAAAAGAAATATGTTTAAAAATTCGAAAAGAACTTAAGAAAATTATAATAGATAAGTACATGTAGTATCAATTATTTCGACAATGTCTACCCTGTCTCCTCTGACACTGCGTCATTGGTTTTGCGTGAAAAAACTCTCCCCCGACCACATCCATAACCAAACTGTTCTAAAAGCACGTTTGACATCAGAAAAACTGTTGGTTCTTATTGAACACACCGACTATCCATTCATTGAGCGTTTTCCGAATCTCAGCGCTGAGCAATCTGATGGCATCACGGTGTTCCGAATTTCAACGATGACGTCACTGATGCTCCACCAGTGTCGCACCGGTTCCATCAGCCGCCTTCAGTGAATCTGGTTGGTTCTTGTATAGGGCGGGAATTAGCAGACGAATGACATCGTGCACTGTTGTGTCATGGCGGTGTGTTCTGCTTTGGTTCTGCTGTATTATTTGTATTGAGCACAACGTAAAAAAAAATATGCTAATGGCTTATAAGCGAACATAATGTACCAGTTATTACTACTGGTTCAAGAAATAAATTGTTTACGAGATGACAGTACGGAAATTTCGCAAAATCTTGCTAGCGTAGCACAGACAACTTGTACAGGCGCAATGATAGCCATTGAACCTTCTAGCAGTTTTGTTCCTATTTCGCTGAAGCGTGACGTCATTGTTGTCCATCGGTCCTGTGAGATTCGGAATACGCTGGTTGCTACAAAATTTCAACATCACTGTTTACCACAACAATGGTATCACATTTCTCATTCCTCAAAAACTGATCTGTAGTGCCAATTGAAAATTGGGTCTCAGAAAATATGCCACCTTGTACAAATAATAAGCAATAGGCCGTATAATAAAGCATTCCTTACTACTTTCATTCCGCCATAGTCTATTTTTTATGACTGTAGGCTTATCATCGTTTTGTAATCTTTAAGTACACTTCTATACTACTTGGAAAAAGGACATCGAAAAGAGAATTAGTAATTACCCCATTTACGACCCAACAAATCTAATGGGTTGTACCGATGTGGCTATAAAATTACACGCTCTCACCCTCGCTTTTCACGCGGGATCATTTTGAAGTGTTGGACGTTGTGAAATTCAAAGCAACATGTTGTGAATTAAATTGGATTGGCGTCGTCGGCACCAATGGTGCAAGATCACGATGGTTACGGATTACGAGTTATCGCCAGGAGGCATTCTTTTCAGTACCACATCCGTCTCTCGACGGACACGTGACCCAATGGCACTGACAAATGACAAGCGTACCGCGTCAACAAATTGAAGCGGCAGGATCCATTCTTGTCTCCATCGTGAGACCTCATCCATCCCGCCCGCACGCGGCCCCGCCATTGTCAGCGATCCTAGTATTCATGAGTTTATGCACTGAGCAGTGTTTATAGTAGCGCACAGATCAATGCTTGCAATCAACTTAATATACTGCTACACCTCCCCTCGCAACTACCGCATTCATTCAGTGGTGGCTGGTAGGCAATACGCAGGGTTCAAACAAATTTCGTTCTCTGCTAAGGATGTAGCTTTCCGCTGAAATGTGGAGAAAGTAGGTTATGCAGATCTCCGAGAATGAATGGTGAGGTTTGATGATGTTACTGTAAATTATATATATATATATATATATATATATATATATATTTGCTGTCAACATTTACATCTATGTAATGTGGACTTCACAATTATGTAACCGATGCCACAATTACATTCATTACAGATACACCTTTTGTAGACGCTCTTATAATTCAACTTTCGACCCCATTTAAATTGATCACTATTCCCACCTTAACCTAACAACTTAATTTACATCATTCGAAATTGACACTTTTACGACTCTGTTCTTGATTTTCAGTTCACTTATATCGAATACACAATGTTTCTTATAATACTTTGTACTAAAACATACTACACCATTGTCCAATACGTTCGTTATTATGTCTGTTTCTTGTTACATTTCATTTTCAGATCTCACTAATTTTCTACATATTATACTTCACTATCCTAGCTAGCCTCCTCCGCCATACTCCTCACCTATTTTCATTATCTCTATCGTTTTACTTAACTTCCTATTACACTCCTCTAATTCATTCAAAATTGACACTTTTATCACTCCGTTCTTGATTTTCAGTTCACTTAGTCTATATTGAACATACACTGTTTCTAATGATACTTGTTACTAAAACATATCACACCATTGTCCAATATGTTCGTTATTATGTCTGTTTCCTGTCTACATTTCATATTCAGATCTCACTAATTTCCTACGTATTATATTTCGCTGTCCTAGTTAGCCTCCTCCACCATACTACTTACCTATTTTCATTACTTCTATCGTCTTATTTAACTTCCTATTACACTCCTCTAATTCACATTTCAATTTAATTACTATGTCCTTAGTCGTCTCTTCCTTAGCCGTCTCTGGACCAGAAACATTTACTTCACCCTTTTCTGTTGTAAACTCGTCATTATTTTTCTTCACTTCACTTCTCACCATTTCAGCTCTTGCACTCACAGAAACAATTTCACTTCTCCTCTCGGCACTGACCTTCCTCCCCACTAATCTGGTTAAATCACTTCCCAAATCACTTGAATTTTTACTCATGTCACTAAACTTCATTGCATTTGTGGTACTTAAGCCCCTTTTATCTGATTTCTTCACATATGTTTTCTTCTCCTGTATTCTTGATCTCAGGATTTCCTGGTTCTGTCTCGCTTCGTTCGGCGCGATCTGCAATTCAGCAAATTCTCCGTCGTCTACACGTACCTGGTCAACGATCTTGTTATGATAGTTACTGTCCACCACAATTTCTGATTGAGTAGACTGTCCATCGCCTGTCACGTATACAGTATTTTGCCCCAGTTCGAATTCCGATATATGTATAATGGATTAAATGTGCTATTTTATTCAGTAACTCAAAAATATTCTGAAGAACATTAGTAGGGCTTAAGTCTCAATACGTCTACCGCTGTGGAGTAAAGGTCAGCGCCTCTGACAGTGAAACGAGCGGGCCCGGGTTCAAATCCAGTTATGACAAGTTACCTGGTTGGGGTTATTTTCCGAGGTTTTCTATCAAGCAATTGAAGCAGAAATGCTGGGTAAGTTGTTGGACCTTGGACTCATTTCGCTATCATTAATTCGCATATCATCCATATCATAGCCCGGGTTAAGTTCACGGTGCGGCGCGGCGTGCTATACTTGTACAAGAGCGCGGCCGTTCAGCTACCCAATCATTCACAGAATAGGAGTGGTAAGCACAATAAGCCTCAGGCTGCAGTGTAAGCCTTCGGGTGCCTCCTCCGTACAAGAGAGAGAGAGAGAGAGAGAGAGTTCTCAAATGGACACCATTAATATTACGATATACTTACTGTACGTCATAACGATGTCAGTGTCGTCAGAAAGCGGGGAAAAATTCCTGAAAACGGGAATTTTAGGTACGGAGCGAAATGGCTTCCCCCTCCTTTCAGAGTCTAATTCAGGAATTTTAGTATCGTATGTTGCTGTTTAGTCAACCGTCCGAAGACAGATCTGGACCTCATAAGTGACACTATTAAGGCATCACTCATAAGGCAACTAAGCCAGGAGATAATGGGGTAGGGTAGCCAGTTGCTTTCCCTCTACATTACTTGCATCGCTGCCCAGTAACATATTACACTAATCAGACTTCAGATATATTGTTTTTCTCTGACACTATCGCCTGTATAATAGATATAACATATTAGCTAGAACCTCAATCAGAGGTAGTATTGTAAGTATTATTTATTATTTCTTACAAATCTGCCAGTTACGATGTTAAGGTATAAATTTTTATCTATTTTAGACTTCAAGTTAAGCCCATGTGTACCTTTCATATTAATGTATTACTTCTCCTTTGAGTGTTTATTTGAAGCGACTGTGCATGAAAATATTGGATCATCTATCGAGACATTCCGCACGTGTACAACAAATGATATAGACTATTTAAAATTGGGAGCAAGTAGCTTAAGTCTTTTTCACGTCTTAATTAAAGGGACACATTAAATACAACTTAAGCAATAAAATTGTCTCTTCATATCATTTTATAATTGCAACACTAAGGAACATGCGGGAAATGAAAGACTTGACATATATTCGCTGTGAGATACGGAAACCATATACTTAAGTTATGGCTAAGTCTTCTAGGCTAATGGTTGCGCAGACTTTTCACTACAACAAAAAGCGTAAAAACAGAAGCTTTATAAACGACTGTTATCTATTAATATTACTATTTTGTCTTGGCTCTGCAGTGGCGTGCATTCAGGGTAGGCTAGGTATGCTGCGCCTATCCTGGCTATTTTAATACTAACAATAAATTATATTCAAAGGTATTACTAGCTTCAGAAGCTAATAAATATCTAATTTGGTTACATAAATTACCGTCAACGGGGGTAAAACTGGCCCATTAAGGGTAAGTTTGGCCCAACAGAGTAGTCTATATATATTTGAATTTTTATATCTCCCACAAAATGTGGTATATCTAAGTAGTTTCAAGTGTCCTGTGTAAATGGCAGCTTCAGCCAGTAAAACAGTTTAACCTGTACTTTCAGAACTTACCAGTAGGCAGCAGCACTATTTAAGTGAATCAACTGCTTGGTAGTGTGAAAAATATTCTGAGAACTTTTATATAGTGGAATCGGTATTTTCAGCAGTAAAAATTTGACATGTACCAAGAAAGTTAGTAAATATGAATGACAAAGTAATTTAAATTTGAAATGTAATACACTATTTATTTTATTGATTATATTTTGAAAAATAAGAAAGATTCCATTAAGGTGTTACTCTTTCGTTGCATGGTGAAGGTGTCTATTGTTTCACGTAGATCAGGCGACTTGCCGACTACACATCACGAGGTTACTGCCATGTATCTTCAAATGTGCAGAGTTGAAATTTCCTCAAAGAAAAAAATACCAAACCCTGAGAAAGTGTCCAGAAAAGACGTAAATTACCAAATTATGCATTCTAAATACAATAAATTATTTTGTTTCTTCACTATGGAGAGCTCCTCCGAAAGAACAGGCATCATTTCAATAGCATCTGCCATCAAGATCAACAACAGAATACCTAGAGGTTTATGAAGAAATCCACTGAGTCGCTTCCAATGCGAGTCATAGGCGAGTAGACATAATTGCTATTGACCGCAATAAGGGGACAAGATCAGCCTTTGGAAGTAGACAACGAGAAGAAGCAAATTTATGAACCAACATTGATTTTTTTTAATTGTTATCATCTGAGGATAAATGAAATTATGAACCCATTTATTGGAAGCCGGGAAATTATAACAAAATACTTTTTACATTTTTGTGAACGATTTAATTTACCGAGAACAATCTGTAAAAAAAAGTTGCCTTCATGGCCCTTAAGCAGTCTATTCAGATTTTGAAATATCATTTATCCTATACAATAACAGCACATAATTTCAATTTATTTATACTTTTGTTATACGAGGTGGGGCAAAATGAACTCATGATTTTTAAATCTTTACTATTCATTAACCTACCATTAACATTTATTGAAAGACATATCAATTAGGAGTCACAAGGTTGCCATTTTTACAGAGCACAAATTCAAAGTTAATTCGTAAAAATAACGCCCGCCAGGTGTCGTCCATTGCCATTGATGCACTCTCTCATCCAAGTCATGATATTTTCCATGACGTGCAGTAGCATGTCTGGAGGAATTTAATCAGTTTCTTCCTTAATTCTCTGCTTCAGAGTATTTAAATCTGCTGGAAGAGTTTCGTACACTGGTCTTTAAATAACTCCATAAATAAATGTTACAAGCAGTATCGCATGTAGTGTTTATTTACACTACCAGATTATTCAAAGTGGACTTCGTCTGACATTATTAAGTGACGAATAATCCCTGTATCTTTGTTCATTAAATGAATAAATTCATTGTAAAATTCCATTCTTGGGATGAATTTGCACTGTTTGAACTTTGTACGGATGGTAATTCAAGTCTATGTGCAATATCCGACGAAGAGACCTGTTGGATAAGTTAAGGGCAACAGCTTGTCGATCGTTTTGGACTGTGAATGACAACAGTACACACTCTTTCTATATTCTCCGGTGTACGCACAGTCCAAGCTCTACATGCAGGTTTCCTATCTCTTGCAGAAGTTGTCGTTCATAATTTCTCAATCCAGTTACTGATTGTGTTGCAATCCGGAACTCTTCCATGTCTTGCAACGTTGAAATTCCGCCTGAATAATCGCTGTATTATGAGTGAGTCTCCGTTTTTTTTTAACGTTTCAATAGGGAATCCCCAATGTTCTGCTGACCAACAATGCATGTTTATTCAGTACATATACTGAAATAATTCAGATTTGTAACAAAACAGAAATCGTTGCCATGTAAACCTAAACAATTAATACTCTAATCTTTGTTGGCATACCTTGATCAATGTTATGCCATGCCTAGTTTCAATCCACCCCCAACTATCGCATGGGTATTACGTAAGTCAAAATCATGAGTTCATTCTGCCCCACTTTGTATGTACCTTAAATTCATGTTTATGTTCTTCTTTTATTATTCAATATTATTACATTTTGTTAGGTATACTTTGTCTTTTTAGGCAGGCCACTCTGGTGGTAAGTCTTGTAAATTAAATGAAACAAAGATTCACATTTAAAAATGCAATCAAATTATTAAACGAGTAATATATTTTACTCATTTTACGTAGCCCTATATTAATTTCATTGTTCATCATCTAACACAGGGATTAGATCTTATAGCCTGTTCAGATACCAGGAGGCATAAATATGAAATTGGCCTCTTGCGAGATAATTTAATTCTGATTATGAAATTAAATGAGATTTCTTGAATATACCAACTCAGAATCACAGTCAGAAGTGAAAGAAGAACCATTCTCAGGAACGTTTCCTTACCTGAGGGTCTATATTTCAAGTGGCTTAGCAATAGAAAAAATTAACTGTACTTAACAGGTTTTATTTCATCTTCCCAAATATCAGCAACATCTGTTACAGCTTAGACCTATATCCGATACTTACTTTTTGATCTGATGACACATTTTACATCCGAAATACAGTGCAATTCATATGTTTTCTTATTCAAATGCGGAACATCTTCCAGTCTCCATACTAGGTCCTAAATTCACCGTAGGCCTACACATAACCAAACACGTTCGGAGAATTTACATACTCATGCGACATCGTGCCTTGAATTTACCACGAATTGTGCCATAACGAATCCTACACCTATTTGAAATGAGACATAACACGTATCTTCTATGAAGGCTACTTCTAACATTTTCCAACATATAACGAATAATAATGCATGTGACATAACCAACTATTCTTAAGATATGAGATGTCTTGAAAATAGATGGTTAACACAATGTTACTATTGCTCTTCTTTCCAAAGTTTCTTTCTCTGGTTCACAAAGAGTATTAAGTCTTCTAGAGCAACAGACAATCACGCAGGCTGCCCGAATTGGCAGGCGAACAAGATCGCAGATGAGGTTTTTCTCAGAGTCTCTATTACTCCCAAACAAGCTGTGACTTAAATAATTTAATGGGAAAAATAGTTCCGGAGCCGGGCATCGAACTCGGTATCTTTGACTGAGCGCGACAACGCTCTACCGACTGAGCTACCCAGAAACTCTACGAGATCCCGGCTCAATTATTCTCTTTTTATCCACATACCTCAAGGAAGTTAACAAAACATCAGAGATCTAACATTTAGTGCACACTTTCTGTGTCAAATTATTTTGAGGTTTGCTGTTAATGAACAATAACGTGTAATTATACAAATCTGGCTTTCAAATATTATAGCTTCCTGTAAAGCTGACTTGAATAATTTGAGGTATGTGGATAAAAAGGGAATAACTGAAATTATTCAAACCAGCTTTACAGGGCTTTACTTGAAAGGCTTATTTGTATGAACAGTAACTTCTTAAAACCTCACATTAGAAAAAAATGTTTCAAACAAAAGTTGCCCAATTTCTTGAGGAGAATTAGAATATCCAAAAAGTTTTCATAATTTAATTCAAAATATCAGAACTTAAGGAGAATTAGAATATCCAAAAAGTTTTCATAATTTAATTCAAAATATCAGAACTGCCCCCGGTGTTCAATGAGTGGTGCCCAACCGAATGCCGCCTATGACGCAATGTGAAAAGCCCTTCTAATAAGATATGAAAAAAAAAACCGTATTCAATTTTAATTTTATTGGTCCATTTAGGAAAAATTACATTTTGCACTTTATATGGGCCGTCATATGTAAACCTACCTACATACAATACATACATATTGATGTGATCATATTTATTTTTTTATTTTAGTAGGTTATTTTATGACGCTTTATCAACATCTTAGGTTATTTAGCATCTGAATGAGATTAAGGTGATAATGCCGGTGAAATGAGTCCGGGTTCCAACACCGAAAGTTACCCAGCATTTGCTCATATTCGGTTGAGGGAAAACTCCGGAAAAACCTCAACCAGGTAACTTGCCCCGAACGGGAATCGAACCCGAGCCACCTGGTTTCGCGGCTAGACGCGCTAACCGTTACTCCACAGGTGTGGACATGTGATCATATTAATAACACTGATGTGGTCATATTGATGATAATGTTGGGTCATATGGATAATACTGATAAGGGCATATGGATAATATTAATAATGGCATATGGATGATGCTGATAGGTGCATATGGATGATGCTGATAGGTGCATATGGATGATGCTGATAGGTGCATATGGATGATACTGATAGGGGCATATGAATGATACTGATAGGGGCATATGAATGATACTGATAGGGGCATATGGATGATACTGATAGGGTCATATGGATGATACTGATCGGAGCATATGGATGATACTGATAGGGGCATATGGATGATACTGATAGGAGCATATGGATGATACTGATAGGGGCATATGGATGATACTGATAGGGGCATATGGATGATACTGATAGGATCATTTGGATGATACTGATAGGGTCATATGAAAGATAGTCATGATTATGATGGTGATCTTATTGATATATTAGCACTCCTGCATAATTCTCAAATTGATTGGGTCCTTTTCCAATTTAAATCTAAAATTATTTCAATATCGCCAAAAATCTTCTTTCATCTTCTTTGAATTTCGAGTTTTATAAAGGATTTGTTAAAACATAAGAAATTACATGACGTATTTTTTACGAATACTTGGCATTCACGTGTAGTAGGATTCCCTGGTTTAATAGATACCTAGTATGGCGTAAGGCCACACCTCAAGACATCACATATGAAGATATACGTGTAGGGTTAATCACCACGGTAGAGAGACACATCTGTATTTATCTGTCTGGTCCGACGGATTTGCAGTCAGACATGCTACCACTTCAGCAACAAAGCAATGCTTATCGAGGTATTTCTGCATCAACTTATTGCAAGCATGTTCAGCGCGGGCATTTCTAGCCTTTAAACGAGTGCAACAGTGACGTAGAATCTCAAAATCGCATGCAGGCACACGCTTAAAATATATTCTCCGTACTGTTGCACCTCGTTTTAAGGCTAGAAGTTCCTGCGCTTAATATGCCTGACTTGTACTGAAAGCTGCAATGCAACCACATGACAAAACTCCATACATCTGTTTCACACATAGCGTATTTTGTTCCGTTTACGACTGCTCATCGATATTTTTTTTTACAGATAGAAATCCATTTTTCCCATTAATTAAGGAGTTGGCTAAAGTTAAGAATGATGATCCACATCACGGTCGGTCGCACACAAGGTGCGAGAGATCCCGAATGTGCTGCTGCTATTGATTTCTGGGTGGCCTGCCGCTTGGGAGGAAATTATTTCCACTTCCGGTGACGGGAACTCATCGCTACTATTATTGTCCCGTGTGATTAATTCCAGTCATATCCGCTATAAGCAGAAGCGGCGCCATGGTACATCCAGATCAAGCCGAGAGTCCCTGGACTCTTTGGGTTTTAGAGAGAGCGTGGAAACATGGGAGAAACTTTTAAACGAATAGGCCTGTACTGTAGCAAGAGAACCAAACAACAGTTAATATAGACCGCAGAGTTCAAATCCAAACACAGTCATTAGTAGTGTTTAACCCCTTCATTTTACGAATTAAATGCATAATTCTCGCGGCATTCTCATTCCTATTCCTCTCTGAAAAAAGAAACAGTTGAATTTCGTCAGTATTCTCAGATGTGTGACAACAAAATATAAATGTATCTTTTCTTCTAAATCTTCAAGCATTGAAACAATTCGATCTGCTCGATATTCAATGCTGTTTTGAAATTTACTATCATTATAATGAGTCCACTTTCCATTTTCCATAGTCACAATCGTTGACGGTGAGCGAGCGATCACCATGTGTATCGTCAGGTAAGAAGTTCGCTCGTTCACACCAGGCCGCTAGCGATCAAAATTCTTCCTTAGAAATGTGTAAAGCCGGGAAGTCTAATATTAATTGATTCACAGCATATACTAGAAGTGTAGGCTAATACCGCAACAGAATGATAGGTCTCACGTCAAAATTGACCAGTGATTTTTCGCCCTCCACAAAATTTATATATGCTACTCTTTTGTTGCAACTTAAGATCATGACGAAGCCAAAATATCGGCATAAACTACGGGACACAAGAAGTGTAAAGGATACAGATCCCTGTGTCTTTAAATTTAAAATGACTGACTACAAAGGAACAGTGTCTCTAAATTCATAAATTTGTAGGCCGCACAGTAGCAGATCTCTTGAAGCACGAACTGTTACATTGGGTGAGCTGATGAGGGTTCACATGCAGCCGGTGAGCTGGTACACCTCATCTTCATTCATTCCATAAATTCGGAGTGCACAATAGGCCTCAACATCTGAAGTCTAACTATTGTAATGTGTACCTAGTCGGCAATGTATGCAATGGAGGGGGAAAGGAACTCGCCACCCTATCCCATTATCTCCTGGCCTACTTGCCTCATAGGTGGTGCCTTCCTGGTATTACTTGTGAGGTTCATACATGTCCAAACAACAATAGGCCTCAGTATGGCCGACGTGCAAAGGCTCGTCCCTAACCCGCCCCTAGCCACCGTTACCTAATCTAACCTGTCACATTTATTTAATACTGTCAATAATGTATTAAATTTTATTCTACTACTCTCTGCTACAAAAGTTGCTCACAGTATAGAGTTTCAATAAACCAGGTGAGTGAAAAGTATAGAACACTGCTTGTGGCTTTTGTATTTTTAATTTTTATAAAGAAATCTATAATATTATTCATAAGTATATGGGATTTAAAAAATAATGCTTTTAACATATTTCCAAAAACTATGTTTTATCATTTATAAAGGCTGTGTTCCCTCTGATTGAGGTTCTGGCTGATATGTATGTCTATTATTACGCAGTACATCTCACTTGACCATATATGTGTCAAAGGAAGAACAATTCTGAAGTCTGGTTAGTATAATATGTAGCTAGTCGGCGAGTATGTTATGGAGGGGGGGGGGAAGAACTGGCTACCCTACCCCATTATCTCCTGGTTTAGTTGCCTCATGAGTGAGACCTTATTGGTGTCACTTGTAAGGTTCCAACCTCTCTTCGGACAGTTCACTAAACAACAATGAAGTCTGTGCCAAAGATTTCTTTTTAAAGGACACCATTATTTTTCCATTTTTGAATTCTTTACACCTCAAAACGCACAAAACCGTATTTTTTTTAAGTATTATTTTGTAAACATAACCTCATATTTGAAGAGTCCACTGCAAGAATGATGGATGTCACTTTCTTGTCGGAAATGAACCAAGACTGTCAATGCATAGCTTAAGACATATAGAATGTGCATAGAGAGTTATATGGCATTAACACTAATAGTCATTGTCCAGTAACGATCGGAAAATCACAGTTAAGCTTTGAGCGCTAAGCATTTCAAACTTTCAATTGCTTGTCCTGCAAAATGTATTCCAAATGACATCCATCATTCTTGCAGTGACTCTTCATTTGTAATCTCATTGTATGATTATGTGTTCAGTAAGCCTTACATAATGAAGATAAATGCTTCAATACATTAATTTATCACTATGGAGAATAAGAGAGCCATAAATTAGATAATCATAAAGCTAATCAAAATCAATTGAATAAAAATAGTTCTTGGATGGCCCCCAAGATCCCACGATATCAGTTAATTAGATTTGAAGTGGAGGATCTACTAAGACCGACTAAGAGTACAGGAAGAGTTAAAACAAAGAATTACGGATGAGATATAACAGATCAACTGATCAGCGTTGCTGAAGCATTAAACAATTTTTATGGCAGACTTATCGGTATGCATTGTTTCGTAGTGAATGTGGGCTATTTTGAATATACTTTCCGTCAACTGATACAAACACATTACACAATTAGATAAATTGTGTGCAATAGATTTTCTTTCTGCAAATTATGTGCCTTCTATTAATATACAGTAGTACCCTAGTTAAATTTTAATTGTACATATGTATTTCTAAGCCATTTATATGCTATTTTTTTAATTTATAAAAAAAATGTTTTTTCTATTTCCTATGTTTTGAGACCTGAATAACTCAAAATTGGAAAAATAATTACATGGTATCGAAAGACAAAGACTCCTTGGCACATCTTTAGAAATGAAAAACGTAGTTTGTGGAAACATGTTCAAACTATTATACATCTTTTTCACCCCTATAATTTTTGTATGTAGAATTTATTCACAAAATTAAAAAAAAAAAAAAAAAAAAAAAAAGCTACAAGCAGTGTCTTATTTCTATTTATTCACTTTGCTTTGGTATATTTTCTGCCCGCTACTGTCTACACTTTCTCATGTGATTTCAAAGTGCTTACCGCGACGGTAAAGGTTTAAAAATTATGATTAAATTTACATTAAGAGTGTTCAGGAATAACGGTTAAGGGCTTATATCATTTTAAAGGTTAATTAATGGTTTCAATTTGTGTTTGCCTGTTGATCCGGAGTTGTGCTCGGACATGGGTTTGATTTACGCTTGGGTTGATTACCTGGTTGGGTTTTCTCCCCACCATAAGGCGAATGTCAGGTAATCTATGTCTAATCATCGGCCTCATCTCGCCAAATACCACCAATTCCATCGCTATCACCAATTCTATCGACGGTAATCGTAGTTGATACAATTTCGTTAAATAACGAAGTAAAAAAAAAAAGGATTAATAAAATCAGCCGAATATCTCACCTTGGGATTATTAAGAATGTCTGTTATATTGTGTAAACGAAGGAACGAAGGTTCTTCTTCTTATTCGGCTGTATGCCTTCACTTATGCGTGTATTTTGGATAATACATAGGCCTACTTACAAATGGCTTTTAGAGAATCCGGACATTCATTGCCGCTCTCAGATAAGCCCGCCATTGGTCCCTATCCTGAGCAAGATTAATCCAGTCCCTACCATCATATCCCATCTTAATCAAATCCATTTTAATATTATCCTCCCATCTACGTCTCGGCCTCCCCAAGGTCTTTCTCCCTCAGGTTTTCCAACTAACGCTCTATACAGGGTGTTAAAAAAGTATCAAATATTTTAGAAGGTGATAGTATGCATCGAAACAAGAAAAAATGTCTAATAAACATGGGTCCTACAATACATACATTCTGAGATCTGAACACTTGTTCATAGGAGGTGCTCAATGTGAGTCCATTCATGACAATGCATTTTTCTGCCCTACAATACAGCAGGCTACCAGATAATCATACCGTAGTTGACACCACTGGCATGGAATACTGATACGTCGCAAGGAATACTGAAATGAAAAGTTTGGTTGCGGATATGAGCAGGGTTCAGCAGAGATGGTGTTGTGAATTTTCGTAATCAGCATGTGTGGGCTGATGAAAATTCCCATGCACTTGAAGAAACAAGGCATCAGCACTGATTCTCAATCAACGCATGGGCAGGCGTTCTTGGTGATAGATTAAGGGTCATACGTGACCACAGAGATTAACTGGGGCTCGTTGTCAGGACTTTCTTATTAATGTATTGCCTACCTTGCTGGAGTATGTGCCATGTCAACAAAGACTATAGATGTGGTTCATGCATGATGGCACACCAGCACATTTTTTTCCGCAATGAGCGTGAACACCTGACGCTAACATTTCAGTACCGCTGGATTGATTGGGGAGACCCCACACATTGGCCTGCTCGTTCCTCAAATCTAAATCCCCAAGACTTTTGGTCAATATGAAAGAGTGCGTGATTCCTTACGTCGAAGGGCAGAGGAATGCATTGCCATGAATGGACGTCACATTGAGCACCTCCTATGAACAAGTGTTCAGATCTGAGAAAGTATGTGTTGTAGGACCTATGTTTATTAGGCATTTTTTCTTGTTTTGATACATACTAGCATCTCCTAAAATATTTGATACTATTTTTTAACATTCTGTATAAATTTTTGGTTTCATTCATTCGTGCTACATGCCCTGTCCAACTCAAACGTCTGGATTAATGTTCCTGATCATATCAGGTGAAGAATTCAATCCGTGCACTTCTGCGTTCTGTAACTTCTTCCATTCCCCTATAACTTCATCCTTCTTATCCCCAAATTTTTTCCTAAGCATCTTATTCTCGAACACTCTTAACTTCTGTTCCTCTCTCAAACTACGAGTACACGTTTCACAATCATACAGAACAATTGATAGTATAACTTGGATAATAGTCCAAGAAAATAAATTAATGACTGTTATATACAGAACATTAATTGTGCGTTTTACAATTTGTTATATTTTTTCCAGGTTAAATGTATCTAGCCTATTTGCGGCAGATAGTTATTTTCTATTCAAAGCGAAAAGTTGCTTCTAAACAATTATTGTATGAGTAACATAAAATGTCTCCTAGACCACATACTAGACTACATAATGTACATAGAGACATGTGTGGATTATCTTGGCAAGTCTATTTGACTTGCTGTCAATAGACACCACTTAACGGCCATCAACAAGTGGTGCAGATAATCAGATGACAGGTAGGTCTATGTGCTCGAGAGCTGGGAAGGGGAGGGTGCCTCAGCCATCAAACTGCAGATAAGCGTTGCGAGGCAACCTTGAGTCCGTGTCTTTTATCGTAATCATTTACTATTCGGGTCGAGTGTTCTGGGTTTATCAAACCCATTTACACAAAGAAGAGTATATAAAAGTTTCTTCATCAGAGCATACTTCCAGTTTCATTTAATAAGGAACAATTTTTTTATATTGAGAATTTTACGGAATTGCATGTTTTCATCACCCCTCCCCCACACAACAAAAATGTGCTTTTCTGATCTGATATATTACATAAATAAATTGAGAAAATATTTTTCACATTCATTTAATATTGGAAAATGCATTCGGGAATTAATTCATTCAGTCATAATTTTCTGCCAAAGGGCAGTTCTTTCACTGCAAACCCAGTATTCTTCCATTTTTCCTCTTTTCTGTATTCCTCTTAGTCTGTATTCCTCTTAGTCTCCACATAATGATCCATGTATCTTAATGTTGTCTAACATCTGATATCTTCTTCTGCGCCGAACTTTTATCCGTTTTACCATTCCTTTCAGTGCATCCTTCAGTAGGCAGTTTCTTCTCAGTCAGTTACCCAACCAATTCCTTTTTCTCTTCCTGATCAGTTTCAGCATCTTTCTTTCTTCACCCACTCTTTCCAACACACCTTCATTTCTTATTCTACAGTATCTATCCATTTCTCACACTCCACTCTTCTTCATATCCACATTTCAAATATTTCTAATCGCTTCTCTTCACTTCGCCGTAATGTCCATTTTCTAACCCATACAATGCCACACTTCACACAAAGTACTTCATCAGTCTCTTCCTTAGTTATTTTTCCAGAGATCCGCAGAAGATGCTCCTTTTCATATTAAAAGCTTCCTTTGCCAATTATATCCTCCTTTTGACTTCCTGGCAGCAGTTCATGTCACTGCTTATAGCACACCTCAAATATTCTTTTGGGAATTATATACAAGAAATACCATTTTTTTTTCAAAAAAGAACAAAGTCCCCGTTTGAAAAAATGGCATATAGTCATAATTTACTGAAAGTTGATTCTAAAGACTTTGTTTCTATTTTAATTTGCGTAAGAAAAGTTTCAAATGAAATGGTGCAGCCCACTGGTTCCCAAGTAGCTAAGAATTGCGGAACTTCTGTTTTTCAAAAAGGTAACTACGGATCCCTGCTTTTCTTTTAGTGTGGTAGTTATCTACGCTCAGAATTCTTTGCAGCAAATGTGATCTTTTTCCTCTCTTTTACGGAGAGGTGACCCGATGACTTACACTGCAATCTGAGACTTATTGTGCTTACCACTTCTGTTCTATGAATGATATTTGCAGAAGAACGGTCGCACTCTTGTACAAGTAGTACAGCACTTCGCAACGTGAACTCAATCCGGACTATGGTATATATTGTGATGATATGTGAATCAATTGTGGCGAAATGAGTCCGAGATCGTACAACCGAAAGTTACCCAGGAATTCTACTTCAATTGGTTGAAAATCCAATCAGGAAACTTGCCCCAACCAGTATTTGTACCCATGTCCTCTCGTTTCATGGTCAAATTTGCTACCTGTTACTTCACAGCGGTGGATAAATGTGGCTTACTTAGAAAATATATATAAATTAATTTTACTAATTTATGTTATAAGTAAATGAATGAAGTATAACATGTCCAGCAAATACTGAGCCTAAATTTAATGTGATAAATTACGCCTCTTTAATCCTAAACAATCTCTTCTATATCTGATTCAATATGTCTCACTTTGAATCTCAAATCTGGATAATCCCAATTATTTGACTGCTGTCTCAAACTTATTTTCAACCTGAAAACTCACATAATTACCTTGAAATCTATTGGTGAAAATGTTCCAAGTGGCCAGCAGCTACCACGGTATCCATTAGACCAATGGTCCTCAACCTGTAGTTCGCGGACCCTCCGCGGAAATAAGATGCGTTTTTAAACGGCATTTTAACTAATCTTAATTTTATCACGTTCTCTGATATTTATCAGCTTGCTGGAATATTTTTCATCTCAGATTATTCTATTCATACATACAGTTTAACAGGAACGAGTTCGCTGAGGGCCTTCTCTTGACTTGCAAATTTTGCTTTTATATAAATGTAAGATATTTTATTTTCTTTTTATTCTAATCTTCACAGTCCAACTTTAACCGTGTTTAACGTTCAGAATAAGATTTGTGGTCTCGCTGAGTTATCAATCGGGAATTAGATTCATTTTCTACTCTCGGTGACTTTCAAGCAACACGTGATATCTTTGGAGGCATAAAAAAATCTTGGTCGACATCGACATTAAAATTAATGAAATATTATACTTTCTGCAAAAAAAAAAAAAACAAAACAAAACAAAACAAAACAAAAAAAAAAAACAAAAAAAAAACAATTGTAAGAAAAATCCCTTGTTGGTGACAAATATTAGTTTGAACTTTGACCTTCGAAAAAGAAGAAGGAAGGAGTGTTAGAATTATTAGAATTATTTTCTGAGTCGAGCTAAAAATCCTAAAAATCTTTCCTACAACGTTTCTATTGCAATTTTGGTTGCATTAATAACAATGTTTCTCCAACTGCAATATTACTCTCAATGCTATCTGCATCAGCATACTTGTCTGACAGTACATTTTTTGTTCTTGTCTTTTTGCAGAACAAATACAGAAGTAAACTCAATATTGAGGTAAACTTGCGACTTAGAATATCTACAATTGAGTCAGACTTCGCAAAAGAAACATTAACTATCACTGATAGCATTATGGCAAGTCCAAAAAATTGGTTTTATTTTCCACAGCAAAGACATGATTTAACGTAAAATAACTTTGTATTTATGTATTTTCAGATTATCTTGTAACTTATTGCTGTAATTTTTATATTTGTTGAGTGGAAGAGAAGCCCATAAGGCCTTAATTCTGCCAGTAGAAATAAATCTATCAAATAAATAAGTATATTCAAAGGCAACTGAAATTTAATATTATTAATTTATTAAGAATGTTTAATTCACTATATTATATAAAATATTTTGGGGTTTCATCAAAATGTTCGCTTCAAGGGGTTCGTAACTTTCAAAAGTTGGAAACTATTGCACTAAACCTCTGAGGATGACGACATGCCTCGAACCTTTCCAATTTAGTACGAGATTAAAAACTCCATATGTCAGACACGTTTCTACCATACAATTCCAGAACGTGCTGTGCATAATTATCTGTATTGATCAATAAATCTTATTTACATTTAAATTCACTATTATTTCATAGAGCTTTAGTATCATTTGAAACATTCTCTTTCCAATGCTCGTTATTGAACTCTGTTCGGTTTCCTGCATATCATGGTCGTAACCTACTAGTTTATTAACCCACCAATATGTACAAAGAAAGCAGATTGTACACCAATGAGTCAGCAAGGTCGTTGTGCTTAGACAATATTGGGCACTTTTCTGGAAATATGGATTTTTGTTGAGGTTCGTGCAATGAAATTCAGTGCCAAAGTGGTACAAGTGACGACCGCAATGTAAATATAGGTAAACACAGAGGCAGTAAATATTACGTTCAAATACACATTATAGCTTTCTTCCATACTAAGATCCTATCAATCTCCGTTCGAATATTACTCTTGCCCTTTTTTCATCTCTTTTACAATTCGATTTCTTTTCAACCAATGCTGTATTTCTTCATTTTCTCACTTTCTCTTCTATACTTCTCTCTTGTTCCACATTTATTTACTTCCTTCTCTTTTCCATTACCCCTTTCTTCTTTCTTCATTTCTTTACGTCTTTATTTTACTCATTTATATATTCATCTCTGCGCTGGATTTTACACTTAAATCTCTCACTCGCTTCTAAACTAAGGTTTTTTTAGTCGACTGACCCTTCCGTATAGACCTATTTTAATGGTTAGTTTATGACGCTTTATCAAGTGTCATAGGTCTACTTTGTAGAACACAGGCTGCAGAAAACAGTGTAAAAATTGTAGATAAATTTATTCAGTAGTTTCAGAGAAAAATGCACTTAAGTTTGAAAAATATCAACTTACGGAAAAATGCGTATTAAAAAAAAATAAGGACGTATGAATTACATGCCCCGCCATATTTAAAGATGTCATTTAAAGGGCTTATCTGCAGAGATATCTCCCACAGTGTATGTATATATATACACACACATATACACATACATAGGCTATATATACAGGGTCATTCACGAGGATTTACCGCCTACTTATGGAGCTTATTTTCGAAGACATTCTAAGCAAAAAAGTCATATAAACATTTGTCTTAATCTCAATATTTTCAGAGTTACAGTAATTTGAAGTTGTAAGTAAAATATATTTTTCTTTGGTTTTAGGGGTGAAAGAATGTTGTAAATAGAGAATGAACTATTCAGAAGTATAATTTCTTTAATTTGCTAGAAGTTAAAAATGTGTTATTAATTGCTTTGTACTTTGTTTTTCAATTTTTAACTAAAAATGATTCTTACGTACCTGTCAAAAAATTGTTACAAATCGTACAACTTTATGAATTTAATTCTTTACAGTTTAATTATGCATCCTAATGTACAATCTTAATGAATTTACAAGGGTGGCGTGATTTGTAACAATTATTGTGATAAATGCGTAAGAAAATGTAATTTTGTAGTTAAAAATTGAAAAAAAAAACATCTGTATGAAGCAACTATGGAATTCACATTACATGTTTAACTTCAGAATACTAGCTAATTAGAGAAATTATACCCCTGAATAGTTCGTTCTTTATCTGCAATATTCTTTTACGCTTAGAACAAAAATAATGGTATTTTACAAACAATTTCAAATTAGTGTAATTCTGAAAATATTGAGATTAGGACAAATGTTTATATTACATTTTTTGCTTAGAATGTCTTCGGAAATAAGCTCCGTAAAACAGACGGTAAATCCTCATGAATCACCCTTTACAGAGTATATTGTTTTAAAGAGCAAGTTTTGTACTCTTTTTAAACACAAAATAAAAAATCGGATTTTTTACCCTTAATCACTACCCGGTCCCCTTAATTGGTCCCGAAAACCCCTCAACTAGGTAACTTGTCTCAACCAGGATTTGAACCCGGGCCCGCTAATTTCACTGTCAAACGTGCTAACCGTTACTCCACAGCGATGGACTATAATTAGATATATTTATGTCAAAAGAGAGACAGCCAGAACTGAGTCTGAAATTAATTTTCAGCAAGATCTTTTTCGATATTTTCTTCGTAATGAGGTGTCAAGGATGCCTTGTTTCTAATTTTTTGTAGGAAATGCCTGCACATGAAAATAATTCTATAATTGCAGGGTTTTTTTTTATAAATCCAATAATGGTTTCTACGATAGCCTAAAATCCAATCTTACAAATAGGTCTATAATAATATTCAGTAGAAAGTTTTGGCTACGTACGCGCAGCCAGAACTATGTCAGTTTTCTGGGTCTGAAATTAATTTTCAACAAGATCTGTTTCGGTAAATCGATTTATCCTTCACCAGGTTTTGTAAATATTTCAGTCGTAATTTAGTCTCAACAACCTAGTTCGTTTCGCTGCCAATTTCTCATCTCTTTAAGCAATTAATAATCAGAATTTTCCTTGAATGTATCATAATATTTGCGGAGATCCTGAAGGTAATTGTGGCTTCACTTCATTTTAATAACAAGGTTTCAAATTCTTCAAAATATTCGTACTTACATTCTTCAATGTTCATTTTCCACGACACTTTTTTGTGTAACCTGGTGACTTTTTTGTGAACTACAGGGTTGTTTCCGAGCTCTAATAACGAATTTGAATGACATCATGTGCGTCAGAAATCACACGACAGATGAACTGCGGCGTGAGGTGACAGACCAGTAGTGCGTGATCTCATAGTCAGAGAGCACGGCTACTTTTTGGAAGAGGTACATTACGATCCTTTCCATGCCAAGTATAGTTAAGTGAAAATAAAAGTACCCTGCAATAAACGAGGTTTCATTATTTCCAAGAAAGGTATCTTCTGTGTACTTAATAAGATGGGTAAAGCTCGAATGGAATTAAGTTGTATCATCTCGTGGAATGCGGCGACTTGTTACGGGGGGGGTGGATTTGCTTGCTTTTTCTACTCTGGAATTAATCCCATCCGAGCTTTGCCAGTCTTATTAGGTGTACACAAGATGCCTTTCTTGGAAAAAACGAAACGATGTTTGTTGCAGGCTTCTATGATTTTCACGTAACTGTAATTGGCATCGGAAAGGGTTGTTATGTACCCCTCCCAAAAAGGCTCGATTTTCTTGGGCATTGCTACTGTGATACACCGTGCACTCTGATTATGAAATCACTCACTACTGGTCTGTCACCTCTCGCCGCAATTCAGCTGTCGGTGTGATTCCTGACGCACATGACGTCATTCAAACTCATTATCAGAGATCGGAAACAACCCTGTACAGACTACAGATATTTATTGAAACTTCCGGATTTATGTTAGTAAAAATTCAGTCTATTTCGAAAATATGTCTGGCAAAAATAAGTAAACTTCACGAAAAAAATCCTCGTCGCCAAAAATTTCACATAATCGCATTTCATTCTAGAAATAGCGGTTTTCCCTCCCCCCCCTCAATTTACGTACAGCGATGTGTGGTAGAAGTAATTTATGGATATTCTCCATGCTCTGGCATAGGTTTCAAATATGTATGTTTGAAGCAGTGTCTACCTGAAATTGGAGATTTTCAGGATTTGTTCAAAACTCTTTTCAAATTATCCGCTATGATTCAAAACACTAATTCTTCCTTTTGAAGGACATATTGAATTCACAACATATTAGGATAACTCCAAGAATTCGAGACACCACACTGCTATTTTTGACACACATATCTTAATTGCCGTCCGTAAATATCCTGAAGCATTTAATCTAGTCCAAACATCTCGCTGTTACATAAATATTGATGTACTCGTATACATCTTGATTACACAACTTTTAACACTGTATCACTAAGGGTTAAAAATATGTAATACATGCAGGGTGTTTCAGAAATACTTTGACAAACCTTGGGGGGCATGTTCCTTACACCAAAACAAGAAAAAGAGCTCATATAAATATACTGTATGTCCGAAAATCTTAGTTTTTTTTAGTTATTAATGAAAGAACATAATGAAACATCTGTTACATATTGTCAGCTTGGTAGCAGGTGTTGCAACGTTAAAGAAACTTCCACACACGCATGCACTCGTCAAATCATGGACTGCTTGGCAACACATAGCCATCTAGGATATAATGGGTGCATCAGCAGACTTATATCGATAACATCATTCGATTATCTAACAAAATGAATATTATTATTATAGGTTACAAACTAAAGTTAAGTTGTGGATTGTACCTCGAAACGCGTTGAACGTAAACTTTCATTGTTATGAGTTTCTGAATTGATTAACGTTGCAACACTTGCTACCAAGCTGACAATATCTAACAGATGTTTCATTATGTTCTTTCATTAATAACTAAAAAACTAAGGACTTTCGGACATATGTTTGTATGAACTTTTTTCTTGTTTTGGTGTGAGAAACATGCCCCCAAGATTTGTCGAAGTATTCCTGAAACACCCTACATATTACTTTCATGTATTAATGAACTAAGTTTAAAAATACCTTAGTTGACTAGTAATATATATTATATTCCTTAAATATTGATGGTTTTCAATATTCCCTCCCCAATATCTCAAATAAATGGTTCGCAGCATAGCAATTCTTCGCGTGATTTGTTCTTCAGTACGTAAAGTACGAAGACAAGCACTTGAGAGAAATCATGTCACTCCGTGAACGCGTTCAGTTATAACCACAGAAAATTATTCGCACCAACATTTAATTAACCCCACATCGATCCACTAATATTCAACACATTTTGCTTGCAGTTGTCTTATTGGAAAAGGAATCACTTCGACTTCATTCAAGCTGCTGTTACCAAATATATAGGCTAACTACAATAGAGTCTTTGATCGTTGGGAGCACTAACGGTTCGGAAATTGTGCGGGGCTCAATAATAATTACACGACTTTTATAGATGTATGCAAAGTTTGTGATATTTGTGGACTTTGAAACCTTCTGTCACATTCTCTTTCTTCTAGGTTCCTTTGAAAATTTGAGAGGCCCGTGAAGCGGCTACTCAAAAAAGGACCCAGCTAGTTTTTTTTTTATCACCTCTTCCCATTTCCCACTTCCTCAGAAATCGCATCTGGTCAGTAGAAAAAGAAACAGTCACAATTATAATTCTAGCAGAAAATACGTAATGAATTTTTCATTTGGTAGAATAAGTACCCATCTTAATGTAACAGTACTGTATTTCGGTTTGCAAAAGAACGGCCCAGTAATTTACAATTTGGCCAGCTTCTATTCATAAGAGTATTATCTCATTAATATAACTGTACATTTTGTAGTCTGTAGTTCCAATCTTCTTAGTATGACGTCTCA
Source organism: Periplaneta americana (assembly GCF_040183065.1). Classification (NCBI taxonomy): domain Eukaryota; kingdom Metazoa; phylum Arthropoda; class Insecta; order Blattodea; family Blattidae; genus Periplaneta; species Periplaneta americana. The sequence continues at coordinate 106,398,243 of NC_091121.1, forward strand.
TGTGTTTGAATTTACTTCTAATGTAATACCTTAGAATTTGATTTGTGTTCAAATCATATCAATAATGATTTAAGGGGAATTTTATTTCTAAAACGTTAGTAGAATATTCTAGAAAAATGGCCATATTCTGTCATTTTCAAATTATAATTAAAGTCTTTTCAAGCAGTCGCAGAAGAATTAACTTTGCGTCGGTTGAGATATTCAGTTTTTTATTGCTCTTGTGAAGCTTAAAAATGACGAGTTGAACCTTTCTTTCAATAAGTACTTCAATTTCATCTGCTCCACTTGAATATTCCAACAAAATTTTCCCTTTCGAATGTTCCCGTATGCGTTCTCTTTGTCAGACATACACTGTGGTCGGCAGTGGATCGCTTTTTTTCCATCCTAAAAAAATAGATTTTAGGTAGTCGATATCATATTCCCTCAACATTTACTTATATTCCTCCTGCTTTTTTACTTGATTATCTAATCACAGTGTATCAACTACTAGGTTATTTAGCGTCGATGGAATTGGTGATAGCGAGGATGGAATTGGTGATAGCGAGATGGTATTTGGCGAAATGAGGCCGAAGATTCGCCACAGATTACTTGCCGTTCGATTTACGGTTGGGAAAAACCTCGGAAAAACCCAACCAGACAGTCAGCCCAAGTGGTAATGAACCCACGCCCGAGCTCAACTCCGGATCAGAAAGCAAACGCGCTACCACCTAAACCACGCCGGTGGAATTAGTATGGTACTATATAGGCCTACTGAACACTTCTCTTTTCCAACGTCGGTGAATTTTCATTGATTGACTATTTTGTCCGTCACAAACTGTTTGCTTTCTTTTTAATGCAGTATTCTGTGTCGCTCGCCGCGGTGGAGCAGTCAGTAACATGCTGGCTTATGACGTCGGGAGTCCGGGTTCCATTTCCGGTAAGATGGGGATTGTAAGTTTGGAAGTTAGAATTTATAAAACAGTTATATTACCGGCTGTTCTGTATGGTTGTCAAACTTGGACTCTCACTTTGAGAGAGGAATAAAAGTTAAGGGTGTTCGAGAATAAGATTCGAAAAATTAAGAAAATCATTATCATCGTAATTAAGGGATCCTTGTACTTGTTAAAAAACAATTTTCACAACATTTTATAGGAGAAAAATGAATTTTATTTGTATTGCAATTTATTGTTATTTTTTTTATATTTTCTAAAATAGCCTATTTTTATATTAGCCTTAAATTTTATTGTTAGTCTTTTATTGTCAATAATATTGTTGTATGTGTATGTGTATGTATTTATTCACACTGCAAATGGGTATATACCCAGTGGCAGTGGTAACTAATTACACTCAATAATGACAATTAATAATAAACACAACTAATAAAAAACAATAATAATTAATAATAATGATAAATAATAATAATAGTAGTAGTAATAATAATAATAATAATAATAATAATAATAATAATAATAATAATAAACAAGGAACATCCTAAATTAAATGAAGCACGATCACTTAAAATAACATTTAAAGTAAAGTAAATTGTTATATTGTTCTACCTTATCATTTTGCAACCTGTAAATTCAGGCGACTGTTTTGTAATTAACTTTATATATCTTAGTTATATTGAACACATGAGCAGGAAATCGCACTGTTTATTAATGTCTTATGTAGGGTGACCAGACGTCCTCTTTTGTCCGGACATGTCCTCGTTTTTAGGCCTTTGTCCGGGGTCCGGGCGGATTTTTTTTAAATCAAGAAAAGTCGTCCTTTTAATAAATTGTATGCCTGATTTTTTGGAATTATCTGATTTGACGCCCTTTTCAAGTATTTTGCCTGTAGGTGTAGGCAGGATCGAGGGAATATACTCTTTGCCAACGATCATGTCTGTTTGCTTCTCCTTGTTATGGTCGTTGCTCACAAGCAAACATTCTAATGGAGGCAGATAAAATAGTTATTTTTTTTCTTTCACCATGTTAATAATTTCAAAAGAACTACTTATACAAATTTTGGTCACTCGACCGCAGTTAAGAGGGCCGTAAAAAGTAAATTCGCCAATAGTCGTTAACAGAAAGAAAACACGATTTAACTGAAAAATTTATTGGAAGAGACACAACAATTGTTGAGCTATTTTTAAACATATTCCCCACCGGAATTGAGAAATTTTTCATATCATGAGATCGACAGAAGTGTGAAGACGGTTGTCAAATGCTGGTTCTGATCCCAGGCGGCTGACTTCTACGACACAAGGATACAAAAATTGATCCCATGGTATGACAAATGTCTCAATTCCAGTGGAGGATATGTTCACAAATAGCGTAACAATTTCTGTGTCTGTTTCAATAAATATTTCCGTGCAATTGTATTTTTTTCTGTAAACGGCCCCAGGGAAAATCATTTTTGGACGGCCTCGTAATTGCGGCCAAAATTTGTATAAGCACATCTTTTAACATTATTAACATGGTGGAAGAAAAAAATTAACTTTTTTTTATTTGTCCCCATCAGAATGTTTGCTTGTCAGAGGTAGCTAGTAAATCGAGAGATCGAGGTGTGAATGTAAATCTAAGTAGGTACTTTCTGTCCTCTTTAATAATTATAGTTCCCTTGACTTTCAAAATATTTAGTTAATAATTATTTAATAATAAAATAGATATTAATATACTTTTAAGTATGATATAAGCCTAAATCTATTTTGTAACAAAATAGACACTGACGTAATTTAAAGTATAATATAGGCCTAAGCCTAAATCTAAGTACATATTTTCTGTCCTTTTTTTCGAACAATGTTCTCCTTTTTTTAACCTTTGTGTCCTCTTTTTTATCGATGTGAATCTGGTCACCCTAGTCTTATGTTGATTCAAAGGTGAGAGTAGTACAAAGCAAAGGAAGTATTTCTTAAAGTACAGTAATAGTGTTGCTAAGGGAAAGCTCAAATTGGTCGCGTTCCATTCCATAAATAATTGTAGAGTCTACGTCGTTCAAGAAGCAGTTACAAGAGCTTGTTTTCAAAATTTAGATCACCATGATTTGTGGTGGCGGTTTCCTGAAACAAAGTGCAGAAGTTGAAGCGATTCCTGTACAGTAGTAGATATGATTCATTGATGCAGACAGAAAGTCGTGCAGCATATGGTGAGATATCTCAGAGCCCGATGATCTATGGAAGTACTCGACATCAGAGTCTAACACAAACATCACCCCACCGTATTATCGTAACACACAGCCCATCTGGCAACACCGTGTCAGTGCTACAGATGACAGGCTTGTGTGACATGTGACGAGGTGGAGGAACATCATTCTATCTGCCATTATCTGGAGGTCTCATCAATAGACAGCAGGCCATACAAAGCATCAGCACCGTATGGCAGGAAAACAATGGCCACCTACACGCGAGCGACACCACTCCAACCTGCACGCCCGCACGCTTTCTGGGAACAGTAATCCAATATTCTGAAGGTAGAAATAATGGAATTATACAGCATGTATCGGTAATGTACTCGGCATGGTGTGTATTAGTTCATTTAATTATTTCAGAACTACAATCTTATCAAATTTGACGCAAACAATAAGCCGAAATTCAAACAATACATTAATTTGACTTACTGTTCTGATAATAAATAACTGCTAAGCAATACGTAACAAAATGTAAACTATCTCTCCCTAATAATATTATACTATTATACCTAAATTATTACTGTCAATTAAATATATTATTGATAGAACAAAAATAAAAGCAAACAAAATAAAACTATTAATACCGTATTTAAATTCGCATTAGAAGTAATCCTACCAAGGGCACGGATGTTGTCGGCGTGGTGTACTGTGTTGTCGTCTTTCGTAGTCGACTGTCAACGTGACAAGCTCATGCCACGTGAAAGAGAAAGAAATAGATACGAATAGAATTAAGTTCATACCGGAGTGACATGAGATTAATCCCTCTCCAGTAATCATAGGGAAATAATTAACTAAGACATTTAGGAGCTCAATGCAAACAATATAAAACAGGTAGCAGCATCTCAATAAATGACTAAGTGTGATCTGATCGTGTCGTCTTTTGTGTTGTAAGAAATGCACTCCTTCACAAAAGTAACATAAATAATGACGTTGTAAATATCGATTTCAAAGTATTCATGTTAATAAATATTTTCACGACTTTTAATACAAAATAAATTATTTTAACAACTCATTTGCCTATCTGTTTGTCCTTCAATCTATGTAGTCTTTCCTTATCTAGTACACATATTGTGTTTATATTCGATTTTGAAAAGTGAGTTTATCCGGAATGTAAAGACAGGAAAAAAAAAATAGTTAATAAAATCAGTTTACGTAAAATTCTTAGGTAAAAAGTATTACAGATATTTGCTAATCACAAATAACATTTTAAGACGTGTTGAATGAGAACGATTTAGGAGACAATACAATACACAGAGTGAAATCAATCAGTTTTTTGATTTCTCTATTGGGAGAATTTACCTATTTACTTCACCTATTCACTCGTTCACCCAGCTATCCACCCATTCACACATCTATCCACCCATTCAACCATTTATCCACCCATTCACCCTTCTATCCACCCATTAAACCATCTATCCACCCATTCAACCATCTATCCACCCATTCAACCATCTATCCACCCATTCTACCATTTATACAACCATCTATCCACCCATTCACCCATCTATCCACCCATTCATCGATCTATCTATCCATTCAACCATTTATCCACCCATTCAACCATCTATCCACCCATTCACCCATCTATCCATCCATTCATCGATCTATCCACCCATTCTACCATTTATACACCCATTCAACCATCTATCCACCCATTCACCCATCTATCCACCCATTCAACCATTCATCCAACCATTCATCCATCTATCCACCCATTAAACCATCTATCCACCCATTCTACCATTTATACACCCATTCAACCATCTATCCACCCATTCACCCATCTATCCATCCATTCATCGATCTATCCATCCATTCTACCATTTATACACCCATTCAACCATCTATCCACCCATTCACCCATCTATCCACCCATTCACCCATCTATCCACCCATTAAACCATTTATCCACCTATTCACCCATCTATCCACCCATTCACCCGCCTATCCACCCATTCAACCATCTATCCACCCATTCATACACCTACTCACCCATTCAATCATCTGTCCACCCATTCAATCATCTATCCACCCATTCATCCATCTATCCACCTACTCACCCATTCAATCATCTATCCACCCATTCATCCATCTATCCACCCATTCAACCATCTATCCACCCATTCATACACCTACTCACCCATTCAATCATCTATCCACCCATTCATCCATCTATCCACCCATTCACCCATCTCCACCCATTCACCCACCTATCTAACCACCCATTCATCCATCTATCCACCCACCCATTCATCCATCTATCCACCCATTCACCCATCTATCCACCCATTCATCCATCTATCCACCCATTCTACCATTTATACACCCATTCAACCATCTATCCACCCATTCGCCCATCTATCCACTCATTCATCGATTTATCCACCCATTCACCCACCTATCCACCCATTTACCCACCTATCCACCCATTCAACCATCTATCCACCCACTCACCCATATATCCACCCATTCATCCATCTATCCATCCATTCAATCATCTATCCAACCATTCATCAATCTATCCACCCATTCACCCATCTATCCACTCATTCACCCATCTATCCACCCAATCACTCATCTATCCATCCATTCATTCATCTATTCACTCATTCACCTATCCATTCATTCTGTAGACAAGGTCATCAGATTCTCTTCCACACCACCAAAATTTTAGAGGTCATAAATAGGAAAACCTCTAAGTATTACACAAAGTGATTAATCAGACTTAAAATCCTAATACACTATAGGCTAAATAATAATAATAATAATAATAATAATAATAATAATAATAACAATAATAACAAAAACAATAATAATAATAATAATAATAATAACAATAATAATAGTCGACATAGGCATTATAGATTCGACTCTTTGATCCTTTCCGTCTCCATATTTAAAGCTGCTCCTGTCAACGTTTCCATGGTCTTCCAGTATTTAGGCCTATCTTGGCTTGTTGCTTGTACCTTCTAAACTTGAAGTGGAATAAGACTTTCTAGCATTTCTCTTAAATGTAGGTATCAATTTTTTCTGCACTATTCCATCAAGTTTAATATATTTTAAATGTTTAATTATTCTTCATGTATCAATTCGTTTTATTGTTCCGAAGAGAGTATTCTGCCACAGGTCAAATTAGACGTAATTTCATATCTCCTCTTTCAATTCTTTGTCTCTGCAAGGCTGTCAAAATTCAACTTTCTGCCACAAATATAAAAATAATACACATAGAATTAAAGCCTTCTGTAATTTAAAATAGGCCTAGTCTCTTTCTCATTTTTGTGAATTTTTTTCTTTTAACTGTGCCAATTAATTATAATCATTTGGCTAATTTAAAGTATATTTCATTCGAAGATTGATATTAAATTTTACAACGCAAAGCGATTGACTTCTTCTAATGTATATTTTATAACAATTTCTGTTCTACTGTGATTGTGCCAACTTAGCGAAATATCTTTGTCCTTTTTGTGGAAATTTCCAAATTATTCTCTTTAGCAATGTTATTTATGACACGTAATGTAAATAATTAATATTGCTACAGATTTCACGTACAATCTAACCCTTTCAGAAGTGTCCAAAATACTCTATATTTCCATAAATTAATAAAATTATATCGAGTTCCAAAATGATAGGCCTATGTTGCAGCAAACTTGTTCACATAACACTGTTTAGGTAGAGCTACATTTAACATGGCTTATATCATTACGTCTGTAAATGATAAATTTCAGTGTACATGTAGGCATTCTTTTAGTTTAGAAGTGATCTGCCATTTGGCTATATTGCAATATGGCTTGGCTTTATTACAATATGGCATTATAGGATGGGGTAGTGTTTATAGTACCCCCTCATGCCAATGACTTTGCTACAGAAAAGAATAATGAAAATATGCCTTAATAAACCTCTTGATTATCCTTCAGAGCTGCTGTATTCAGAATTTAAAGTATTTGACTTCCATCAAATTTATAACAATGTATTACTAAATTTCGTACGTAAAAACCGAAACATATTTAATTTATGTTCACATAAATATAAAACCAAAAGATCAGACAACATATGCTTGACAGTTCCTAAATGTACTACAACTGAAGCATATAATCACAGTAGCAACTTCGGTCCAAGGCTTTATAACATGAAATTTCCAAACTTACAATTTGCTAATGCTCCTTATTTTTAAAAAATCTATTTAAAAAATTGCTGTTAACAGAGAAAATTTAAAGTTCAATTATTGTGATATGTGTTTTTTCTTCTTCTTTTCTTTTATTACTGTTTACTCTGTTATTCAATATAACGTCTTAACATTAACTTATGTGGAATGCCCCCTGAGCACTAGTATGTAACTTACTCTTTCTGGGAGTGCTAGAAAGTTCTTCTATAAAAAATAAATATGTAGGGGAGAATCGGGTAGTATCGGACATCGGGTAGTATCGGACAGTGCGTTTCTTTCATCTACCACCATATGGTAGTACCTGAACGACATGGTTACATTTCTCTATGCGACATCACAGAAACGTAACCATGTCAATCAGGTACTATCATCGGGTGGTAGATGAAAGAAACTCACTGTCCGATATTACCCGATGTCCGATACTACCCGACTCTCCCCTATCTTTGTTCTGGCAATAAAGTATTATTATTATTGTTATTATTATTATTTTTTTTTAGACTTACTTCTCTAACTTCGAATTCATACTGTATGCTTACTTATTGAATAGGCCTATTTTATGTACAGTTCAACTGAAAAATTGTTTACGCTTGTAAATTGAATTAATCTACTTGCTGTGTATTACATATTTTGTATAGCTCAACTGATGACTTGTATAAGTTTATAAATTGAATTAATCTGCTTGCTATGTAATAGGCCTACATATTTTTCTATAGCTCAGACGATAAATTGTTTGTGCTTGTAAATTGAATGAATCTGCTTGCTATGTATTGTCTATTTTTATACAGGGACATCATTTTATTTTTACTTCAATTTTTATTGTACCCGAGTTTTTTAATGTACTTCACTCCCACCCCTTCTACCAACGAAGTTCAACCGTCTTCCACACAGATCCAAGACCGCATATATAGTCATAGTAGCCTTACGGTCATAGTAAACAGTACGTTCCAGAAATATGTTCGCGTTTTCCAATGACGAAAGAGCTTTCAATATTGCATCATTTTCCATTTGCCTACGTCGCATCCCGGTTTCCCCCACCTGCTTATATTCGCCTCTCTGTAAATGCTAGTGGCTGGGCTGTCTTAGCTCTTTTCTGGGAACATTAATTTCTGTTAGGAATTGGACGTCTACGTAATATTATACCCATACAATTGTTTAAAATGACTTAAATAAAAGAGCCTCGTTAAGTAATTAACTGTCACGTGACTTCCTCCCTTTCTACGACGCTGCGACGTAACCACTTGGACGGACAGTAGATACCATGTCTGAGTAATTTTATTTTTTCGGATCGGGCAGAAGTGAAGATTGAATTTAAAGTACGTAAGGTCTCTTTTATAGAGAGGTACAGAATTATTTCAACATGATTTACTGATACGAAGTACGAACCTGGTAATTGGAATTACGTACAATAGTCTATAGTGCGATAATATCCACATTAGAACTGAAGCCTGAATCGAAATGAACGGCCACAATTTTCAAAAATGTGTTTAAATATCCATAGTATGATTATTTTTTCAATTTAACTTCATTCTCTATATTGTACGCTAATGTTCTGTAGACAGTATAATATACACTGCATAATGAATACCTCCGCATGGAAAGCTCAGTTCGTGGGTAAAAACACTCATTGTTAATACAGTACTGTATTTTGATTAAACAAGAACCTAATGAAAATTATCAAATTCAAAATCGCGATATTTCCTAGTTTACGTAAATGAACTACTTTTCTTCCCTCCTATAGGCCTACCTAGTAAAGTGATTTGTTTGTATATTACGCCAGTATCATCGAACTCCAGTCGTGGAAGGGGGTTGCAAACGGTGTTTCCGGTTCTTAATCGTTGATCCAAAGGTATAGCCAGGTTAATATTAGAAATGTTAGTAAAAATAAAATGATGTCCCTGTATAACTCAACTGATGGTATGTAAAATCTTGTAAATGGAATTAAAACAAAAATTAAGATTTGCCTGGGTTTTTGCATGACACCTCACGCTGAAACGGAATGAAGTAGGCCTACAGGTACAGGTTGAGGCAAACACAGCCATATGGGCTCAATGTGCTGCCTCCAGAGTACTTCATATTATATGAATATTTAGTGCCTGCATCTTAATATAGACTATTCATAATACCTGAGAATTGTACCACATACCATTTGCAAACTTTGGTATGCATGAACTTAAGTCTGCGCTCAACTTTTCTACAAAATTCACGACTCTTTTGAAATTCGAAGTTCATTGCGGAGCTTACACGCGCGGACTGTGTACCAATGAAAATTCTTGTCTCCAAATAGATATAACAAATAAGTAAATGTCAAATATTTAACCAACCTAAAGGTAAAGGTAGCGCTTACAGTATCTACAGTATGCCACACTTACCAGGGAAAGTATTAAAGATGATAGGTTGGTAGTCATTCTGTCGTAGCGTTGCTGCAATTTTCTTAGGCTAATAAAAGTTGCAGTATTTCTGCATATTTCAGCAACAGAATATTAAATAAGTGGAACATTTTCTTGAAGGAAACGGTAAAGGATTAAATGCTGAATATTAACCATACCTCTAGCGGCAGATTGCTCTTGTTTGGTTGCTCTACTTAAGTAATAGAACGCGAACGGGGAGACACGTGACTTGAGGGGATAGTAATTACAAACGAAGCTGTCGGAGAATAAGGAATAAAGCCATGACGTTGCGGTATTTCTCAGGCAGCCAAGTGACTGTATCATTAGCATAAAAGGGCTGCATGTCTTAAACACAGGAACAAGAGAAAGTTCCTACGACTAATCAGAAGCGCCCCTGGCAACATGCAACCGGAATGCAATTGTTTGTGATTTATTGGTCGACAATTCGATCAATCGAATGCTTGCACGATTTAATAGTTTATTAAATTAAATTAATTTCAGACGTTACAATCTTTCAAAGATGTTTCAAACTACAAACACCACCAACAAGCTAAGTACATTAAACAGGGAATGTTTTCTTTCCTCACATCCAAAATCAATAATATTGTTACTTAAAGTATTTACGACTATTATAAGTTATCATTCTTTATACATGACTATCTAACAAATTAATAGAAAGCAATTCTCTGATCAGTTTTTCCACTCTTTCGGTTAAAGGTGATACCAGCGAATAGGGATTATACGTATAGAATGGACACTGAGTGAATTTTCCTGTTTTGTTTCTATGTGCGCCGGCGTTTAGTTCCACTTTCAAGCGCTAGAGGTTAGTGTAATCGAGCACACGTTAAGATAATTGAGTATAGAGTTGAGACACAGGATCCAAACATCGCCTACCTTATTGCATAATCCAGCAACGCTTTGCTTCAAATAAATTCAAGTAACAGCTTTTCCTTATTTCTCAGTGACAAACTAGTTGTAATAATAATTTTTTATATTTTATATACAATAAATTATATTATAAAATAATATAATAAATTATAAAATTATGTATCAAATTCGTTTAATATTTGTATACAATATAATATAGGTATATAATTTTACTTCTCATGGCAGTTTTGTTTTTCCATTTTCAGAATTATCAAATCATTACATTTTAATTATTGTTGTTGGAGTCAACGTCTCCACTCTCATTATAAAGGAACTCTAGAGTCTAGACTTTACAGTTAATGACGGATTTATTATTTCATAGGTCCAATTTATTTTATTTGAGTACATAAAGTACCTAAATGTATTAATTATATGTGTTATATTTCCGCTGTGTCGACTGCTAGCTGGTGTGATGTCAGTGCCAACTCCTGCGAGAAAGCAGAATCTCACGCTCAAACTGGTTTGAAGGTCATTGAAATCAGTCCTGTTACATCAAAGATACCGACGCGAAGTGTCCATACTGTATAATTTATCTATACGCTGATGACCCATTGTGTACAGAATGAACCTAAGTATTGTAATTAATTTCGGGGGTTATTCTTTGAGAAATTTCAAACAAAAAAGTTTCAAACTTGAAACTATATTAGCAGAATTGTTAAAAGTGTTAAAATTTAAAACAGGTTACGTACCTTAGACAGACGGGTCTCCGTTTCGACATCGGTACGGCGTCATCTCCAGTGTCCTACGAACTAGTGCTGTTCCAGTTGATCTTGATTTCCGGCACACAATCACGACTACAATAACATAGAAACAGATATGGAAATATTACACATCACACCAAAAAGTCCATAGTTAAACATGTTAGAACAATACGAAATATACAAGCACACAATAACATGCCCACAACATACAGAGTGTATCAAAAGGTCAGGTCAACCCTTAAGGAAGCGATTCAGGACCTTATTTGCAACAAAAAATCCTAATACACTTTTTCAATATCCATCCCCGTTCCCGAGTTACACGAATATCACATAACGTATCTATCCCCATTTGATTCCACACCTAATGGACCTGTGTGCTTGAGAGAAGATTGGCTAATTGTCAGTTGTCTAGAGCAGACGCTCAAAATGCCCCCCTTTCGCACAAACACACGATTCAGCACGCCGTCTAACCTCTCGCTGCACATTATTTAATCCATGCTGGTGTATCTCCATTGCAGCCGTGTTAATCTTTGCAACGAGCTCTTCCTTGCTTGCTATCTCCGTTTGGTACACTTTCTTCTTCATGCAGCCCCAGAGAAAGAAGTCCAATAGTGTTAGATCTGGGGACTGGGATATCCAGGTAACTATGGTATCAACTAAACGGTGCTCCAGCACATTTAAGACTTCCAGTACGCCAATGTTAGATCGCCATTTTCCAGGTAGATGGATTGGAAGGAGTGGTCCCGTTGCCTGGCCACTTGAGTCACTTTTAGTGAGGTTTTTTACCCTGGGACGGTACTTGTTTTTGGTTTAAAGTGCGAAGGATTGGGTGATACCCATTTTAACCGCTTCCAATTAGGAAGTAGGTCATGGATCAAAACAGATGGTAAACTGAAGGCGCAAAATCAGGGCTATATGCCGCGAGTGATATCATTTCGATTCCTTCCAATTCCTGGATTTTCCCATGATTGTTCGAGCAGTCCGGGGTCTCGCAAGAGAATTCTACGAGTATTTCGAATAAATGCTGCTTTCTTCTCACAAAACTTACTGAACTCGTTCTAACTGTTGAGAATAAAGATCCACATCGACTGCACGTAACATGCATTTACGCAAAGAACAACATAATAATATACAGCATTCTGAAAAGGTTTCACGTTGTTTAAAAGAGTAGGCCTATTAGTTATTATTAAGGCAATGATTTTTCAGTGATTGTTCATTGCAGCATTATTCTCAAATTGTAGTGCAATATTTTCTGTGAATTATTTAGATTTTAGAGTGATAACTAACAAGCAAACATTCTAATGGCGGCAGATAAAAAGTGAATTTTTTTCTTCCACCATGTTAATAATGTCAAAAGAAGTGCTTATACAAATTTTGGTCACTCGACAGCAATTACGAGGCCGTCCAGAAAGTGATTTTCGCTTGAGCCATTTACAGAAAAAAGCATAATTGTATGGAAAGATTTATTGAAACAGACACAGCAATTGTTGCGCTATTTGTCAATATATCCCCCACTGGAAATGAGGCATTTGTCATACCATGGGATCAATTTTTGTATCCTTGTGTCGTAGAAGTTAGCCGCCTGGGATCGGAACCAGCGTGTGATAGCCGTTTGAGCTTCTCTGTCTATCCCATGATACGACAAATGTCTCAATTCCGTTGGGGAATATGTTGAAAAATAGCTCAACAATTGCTGTATCTGTTCCAATAAATTTTTCCAATGAAATTGTGTTTTCTTTCTGTTAACAGCCTTGGAAAACTTATTTTTACGGCTCTCGTAATTGCGGTTAAGTGGCAAAAATTTGTATAAGCACTTATTTTGACATTATTAACATGATGAAAGAAAAAAGTTACCTTTTTTTTCTGCCACCATCAGAATGTTTGATTGTAAGACATAGGCCTAAAATGTTACATATACGCCAATGACATTTTTGTAGTATAGTCTTCTCTTTATGATTGAATATTTAATATAATATTATTTACTTTTAACTGTTTCAAAAATGTACATTTCATTGTCATAGCAACTTCATGGAATGGACTGTTCGTTATGAGGTGTTAACATGGGAACACGGAAAGAAATATAAGCTTAAGATTGTTTTTATTTAGTTCACAACGTGTGTTATCTGGTACTTATGAGTGTGTCCAGTTTTGTTTGTGTTGTACGGCAAGTGAATTGTTACAAATTGAAAATATTTAAATTCCAGTATATGTATGTTATAATTATTTTCTATACCTTGTGTTTTGGAAAAAATAACACTTGAAATATTACTTAAATTATTGTATTCTAAAACTTCTGTGTATGGCCACACAGTACATAGAAAACATTGATTTTATTGAGTAAATTCGACTTAACAGATTCTGGTTTTAAATTGGCGTAAATGGTATACCTCTAAACTAATAATGAAACCAAGCATAATTATTTACTATTTAATGCAATTTCCAGCTCGCAATTCACCGCGAAATCACACACTATGTTGTAGCACTGCACTGAAAATAGCTTCCAACATTTCCTTTCATTCCTATTTAATAAAGATTACAAGTTTGAGCTAAAATAGGTTATTTTTGGACGGAGTTTTTCCTTTCCATTGGTTATTGTATAATTATAGCTTTAAAATTTAAGTGACACACATAACTAGAGCTCGGATTTTTAGGTCTTTAAAAACCAACCTTTACGCACCTAAAACAAGCCCTAAAATAAAAAAAATTGTCACTATAAATACAGTTTTAGGCAACTAAAAATACAATTTCAGGCAGCTAAGAATATGAGTTTAATGATGTAAAATGTGTTTCTATCCATTCAGACTACAATAACTACCAAAATGCAATTAATTAGTGAGTTTTAAACATTAAGGTATACAGTGATAAAATAGTAAAAAGAAGTTGCTTATAAACTTTGTCTTAAATTATGAATAAGTATTTAGGTTATTAATAAATTCATCGACCTCATTGCAGTGTTAATATTGCAATTAAATTAATTTATCCATGAATTTACAATTAACACTTCTTATTCTTCTTCTTTCCCTTAGTTTAATCTCCCCCTTTTAGGTTCATTTTACACGACCCACGCTACCCGGGCCTTACAGGGCCGCGACCTGTCGGGAGAGAGATTAATCCATGGATCACATACATACTTTTTTGACCACACAAGAACATGGAGGGCCTCCCCGGATGAGGGATCAGCTCAATGCCAGGGCCACCTCCGATACAACACAAACATTTAAGACATTACACAGCATTCACTCACACATATGAAAGGATTAAGGGAAGGATCGCCGTCCATGGCCGGACTTTCAAGAGGTACAATCCCGGCATTTGCCTGGAAATAACTGAGGAAATCATGAAAAACCTCAGGATTGTCGGCCCATGGGATCGAACCCCGGACCTCCCGAATGCAAGGCCAACCCTCTACCACACCGCTAGCCCGCTCGGTTACAACTAACACATTACTCTTAATTCGCAATTGAATACATAACAAGAATTTTCTCTAAATTTTCTGTTGGGAAACTTTGACTTTCTTTAAGACAGAAATATTTTATAAGAGAAAAAGTTATATCCAATGATCCAATGAGATCCAAGTAAAGGGTGCATATTTAAATCTAGTAAAATTTTCCATGTTGATTTCTTTAGGGAGAAGTATATCCTCCCTATTTATCACATTTCTACTGCCTGCTCAAGTGCTCAACAAAACCAGTTACTTTCCAGAACTTTTTTCATCTCTACAATCAAACTATTAAGTTACAAGATCTTAGAACGAAACCTACCCCATGATATTCAAAACCTTTTTCACTGCTACACGAAAAAATTAAAATAATAACGAAATAGAAAAGGGCATTTTCAGGTTCTAAAATCTTAAAATGTGCTATGTCAAAATGGGCAAAATAAGCATTTTAGGCACTATAAAATCCCTTCCAAACATTCATATCTTATAAAACGTTAAGATATGTAACTAATTTTAGTTTATCCCCGTATAAAAATGGACATTTAACCTAAATCAGAAATCTACTCATAACGTTTGAACGTCTTAAAAATGAAAAGAAACTACATTTTATGAAAACATCTTAGCAATAGGGTTATAAAAAGTTCTCAGGAAGAAGCGAAATGTAAAATAGTGGAAAAACTGCTGTGTCCTAGTAATTTTTAAGAATATATTTCAGTTCTATTTCTGCTCAATTACAAATCTACTTACTCTAGCCTATACATTTCACCTCTTTTTATTTTGGACGATATAAGACTTTTTCTCTGAAACTTTTAAAATATCCAATTACTTGTCTGTTTTCAAAATATCGACGGCATCATACCTTAAAGAAAACAGACTATGCTGTCTGCATTTAGTGCACGTGTGATCGAAAATAACTAAAGCATACAAAGAAAATAAAATCATTACATCATGTCGTGAATTTCAATGTTGGTAATATCGCTTCTATTGAAGTTCTGTTGTCATTGTAAGCAACGAACTAGACAGAGAAGGTTTTGAACAACATATTTATTATTCAGAAGCACATCGTAGGCCTATAACGATGAAAAAAGTTTCGGTAAAGAAGAAAACTACAGCAATATGCAGTCTGCTATAAAATCTGATGGCAGTGTGACGCTTGGAAACATATTACGTCCACTTAGTAACCGCTGAGGTATGAATCGGAGTCACATTTTGACGTAGAATACGTCTTCGAAATTGGTCTCATATGAGGTGCCATTCAGGAGTTTGGATGTTACGAAATTAGTAGTAATTTTTAATAGCTGTTACTTAGCAACTCATCAGCGGATAGTAACAAGCGACATCCAGTTTGAAAGTAAAAAGCCCAACGCTATAACTAGACTTCGAAGTTGAAATCTCATTCGGGGCGATACAGGTTATCCGATAGCGGAGTATTGGGTGAAGGTAGGGAGCCAAGCTAGAGCTTGTTTACTTTTTCCATCTTTTATCCACTGCGCTGTCTGTCTAGGTATGGTTGATGATGAACGTTTCGTACGTACTAGTACTGAAGTTGGAACATTTGGGACAACGTGAAGTCATTGCGATTTCGAAAGCAAAATGCAATTATTGGAACAAATATTTAAACTACATTATTAATTTTCTTCCACAGGGAAATAAAACAAATAAAACCTTACAAGAAGAGGCAAAATGCAGCACAACAGCTGGCAAAAAAATACAGCTTAATTATGGACTAAAAATTCATAACAAGATTTTGAACTATATATTAATTATTAAGAAATTATAACGTACGAATTCGAATTAAAAATGAAAGAGACATTCAGAATACGTAATTGAAACTTGTACTGATATACAGGCTTAGTAAAAAGTCCCGTATCACCTAAATAACGTTTGAAGCACAGTTCAGTGACATGGAACTCTGTGTGTGGGGACAGCCGTATGCTAAGAACTCAATAATGATACTACAGTTTTTTCCTACTGCCAGTTTAATCGGAAGTAACTCCAACTCTCTTATTTTAAATGGAATATCCAATATATTTTTATATTTTCGAATAATGCTCATTACGAGCTTTTCAAAAAGTACCCATACTAGATACTTCTGTACAAATTTATTGTTGCTAAATCAAGAAAACAGAAATCAGCACACATGTCTGATTGTCAACCTTGCTCTAAAAAATTGAAATTATGTACATTACAATGTGTTTTCTCCCATTTTTTAAGAATTTCATATTTGCTGGTTACAACCTTGATCTGGGCGGCTATTCAATTATTGAACTATTTAGAAAAAACAAACATGAGATGTGGTAAATAAGTAAATAAGCAAGACATTATTATTATTATTATTATTATTATTATTATTATTATTATTATTATTATTATTATTATTATTATTACAGTACATGGCATTGTGATTTTACCCTCTTTGGTGATATCTGGTATTAGTTGGCAACACTGGAGAGACGGCCAAATTAGCTTTTTAGGAACTGCTCTTACGTGATCCTCACTATACGTTCAAACAAACGCCCGTCTCAGCGACGCAGGCTACTGCCGAATTTTTTCCGTTGGCTAACGATGCTTCATCAACTACTAGGTTTATTAGCGTAGATGGAAATCACTAGGGATAGGATTTTGATAACCTATAAATCATGAAAAAATGTCCTAAAACAATGCATTTATGAACTAAAAATCTTTCAAAAATGCCCTTAAAATGCCCTAAAAATTGATCATGCATAATTGGCTTAGTAGGAATATTAATATTTAGACTAGTAATTAAATTAAATTCCAGTACCAACATTCAAGTTTATTTAATTTTACATAATTGTTCTAAGTAGTACACTTTAATTAATTATTTTACCTGACGTAGTTCCATGTAGTCCACCACAGACCACTCTTATCCGGAACTAGCAGGTATAGAGGAGACTATATTGAAGGGGTGGTTGGACTGATCCATTACGTGGGAGTGCACTACGTTAAAATGACAATATTTGTTTGTGTAGAAAAACTATAAAATAATATCCTACAAAATAATGGGTATTAATTGAAAAAAATATGTAGAGAAAATACCAAAGGAAATAAATAATATTTTACATTAATAATGGGGATTTATGACCAAATTAAATGAGAATACCCCAAAAATGACCGAATAAAACAAAAAAAAAGATGCAAAAAATGTCCTAACAAATATGTTTAAAGCACTTAGTTTATCACATAACATAAATACTAAAGCAGCATTGTTCCTGACTTACTAGAAAATAAATGCAATTTCATCATAATCCTAGCCCAAGAAATCACTCATTCATTTTACAGTGTTCTTTCCAAGGGCAGAGTTTTCACTGCAAACTCAGAATTCTCCAATCGTTCATATTTTCTGCCTTCCTCTTAGTCTCTGCATAAGATTCATATATCTTAATGTTGTCTATCACCTGATGGTATCATAGATGGTATTGGTGATAACGAAGTAGTATTAAAGTAGGGTTCCCAAAGCTCATTCTGAGGGTCCGCGAATATTATGGTCGGGGATATTTTTTTCATCATTCACGATGATTCAGAACTAGACTGTTGTTTTACTGTTTTAATATCAACTTAATGAAGACCATCTATTTTTTTAGAACAGTATTATATTATTTACGTTTTGTTTAATTCGAATATAGGCCTACCATTAACATTAATTCAATTTTTGAAAATGCAACAGAAATATCACTACTCATATTCACTTAATATTAACCCATAATTCCATTGACGACTTTGAAGGAAACCGCGAAAATACTGATCCGCAGTATTAATAATTTTGAGGACCACTGGTTTAGGTCGTTTTGAAGCCGAGGATTCGCCGTGAATTACCTTACATTCCCCTTACAGTACAGGAAAACCTCGGAAAAAAACCCACCCAGGTAATCAGACGAAACTGGAATCGATCCTACGCCCAAGCCCAACTGCGGAACAGCAAACAAAGGCGTAACCTTCTAAGCTACGCCGGTGGCTTGGCGTCCTATTTTGTAAGTGACAAATGAATAAAGAGAGTTTAATAAATGTTAGCGTTGTGCATTACAGGCGCTATGTTAGGTTCAAGTTTGAATACTGCAGAGTTCGGTATTGGCCAATGTCGCTCTGCAGGAGGGGGCCTGGCATGTTTGTTCCACGTTATAAAAAATATTCGCTGTCCTACACTCCCGTTCCTTCATGTTTTAACCGCTTAAGGATTTTAGTGCAGGTCTTACGATCAGTTCTTCATATGAAAAAAGAAGACGTTTGTAATGTCTTCGTTGCCTCTCTCATTTTCGAACATTGCAAAACATTAGTAAATATACAGACATGTAAAGTGATCTGGGCTATATGAAACTATGTAGAGTCATTAAATTTGCAGTTTTATCGGTAAAAAGTCGAATATTAACAAGTACAGGCTGCTTCAGAAGCAGTTAAACCTGACATAACAAACTGGAATACAATATACAGAGTGATTCAGGAGGATTACGGAGCTTATTTTCGAAGACATTCTGAGCAAAAAATGTCAAACAATTGTCCTAATCTCAATATATTTAGAGCTACACTAATTTGAAATAGTTTGTAAAATACCATTATTCTTGAGTTTTAAGGGTAAAAAAATATTACATATAAGTAAAGAATAAACTATTCAGGAGTATCATTTCTTTCATGAGCTAGTATTCTAAAGTTAAAAATGTGTTGTGAATTCCATAGTTGCTTCGTACAGAATTTTTTTCCCATTTTTAACTACAAAATTACATTTTCTTACGCATTTATCACAACAATTATTACAAATCATGCCACTCTTGTAAATTCTTCAAGACTTTACTTTAGGATGCATAATTAAACTGTAAAGAATCAAGTTCCTAAAGTCGTATGATTTGTAACAATTTTTATGGTAACTTCGTAAGAATAATGTAATTTTTAGTTAAAAATTGAAAAACAAAATCTGTACAAAGCAATTAACAACATATTTTTAGCTTCAAAACACTAGCCAATTAAAGAAATGATACTTATGAATAGTTCATTCTCGATTTGTGATATTTTTTAACCCTTAAAACTAAAAAAAAAGGTATTTATTAACAATTTCAAATTAGTGTAACTCTGAAAATATTGAGATTAGAACAGATGTTTATATGACATTTCTTGCTCAGAATTTCTTCGGAAATAAGCTCCGTAAGTGATGGTAAATCCTCGTGAATCACTCTGTACTTGAAATACGTGATTACTTTAACTCATCGTGCATAAGAGTTTAATTTATATATATATATATATATATATATCCTAATATATAATAACTACATCTGTTTTACACGGGGTTATCTTGTGTTTCGTGGATGCAAGTGTTAGAGTTCAGAATATATTTTCTGAATGTATGAAAAGTTAATCGCATGCGATTCGCACTTAGATAATAGCTGGAAAACATTTTCTACATCTCACGATGTAGTGGGTGCAAATTGAAAACATGCCCTATCAGCGTTGTTTGTGCCTTCTTGAGTGAGTAATGCAACCCTTATTCTGCAAACCCAGTGTTCTTTTCTTAGACACTTGTCATTTTATCCTTGACCATTTCTGTAACTAGTCCCTCTTGGTCTTCATTCAGTGATAGTGACACGTGTTCTATTGACTGAAGAGTGTCTGTACTTATTACAGAAGTGAAATTTCTCGAAATACGAGTATATACACTATTTTCTAAAAATTGTGGTGAAAAAAATCTTTACCGTCTTTATTGAATAATTATACTCCTCAAAGGCGTTGATTATGTGAACACTTACGTTATAATTTTGAGCGTACTATAAGACTGCGAGTACCATGCCCCCACCGAATTATAATTGGCTGTGGAGGCAAGGTACTTTACTCGCCAAACTTAGACGACCCCCATCTCAGAGGAAAGAAGTCACACCAATGTGCTCTCGATGTGCGTACGTTATGCAGTTGGCCGCGACCTATGACTGAATTGCTTTATAATAGCGTTGCCATACCTCGTATATAATTGTAGTAGCAAATAGATCGTAGAACTTCAGTTATCTTTTATATTACCTCTCACAGAATTAACGTCTTTCAGTGATGTTATCAGTGAAGTAAAATAAAATGTATAACATGTTTAGGCCTTGGTTAGATAGTGAGTGCCCGAATGATGCAGTGGAGGATGGTTGTGAAACAAGTATCTCTCATTTAAACACCCTGCCAAAGAAAAGAACAAAACCCGTGTTAGGGAGAGGATCAAAGATGCGAACAGACAGTAGACATAGTACAAAATTTAATTTTGTTTCTTACTCAGTTATTAAGTGGGAATGGGGTTTTACCAACAAGAAATACAAATAAACTCACTTCAAATGCTACAGGAGTTGGATTAACGACTGTGAATAAAATTTCTAATATTAAAGACATTGAAAAATATGAAACGCCAAAGTAGAAACATAAGAAAAAATCGAAACAAGTATTCGATAAAATATGCGATTTTTCAAGGGATTTGCTCCGACGAACAATGTTTTAATTTTACTAAAAAGGAGAGGCGCCCACGAACGACAAACTTATTCAAGTTATGCGTGACGAAGCAAGAGGGACAGATTATGAATTCCGTACAGTAGTAGAACTTTTGCACAGTATGGATTTATCTTACAAGAGGAAAAACATAGATAATAATAATAATAATAATAATAATAATAATAATAATAATAATAATAATAATAATAATAATAATGGCTTTATTTAACCTGGCAGAGTTAAGGCCGTAAGGCCTTCTCTTACACTCAACCAGGATTAAAACTTGTTTACACAGTTGAACATAAAACTAGATCAGAATTAAGTAATTACATACTGATACATAATGAGATGAAAAGAGGTAATGGATCGGAGTCACAAGAAATTATTGCATGGTGATACCACTACTATGACATATTAGGAAATTTAGACTTTTAGAGTATACTGTTGTATACTTGTACAAAACATCTACTGACATTGAGTAAATGGTCAGTTACAATAATTTGTTTCCTTGTTTTATGTACTTTATTCTGTATGTATATATACTTGTAGTGAAAACACTCTGTTAAATATTCAGAATTTCGTTTCTCTGCAGTTTCTTTACGTGGATTAAACTTCATAAATATTATTTTTAAATAATTCAATTACCCCATTATTCGCTTAGTAAGACGTGACAACGCAGCGTTACAAGAAGCACGCGAAGCACCATGAAGCATCGGCATTGAGTTGAGTTATCAGAACTGGTTTTAAGAAGTGATGGAGGTCGTCTAAATTTGGCGAGTACAGTATACATGTAATTTCCTCAATTCCTTGAGTCTGGAAGGAGTCTTCAGAAATATCTTTTATACAATGGAAATAAAATTATCGACGTCACTATAGCATCCTCTATTTTCTTCCGCAACTCGGTGGAAGCCACGGAATAAGCGGATGAGATGTACTAACTTCGGATAAGATCTTGTACTTCTTTGGTAACTTTTTTCATGTAAGCAGCACCGCCAAAACCAGAAGCAAAACACTTTGTTTCTTAACATCTGCAGGCCACAACAGAGATAAGGAATGATCAAATAATTTTGTGATTTTCGAATAATTAACCCCTACAGTTCTTCTGAGGTTAAGAGATGCGTTTCGTCTGCGCCGTCTGGCGTAATACAGTTTAACCACAGTCTAGGATATACAGCAGAGTCGAGCAAATCGGGCCCAAATCCGCGGGCTCAAACCCCGCTGACGTCACTGGGCTAAGCAGTGTCGCACGGAACTAGCCCAGCCCGTGACATCACCCTGCACCACCGAACGCGTCGCGGAGGACTGCTTGTGGAGCGGTTTATTGCGGTGAACTTGTTTGTATTAAAGCCCGAGCCCAAGCTTCCGCTTCTATCAGTTACTTATGAATTGAGTTGGCGCGGGTTTGTGCTTGTGTGTGCGGTTCGATCAACGATCAGCTACTGTTTCAAACGTTTTCGTTTTTGATTTCTGTTTTTCAAGATGAGTCCAAATAATGGTGCATCGCAAAGAAATACAGTCTCTGTGAGGCTGCTATTACACTATCAAAGTTCTTTGACAAAGAATATTATGATAAAATATTTCATCAAAGATCTTTGATGAAAGATAAGATTTGGGGTATATTACACTACCGGTACATAAAATCTTTTAAAACACGCTTTCCGTGGATTAGTTGATACTAATATTTACGCGTTAAGTTTATGATTTGTTTATACTATTATTTACGCGTTAAGTTTATAAAATCATGAATAAAGAACAGTATTATGCTTGTTTAGCTGCAATTAGTTCAATTAGGCTATTACAATATGCATGTTACTGAGAAAGAAACGCCTTTGGGTTAAACTCCTGATCACAATACAAGTATGTGGTCAGGGGTTAAACCATGGATTGCAAGACGTGACAAGAGAGGTATACATCAGAACTTATTGAAAGACCTAAAATGAGAGGACTTGAAAAGTTATACAAATTATTATAAAATATTATTTACTTAAAATGGCTTTTAACGAACCCGCAGGTTTATTCCCGCCCTACATAACCCCGCCATCGGTCCCTATCCTGTGCAAGATTAATCCAGTCTCTATCATCATATCCCACCTTCCTCAAATCCATTTTAATATTATCCTCCCATCTACGTCTCGGCCTCCCCAAAGATCTTTTTCCCTCCGGCCTCCCAACTAACACTTTATATGCATTTCCGGATTCGCCCAAATAATATTAATATTATATTAAAAATTATTTATTTACATTTCATTTGCTTCATACTCCGATATCAGAATTTATGTGGTAGCAACAATCTAGTTATATTTGCGTTCCGCCATATTTGTTTCAAGGTGTAGAAATCTTTTATCAAAGATAACAAGCTGCACTTACATTTAATAAAAGATCTTTTATCAAAGGAACTTTTACAAAAGAAAACCCATTACACTGTCATATATTGTATAATATATATTTTATAAAAAGATCTTTGCAAAAAACTTTGATAGTGTAATAGCAGCCCGGAAAAACTTCATCACAGACACCGGCCTTGAAAGCATACTTTCTGAAATACAATCTCTCTAGATAAAAAGTAGTGAAGGAGAAAATTGCTGCTAGAAAGTTTAAAAATACAAAGTCGAATGAAAATTTCAAAAAATACCATAGGGACAGTTTTTAAATCTGTGTTCGACATCAGTGGAAAATATTTTAATTTTGTACTGTGTCCTGTATGCTTATGCCACACGCCAAGCGAAAGCACAACTAATGCTCGCAAGCAGGAAAGGAGTAGAATGCAATCAGCTGGTGGGATGACGTCACCGCACTGAGCAGTGCGGTGAGCTAAGTTAGGCTGCGTAACCCAGCGTGATGGGCTACGAAGCGGCCGCGCCAAGCAGTGTTGGTCTTGGGTGGGCTGGGCTGCTTAAGCATTAGGACTGACAGTGCTGCGCTAAGGGCCAGTCTGCAGGACTCTGATATACAGTCACGAAGCTTGATTTGTGATGGTACTAGGAACAATAGACTGTGCAGATACTATTTCGCAATATCTGTAATGAGGCGATAGTAGGAATCCTAGTGGTTAGCAATTATCTATGGATGTATATTTACTACGTATTGAGCTTCGTGACTGTATATACTAGACTGTGGTTTAACCGTGACTGTTTCACCGACTTAAAGTAGACTAATACGTAGCCAACTGTTTGAAACATTTGTGAGAGGTTTTTTTATGAAGCGTCGTCTCCTGCTCATGACTGCACAACACGTGACATCTAGGCTATACTCCGTGCTTCAAACCGATTGTTTCGTTACTTACTAAACTCCCTCTCCCCACAAATGACTATAGTAGTATTGCATCGGTAGAATAAGAAGTCTAAGAAGTTTGAGCATACCAGGAAACAACAACGCTTGAAATTTCTAATAAGCAAGATAAAAAGTTTAACACGATTTAAAATTGTATGTATAATGTAAGCCATAGATGAATAATGAAGCTTACTTCGCATTGCGTAAATTTATTGGATGATATCTATCAGATTTTGTAACTAAACTTATTTGTTTTCAGCCGCCGGCATAGCTCAGTCGGCTAAGGCGCTTCTGCCGATTCGGAGTTGTGTTGGGCGTCGCTTCGATTCCCACTTCGGTTGATTATCTGGTTGGGTCTTTCCTAAGGTTTTCTCCAACTGTAAGGCGAATGTCAGGTAATCTATGGCGAATCATATCGCCAAATAGCATTTCGCTATCGCCAATCCCATCGACGCTAAATAACCTAGTAGTAAGTAGATACAGTGTCGTTAAATAACCGACTAAAAAAATTATTTGTTATCTTTTCTTTTTCATTTCTCCTGTATTTTCGATTCAATTCACTTTAATTTCTTATGTTATAAATTAAACAGTTTGGGAATTTGAGGAATAGTTAAATTTTAATTTAGTCTAATCATACGTAAAAGGTAGGAAATCTATTATAAGCAATTAATCAGAAGTATTTACATAAATTTTCGTCTCATTGTTGTTTAGTTAACTGTCCGAAAACAGATTAGAAACTCTTAAGTGACACCAATAAGGTATCACTCATAAGGCACCTAAACTAGAAGATAATTAGATAGGGGGGCTAGTTCGTTTCCCCCTCCATTGCATACATCTCCGATTAGCTACATATTACAGAGATGTATACAAACAATTGTTCTTATTCTGACATAAATCGTCAAGTGAGATGTACTGCCTGTTAACAGATGTAGGCCTACAATGAGGAACACAACTGTTGAACAGGCGAAAATGTTTAAAAATCCGTTGCGCGGTTCACAACAGGCTACAATGATTTTAATTCTTTCTCAGCATTGTCTGTAATATTTAAACAGAAAAGCGAAGCGAATATCTCGTCATCATATGAACCAAAACTTTCGGATCGAAGCATGAGCAGTGTGGCGTTCTTTGACTTAGAAAATATTCGAGTCGCTCAAATATTATGTCCCTTATTGTAGACACGGAAAATGGTCGCTCTCCTGTAGCGTGAATTTGTGTGTCGATCGGACTCGAGATTCACATGGGGAAATATTGAGCATCGAGATCCAAGGATGAAATCAAGTCGTAACAGCGACGTGTCTTTGTGTCACGAAAGGAAATATTCCCTACAAAGCCTTTATGGCTTAACGATAGAGTTCTTTCTTCTCGTTACAAAGACAGGGCTTCGAATCTATGTAAAACGCACGCGTACACGATGATTCCCGAGCTATTCCGAGAGTCTCTGAACAACAACCAATTTCCGTTTGAAAGGGTGTCCATATCAGCCATAACCTCAATCGGAGGTAGATTATGGTGTTTTGTTTTCATTTTAAGTTTATACGTTAATGATCTGGAATCTAATACTGAGGTTGACGGTTTAATTATGTATGCTTATGATGTCTCAATAGCTGTTCTCGGGAAAAACATACAAGAACATAAAGTTAAGGTAAAGACAGTTGTCTCCAGTTTTGTCAAATGATGCACTTCTAATAATAATTTAATATTAGTCTACATTTTGATAAAACTATTTTTTAATAAGAATCTTTATGATTTTATTTTCAACTGTAGGAATACACTACCTCTCTAATCTGTTAATTCTTGTAAATTTCTTGTTCTTGTTTTGGGCAATAATTTTAATTAGTTTTCACATCTGAAATGTGTTTGTACCAAACTTAATACATTTGTTTTGCTCACAGGAGCTTAAGATCGTCGCTTGACAAGTTGACCCTTCTTAATGTTTATTATCCCCCAGTTCAGTTTGTTCTGTTTTGTGATACCTAATCATGTGGCCGCGCCTCGTTCATTCAAAAATATTTATCACTCAGAAGAAGCTACTTAATACTTACAGTTAGTTGTGAACTTAAAGCCAACAAATTCCTTACGTGATATCTTAAAAGAGTAGGCTATAATATTTTAACTGTAACTACACACATAAAAAGTGTTGCATCCTCTTTCTAAGTATCGTTAACATTCTTTTATATTGACTGTTTACGTTACTTGTACAGCTGTCAAAAGAAAAAGTGGCCGCTCTCCTGGAACAAAGTTCCCTTCGGGTATCTTCGCTACAATTCGGAGACAGGCGATGTTACATGTTGTTGGACCACGTTGCCTGATATCTACAGTTATAATTGAAGTATTCTGTGTGTTAT
This sequence comes from Periplaneta americana, assembly GCF_040183065.1. Lineage (NCBI taxonomy): Eukaryota > Metazoa > Arthropoda > Insecta > Blattodea > Blattidae > Periplaneta > Periplaneta americana. The sequence continues at coordinate 106,425,086 of NC_091121.1, forward strand.
CGATAGCATAATGGTAGCGTTCAGGCCTCTTATTCATGAGGTCCTGCGTTCGACTACAACCACGTGCTTTTTATGTTCTTTTTTGTTCTGTTTTTGAGAGAGACAAACTATACATAATGGCTCCTTTCTCTTTTACGATTATTTTAGTAATTAACATCAGGTTCATTAATATATTATGCCATGACTTTATCATTATGATATTGTGGCTACAAATGGAAAGAAAAAAGATTTTATTCTCAATAAAAATATCTTTCGTGGCATAAACAAAACAAATTTACTGGAGTCGGCCTTAAAACATTCAAACAATTAAGCGTTCAAAAAACAAAACAAAAAGCCACAATTCGATATTTAGTCTATCTTCCTCTTATCTCGATCATCTTGCAGTCGAGTGGGCATGGAATTGACTAGTCTTTGCAAATAGCGACTGTTTTTAGACACGATATTCCAGGCATTCTGAACATACATAAGTGTTCTGTCCATGGGCAGGTCTTTCATTGCAAACCCAGCAATCTCCAATCTTTCCTGTTTTCTGCCTTCCTCTTAGCCTCCGCATATGATCCACATATCCTAATGTCAACTATTATTCTTTTCAACCAGAGACCCAACCAATTACTTTTTATCTTTCTAATCAGTTTCAGCATCATTCTTTCTTCACTCACTTTTTCAAACACAATTCTATTTCTTATTCTATCTGTCCACTTCACAACACGCACCGTTCTTCTCCACATCCACATTTCAAATGCTTCAATTCGTTTCTCTTCATTTCGTCGTAATGTCCATGTTCCTTCCCCATACAATGCCACACTCCACACAAAGCACTTCACTAGTCTCTTCCTTAGTTCCTTTTCCAGAGGTCCGCAGAAGATCCTTCTTCTTCTATTAAAAGCTTCCTTTGTTCATGTTTGCAGTTTTTCTTGGGAAGGATAGGCCTAAATGCGGTAACATCCCGTTGCTTTCCGCACACCACTATCTCTTTCGCATCTTATTAAATTCCAGGGGGCCCAAGCGTGGAGATGAGGAGAGTGGATTTGACTAATTGGGCCCTCCGGACTTCACCGAAAGTCACGGCAAGGGTTAAATATTAATTCTATCAGGATGTTTGACCCTATCAGAGATCGGGAAATCTCAATTAGCCTTTGCCCCCCGCATCCTGGACTAGCTTCTACGAATCATCAGAAAATCTTAGAGTGTGATTGGGCCAATTTTTCCGAAAATGTTTCCACACTTTTGCCCTCGTAGCTCAGCGGACGAACGTCGGAATTTAGATGTCAACGTCTCAGGTTCAATTCCTCGTTACTCCTTTTCATTTTATTGTGGTTCAAGATAGTATAATGTAATAATACAAAAAGAAAAACTAATAGCAGTATTATGCAACTGGATTTTTCCAAACCTAATATTAAATTCATGTTATTTATATCGCTAAAGAACGATTACAATTTAAATAACTTGAATATTATTTATACAGTATCACTAAAGAACGATAACACAATATAAATGATAAATATCGGTTTGTTTAATTAATATAAGATATTATATAATACCTATTTAATTATCTAAATAAAATAACCTATTTTACAAAGAAAGATATTTATTTGTGTTATAATAATTACTTACATAAAATACAGATTATTTATATTGCGAAAGAACAATAACAATATAAATAACTTGAATATTATTTTATAATGCTAATGAAGGAAAATAATATAAATGATAATTTGAATATTATTTATATCGCTAAAGAACGATAACAATATAAAAAACGTGAATATTATTCATATCGGAATTTCACAGCTTTATTACAGATGTAGTTAAGAAATTGTAGAAGAATAGTAATTAGTAACAGTGTCCTATTTATTCTTCTTGGAGCCAAATTTGTAATTTTTAAAAGTGTGGTTACTATGTTGAAGTGCATGTGTTGCAACGGATGCTTGATTTGTTATGTATGTGAGTCAGTTATGGGATGCTTGATGTCGTCACAATGTCGTAATTATAGTTTGATTGTGTTTGTGTGACTATTGTGTATTAATTTATGATGTATGGTACGGAAATCTGCATATTTGTGTTATAGAAGTGTTACGTATGTGTGTTGTTAATGTTTTTGTATGTTTCAAATTGATAACTGATATTTGTTTTGCAATCGCAATGCCTAATTTACGGATTGTTTATGTTTTGTTTACATCGCGTACTGTAAGCTAATTTAATTTTCTTTTCCATTTCTCTTTATGCTTATCTTTTTTGTGTATAAAACTATAGCCCTAACATACATATGTAAAATAGGGCTAACCCCCATTGGAGATACAATAATAATAATAATAATAATAATAATAATAATAATTATTATTATTATTATTATTATTATTATTATTCATATCGTTATAAAACGATAACAGAATACAAATGATGACTTGAATTTTATTCATATCTCTAAAGAACGATAACAAAATATAAATAACGTGATATCCATCAAGAACGATAACTGGATATAAATGATAATTTGAATATCATTTACATCGCTAAAGAACGAATAAAAAATAAAATGAAAACTTGAAGCAGGCGCGAACCCAGAACCTTTGAATCATTAAACAAGCACTCTACCGCTGGTTTGCGAGGAGCAGGTATGGAACAATTTCATAGTTCCGGAACTGCTTGTACAAGCACATGCATCGTGTAACATCGCCGCGACCCGAAGTGGACTTTGAAAATATTCGCTGTTCACGAGTGCGGCCACTTTTTTTTTTTTTTGACAGCTGTACACATCAGTCCCTTGAAATGTCTCTAAGGATAAACAAACCTGCACTGCACCCTATTTTTCGAAAACATAACAGCATCAAAGCATAAGGAGAATATCAGTTAAAGTCATAACATTGGGAAGGAAGCATTACAGGCTTGTGCTGATCACTGTGTAACGTTACTTACTTCCTGCAATGGCAAGACAAATCCCGAAATTTGACCATGTCCGAATAGTCACACTATGTCAGGAAGGACTGTGAGTGAGTGAATGAGTATTATAATGGGCTGACCGAGAACAAAAAATAAGTGGCGTTTGTATGTTTTAGAGTTTATAAATGACTCCTACATAATAGAGAAATATTTCACTAGAGACTTACCTTTACTTCTGCCAAATCCGTGAACACAGCTCTCGGACGAGATGGGCACTCAACTCGGATTATCAGAGTACTGACTTTACTCAATCTCGACGTAAGGAACGGAAATCACAGGGGCGCTGACTACGGTAAGGAATAGACCGCCTCGGTAGCTCAGTTGACAGAGCACTGGAGCTCGATGGCTGCCATAACCCGGCAATAGTGAAGTCGTATTTGTGGCGAACAAAACGAAGGGTCTTGAAGGATTTTCTCGAGGTTCTCCCGCTTTCCCTTATCATACCATCGCCATTCTCCTTCGTTATATTAATATATTTTATTAATAATGCTGACTGTGTAATTCTCTACCAATGTCTTCATTTTTTGTCCGTCTAAAAGAGTGTATCCTGCCACATACCGTAAAAACTTCATTTCAGCTGCTTCTATTCGTCTTACTAAATTTTTGTTTAGGGTCCAGCATTCATAACTCTTTTTTGCTCTTTCTTGTTATGGTCGTTGCTCAGAGGTATCTAGTAAATCAAGAAATCGAGGTGCGAATGTGAATCTAAATAGATATTTTCTGTCCTCTTTAATAATTAACTTATAGTTCCCTTGACTTTCATATTTAGCTAACTGTAAAATCATTATTATTAAGTTTTTCATAATTATTTTGTAATAAAATAGATATTAACATATTTTAAGTATGATATAAGCCTAAATCTGTAGTGTAAATATTTAATGTCTAAATTATATTCAGTAGCAATTTTTCAAGTTTAAAGATGGCTATATTTTGTTCCTATTCACTTTGTCAAAAGCTTCTCAACCGAATAATAACAGGCATTTCTCATATTTATTCTGTGTTTAATTTCCTTTCGAGTGTGATTTATATTTGTTACTGTTGCTTCAAGATAATTGAATTTTTCAGCCTCTTCAAAGGATAAATTTCCAATTTTTATATTTCCATTTCGTACTACATTCTGGTCATAATCATATACTTTGTTTTTTCGGGATTTACTTCCAAATCTATTTCATTACTTGCTTCAAGTAAAATTCCCGTCTTTTCTCTAATCGTTTGTGGATTTTCTCCTAACATATTCATGTCATCTCCATAAACAAGCAGCTGATCTATTCCAAACCCTCTCTGTTATCTTTGACTTCCTAATGGCATATTCTAGAGCAAAGTTAAAAAGTAAAGGTGATAGTGCAGCTCCTTCTTTTAGCCCGCAGTGAAATGTAAAAGCATTAGACAGCAACTAGCCTACATGGACTCTGCTGTATGTTTCACTGAGACACATTTTAATTAATCCAGCTAGTTTCTTGGAATACCAAATACAATAAGAATATTATATAAAACTTTTCTCTTAACCGAGTCGTATGCCTTTTTGATATCTATGAATAACTGATGTAGGCTACTGTGCCCTTATAGTCCCAACTTTTCTCTAATATCTGTGGAATACAAAAAAATCTTATCAATAGTTGTTCTATTACGCCTAAAACCTCCACATGGCCAATGCCTAGCGGTCCCTAGCTAACAGTAACACCAAATATATATTTTTTAAATTGTTATCGAAATAATGGTAGTTTCTAGAGGCAGAAATGCTAAAGCGGAAAAAATATAACAATGATTGTAATAAATATCGAGATACTGTAACCAGAGTGCGACGATGAAGCGAATATAAGATTAAGAAAATGGATTATGAATGTTGGTGAGGATGGGCAAATAATTATGTCGAAATTTTTAAAATTATTTTTATGTTAAATTTTCTCAATTACTAACCCTCTAACTGAACATAGAACAGTTTATGGAAGGAGTCGAAGTGGCTTTATACAAAAACAAAGAATGTGACAGTTATAGGAGGGAAGCTCTCGTTTCGAAACAAGAGAAGACCTTGCCATGTTGTGTTGGCAGGATCAGCTGCCCTTGCAAGAAAGTGCCGCAAATGGAGGCAGTATTTCATGCTGACATGTCAGAGGCGCTGCCGCACGAGCTGCCGTGCCCCTTCGCACTAGTCTGACGCCAGTCTCGCTGATTGACATGAGACAAATGCCTGCCGTGCTCCAGTAGGTCAAGGGACCCCAGATAAAGAGGGCCTGTTGACTCGGGATATGATTTCCAGGTACCGAATGTACAATCAGCGGGGTTTAATCTCCTTAAACCTAGAAAGGAGTCGACTGGACACGGTTCATTAAGACTATTTTCAGTTTTCAAGTGGGATCAATGAAAGAAGCTGTCCATCATGGTCAACTATGTAGAAGGACTGTCCTACAGTATAACAATCTCAACTAGTCAAAACAGTAGTCTGGCCTTCAGTTCAAAATAGCACAAGCACATTCATTCTCTTAATGTGTTTTGACACTCTTTGGAAAGTCCAACTCTTGCGTATCAGCAGGGCCAGGTATTTATGAAGATCGCGAAAATTACGACATAATAAATGTACAATAGACGTTCACTAATCTTTACGAATTAAGTGATTCTGATTAATAATATGCGGATAAAACAATCGCAACAAATCGCGAAATAGAGTTCTAATAGCGAAATATGAAGCACATTCGCGAATTATTATTATTATTATTATTATTATTATTATTATTATTATTATTATTATTATTATTATCATTATTATTATTATTATTATTATTATTATTATTATTATTATTAAAAAGGTAAAGGTAAAGATATCCCCGTAACATGCTATGAAGGCACTTGGGGGGCATGGAGGTAGAGCCCCATGCTTTCCATGACCTCGGCACTAGAATGAGGTGGTGTGGTCGGCACCACGCTCTGACCGCCTTTTACCCCCGGGAAAGACCCGGTACTCAATTTTATAGGAGGCTGAGTGAACCTCGGGGCCGTTCTGAAAGTTTGGCAACGAGAAAAAATCCTGTCACCACCTGGGATCGAACCCCGGACCTTCCAGTCCGTAGCCAGCTGCTATTATTATTATTATTATTATTATTATTATTATTATTATTATTATTATTATTATTATTATTATTATTACTGCGTCGTTTTATAGCGAATTTCATATTCTGAGCTTTTTTTTTTCGGATTTGTTCACTTGAATTTGTTATATAATCCAAGTAGGCTACATTACATGGTATTCCAGGTGTTCTTATTACATTAGTGAACTCAAAAGACGGAGGATTCAACATTTTACTAATAATTTGAAAGTGTTAATTTAAGGGCTGCAAGTTTTATTTGTTTTTAGTGAATGTGTGTTAAATACAGTCTCAATCCAACAAACATTGTCTATTGGCCATACCGCACTTTCACCAGAATTCAATGAACCTGTAATGTTAATTATTTGGAAAGTAATATTCATACTGAGTTAATACTTGAATTATAAAATAATTGTATTTTCCAAAATTTCCATTAATTCCGTCAAGAGTACAAAGCAATCTCCAACAATCTCCGCCGACACCAATATTAAAAAAACACAAATAAAAAATTAATCTCCATAAATACCTGCCCCTGCGTATCAGTATTTCCTATGCTCAGAAGATTTATTATTTATTATTTTTTTTTATTTTAGTAGGTTATTTTACGACGCTTTATCAACATCTTAGGTTATTTAGCGTCTGAATGGAATGAAGGTGATAATGCCGGTGAAATGAGTCCGGGGTTCAACACCGAAAGTTACCCAGCATTTGCTCATATTGGGTTGAGAAAAAACCTCAACCAGATAACTTGCCCCGACCAGGAATCGAACCTGGACCACTGCTCTTTCACGTCATCACTAGAGCTGAGATTTCTTCAATAACCCTTCGCTGGGCACGTTGGAACGTTACATAAATGGGCAATTGCGGTCCATTTTTTTTACAAGAGCTCTTGTGATTTTATGCAAAGTGAACCGTAAGTAATGTCATTAATTACAGGTGGTTATTCCTTGAGATATTTCAAACAATAAAGTTGCATACAAATTTGCTCGCTGTTTCTTCCTTTTCGAGATAAAACTTGTTTCATATGAAACTTTTCATACCATGTTTTAGGAAAACCATTGATTGAATTCCAAATATGCTCAACCAATTTTAAGAGAGCAGTGTATTATTACAATAAATGGTTGAAAAAAATAGTTTTGTCCTTTATATATGCAGAAATTTGGTCCAAATAAATGTAACTTTAAAAAATTTATTTGCAGAACGAAAAGTTACATTTGTTCGGATCAAATTTATGCACATTTGAAGGGCAAAACTAAAATTATTTCAATCGTATATTATCATAGTACACTGCTCTCTTAAACCGACAGAGAATATTGGGAATTCAATCAATGGCTTTCACAAAATACGCTATGAAAAGTTTCATATGGAACAATTTTATCTCGAAAAGGAAGGAAATACGAGCAAAACTATATTAAACTTTTTTGTTTGAAATACCTCTAAGACTGTCCTCCTGAAATTAAGGACATTACTTAAGGTTCAATCTGTAGTCTATTATCACTTTATTATTGTCATTAAGCACAATAAATCTCAGTCACAAATGACACTTTCAGCATAAGAACAATATTTATTAGCTAATCTTCATTCTTTTCTGCACACTTTGGAGAAGTTACGTAGAAGGGCACTATTATTATTATTATTATTATTATTATTATTATTATTATTATTATTATTATTTATTGTTATGTGTACTGTATTAATTTACGCTTTATTCATGACATAGGGCCTAGAACAGATTTTCAACGCCGTAATAGACTCCGATTCAATATAGGCTGCAGGTAAAATATTTTATTATATCTTAATATTTTAAGAAATATAGGCCTATAATTCTGTAAGCATACATCAATTTTTTGGTCATGCAATGGCATTTCGTGTAGGCCTACAAGATCGGGTTTTCTGCACTCCAGTATCTGTTGTTCTATGTCGCTACATGACCATTTAAATAAAACGATGCTTCATATGTGGAAAAAATTACATGTGGATCAATAGAGCCATTATTAACATTATCCAACATTCAATTGTAGAAATTTACTATAATCACATCATCACGTGACTTAAATTCCTGAACAAGTAAAGTGGTACATATTTAATGAAACTGTATCAACTACTGAGTTATTTAGCATCGATGGGATTGGTGATAACGAGTTGGTATTTAGCGAGATGAGGCCGAGGATTCGCTAGAGATTACCTGACATTCGCCTTAAAACGGTGGGGAAAATCTCGAAGGAAAAAATCCAACCAGGTAATCAGCCCAAGCGGGAATCGAACCCGCATCCGAGATTATCTAATTCTAGAATCATGTTAAAATGTATATATCCTCGTATTATTTGCACTACAAAATAGGAGACGTGTTTCCTAGAGGTATTGCTCAAATGTTCAGTTCATCCTACTTGGAAGGACCATAACACAAAGAAACTGTTTATTTTATGTCCGGTTACAAGTGAATAGTTGCAAACTTGTGCAGGCTATCCATCTGCCCACTAGACATAGTTGTTTGTTGAAATCATCACGAAGCCAACAACCATGTTGTCATAGCAACAGGCAGCTAAAGGTAGCACAACATACTTTCGTCGGGTCAGTGATTTACCGTTCCAAGTAGGCGACGAAATGAAAAATGGGTCTCTAAACGATTCAAAGACAATGAAGCGTAAACAAGACGGTGCTGACTCACTCACTCGTATAACAAGTGGTTCAGAAATTCCAAGTTTCCACTGCCGGTTTTCCTTGCTTAACGAAGTCGTACAATTTATCACATTCAGAAATAGCGAATTCAATTCAAATTATTTGACCAGTCCTATTATTCGAGCCATAGGCCCTATAAAGTAGGTATAAAATAGTAAAGGCTGGCTCACAATAAACCGGGAACGGAAACGACAACGAGAACGAGAACGGAAATATTGTTAAAAGAAAGTACTTAAATGTGAGCATTCACAATTAACGAGAAGCTTGCCGGAGCCCGTGAACGGGAACGTGAAAGTTAATTGTGAATGCTCACATTTAAATACATTTATTTTAACAATATTTTCGTTCTCGGTCTCGTTGTCTTTTCTGTTCCTAGTGTACTGTGAATCAGCCATAACACTTACATTACTTATATTATATATAATAAATATACAATATCATTTTGTTATATTTTTATTTATCAGTACATCAAAACAGGGTTTTATGCTGTTGGCAGCTAAAAGGAACAGTAGGCCTACTGATCGTAATGAAACATCAGTTACAGATGTTCGATGTCTGCCTTTATTAAAGTTGATAATAGAAAACAGTTGCTCACAAATATAAATGTTGAGTCGAACTAGCAAACATTTTCACAGCCAGCTTGTGTAGCCGTGGATATTATTGTTGAGGTTCAGTCTTGTAAAATTCAGACTAGTAGTATTATTCAAACGGTCTTTAAACCTTAGGCACATTGAATATCAATAAGTTCAAGCTGTAAATTGTATGACATTGTTTCAACTGGTGTTGAAGGAATTTATTATGATAACTTTAAACTTCTTTCGAATTAAGACAAGACCTTGGAACATAGAATTATATTCATTTTGAATTTCAATTAATATTTGCACATAATCGTTTAACATGACTTCATCACGAGCAGTTTCTATCGTTAGAAAGAGAGCCGTAGTACCTTCCCGAAACTGACTTAACGAAAAGTGTAAGTTTACGACTGAAATCCCGTAATTTATTCAACATATCAACAATGAGCTGGCCGTTTCCCTGAAGAGAGATATTTAAATTGTTGAAGATTAACAAATTCTAGCGTCTCCTATCTCATGTAATAATGCAACTTTCAACTCCTGAACCTTTTTACTGCGGTCTTCACCAACAAAACCATCGTATCTCTATGTGTGGACTAGTAATGACGCATTATATTATGTTTTCCTCTTTCTTTCAAACTTTTGTGGCAGATAAATATTGACTACAGCTGCTGTGAAAAAATAAGCATTTTCCTATTCAATATTGAAAGAATTTGCCTGATGATCACTTTTCCGTCTTTTACATTCCTCCATAGATAGACAAAGTGAAATAGCTATTGATAATACAAACTATACCGGATAGCTGCGTGGACTATCCTCTACCTACAGCAGGCTTACGTCATTCCGACGTACCTTTCCGGCGATCTGTTAGACGGCTCTCCCGCTCTGAAGGAGCGGCCGCGCTCAATGAGCGCCGTTCGTGCAGGCCTGAACTAGCGGATACGGTGATCGCAAATGCTTGTTATTTAGCAACATACCAACCACGAATATAAGTATAGTTGGATGGTGTTGAATTGTGTCACTATCATCAACAATTCAGAACAAAATGAGCGAAAATATCAGTATTTTCGTCATGAAGGTAAAAATCTTTACTTTCCTCCGAGAACTGAACAAGCACCTCCTGGATCAGCCACAGCAGGGATCAGTTGCGAGTGTTATGACTTCAGTATGCTATTGTATTGTAAAAAAAATTAGAACTGTCCAGCACAAAGACAAGAACAAAATCTTTTTGTTATTTTCCTTCGTGAAGTTTTAAAATGTCTGTATGAACTCGAATCTCGTGGTTTACTGACGATCCAATATAGTCTTTAGGCTGAGCTGGGATGGATGAGACAGGGACCCGACTGGTTTTGATGCAGACCGAGTTGGAGAGTGAATAGAATTGCAAATGTTTCCCAATGGAGTGGGAAATTGCTTCTTTTGTACGAGGCTGCCACAAGAAACAGAGACTCACAAAGAGACAGACGAGCTTTAAGATGGATTGCTTGCGTCACTTCCTGGTCGAGAAGAATTTCGACTCGGCAAAAGGAATGTACACTGCAGGATATTCAGACAGACGGAAATTCAAGAGTAAACACAAATTGTGATGCACAGTTAATACGCCTACTTTCAGTCTGAAATACTAAATAAGTTTTTCATTTATTTACACTAATTTGAAGCATTTAAGCTTAACATGTTGTTAAGTCTTTAATGTCATTAGACACTTCTTGAAACTTATAATCTTAGTCACACAGTAAGTTTTCCAACCAGAACACAAGCTGGAAGTAGTACTGCCATTGATAATATATTTATAGATAAAAGTAGATTGAATTCCTATTCAACAGTACCATTAGTCAATGGCCTGTCTGATCACGATGCACAAATTCTAAGTGTTTTCAATATGAGTGAAAAATTCCAAAGTGTTAATCTAAAAATAAAAAAAAGGATTATAAATGCTGAATCTCTTCATCATTTAAATACATGTCTACAAAATGAATCTTGGGAAAATGTATATAGTACCGATACCATTGATATTAATACTAAATTTAATGCATTTTTCACTACATTTACGAATTATTTCAATGAATGTTTTCCAGTCAAGGTGGTGAAAAAATGTAAAAGTAAAAACACGTGGATAACTCAGGGAATTAAAATATCATGTGCTAGAAAAAGGAATCTATATTTAATGAGTAGGAATAGTGATGATCCTCATGTTCTTAATTACTACAAGAATTACTGTAAAACTTTGACAAAAGTTATAAAAGATGCAAAGAAAATGTATCTGAATGAAAAAATACAAAATTCAGATAATAAGATTAAAACTATTTGGGATATTATTAAAAATGAAACTAATCGATATTCAAAGAGTGAAAATATTACTTGCATTAAAATCAATGATAGTAAAATAGATAACCCAAAATCAATTGCAAATCATTTTAACGACTTCTATATAAATATTATTCAGAACTTAAACATTCAAGATTGTGCAGAAGATGCTGCACTTGGTTACCTAACTGATCCATTTAACACTGAGTTTTTAGGTCTCAAATTTATTCCCACTACCGCAGCAGAAATCATGCATGTGATAAAACAACTAAAAACAAAATATTCCTCTGGATATGATGAAATTCCAAGTAAAGTTCTGAAAGCTTGTTCTGAAATATTATCCTCTCCGTTAAGCTATCTATGCAATTTGTCAATGCAATGTGGTATTTTTCCAGAAAGACTCAAATATTCAATAATAAAACCAATATACAAAAAGGGAGATAAATGTACTATTGCTAATTACAGACCCATATCATTATTAACAACATTTTCAAAAGTGTTTGAGAAAGTTATGTATAATAGATTATATCATTACCTGGAGTCCAACAATATATTAGTTTTAGAACAGTTTGGATTTAGAAAACAAAAATCGACAGAGAATGCTGCTTTTAGTTTGGTGGATGAAATACTAAATTCATTAAATTCGAAACTACATGTAGGTGGGATTTTTTGTGACTTGGCTAAAGCATTTGATTGTGTAGACCATAGTATATTAGTAAAAAAATTGAAGTTTTATGGCATTAAAGATGAGATGTTGGGTTGGTTTACATCGTACTTATCAAATAGAAAACAAAAAGTAGAAATAAATGTACCAAATAGTCATAAACAGGGAAAGGATTTATATGTAAATACATATTTACTTATAAAGCTAATATAATTTATATTTTGCATTATCTTTATGTTTCACAATGTGTAGGGTTGAAAAATCCTACTTTTATTTTCCATATTTTTCCATATTTTAGAGTTTAGTACATATTTTCGTTAATTTCCATATATTTTCCATATTTCATATAAAACAGTCCATATTATATTAGGTTTAACAATAAAACAAAACAAAATTCCATTAACTTTTAAAAATACATTTCAACAATAGAGATTTAAACACATGTTCAGTAATCCCTTTAACATCAGAGTTATTTGAAAATTAGCAGTCCTATCAACAATGGGAAAGTAAGTTACAAAACTGTATTAATTTAATTTAAAATTTTTAACAGACTTCAGTTGTGCAGCTCAACAGTTAAATGCCAGTCAGAGTACACATAGGTTCAGTTTTGTAAATCATACTATAAAGACGGTAAATATGCCAAAAGTACGTCATTCAGTCAATTTAAAATAAAAACTAACAAGTTACATTTCAGAATTTAAAGAAGATGGTTTATCAACTGACAATAAAATATTATTTTGTAATTTGTGTCAGTGTGCAGTATCATCTACACAAAAGTTCCTGGTGCAACAACACATTACAACTAGTAAACATCAGGCCAACAAACAACTAAATTCCAAGCAGAGACAATTGTTTTTAACACAACCAACAACATCGAATGTAAGATCTGAGTTTAACATCGACCTGTGCCGTTCTCTCATCTCTGCTGATATTCCTCTCTACAAACTAAAGAATAAGGTCTTCAGGGAATTCCTTGAAAAATATACTCAACATACAATCCCGGATGAGTCAACACTTAGGAAGACGTATGCTCCATCCATCTACGATGAGACAATACAGAAGATAAGAGATGAAATTAAAGATAGTTCAATTTGGGTTTCCATTGATGAGACTCCCGACAAAGAAGGTAGACTTGTTGGTAATGTAGTTATCGGTTTGTTAAGTGAACAATATTCTGAACGAATTCTTTTACATTGTGATGTTCTAGAAAAGTGCAATAACAAAACTATAGTTAAACTGTTCAACGAAGCTATGGGTATCCTGTGGCCAAAGGGTATTATGTACGATAATGTGTTATTCTTTATTAGCGATGCTGCCCCTTATATGGTCAAAGCTGGACAAGCATTATCTGTTGTATATCCTAAATTGACTCATTTTACTTGTGTGGCGCATGCATTTCATCGTGTGGCAGAAGTGGTCAGAGACAATTTCCCTAAAGTAGATTTGTTGATTTCATCAGTGAAAAAAGTATTTCTCAAAGCTCCCAGTAGAGTTAACGTGTTGAAAGAAATGTACCCTGAAATTCCATTGCCACCAAAGCCAATTTTAACTAGATGGGGTACATGGCTAGAAGCAGTTGAATATTATGCCGAACATATAGACTCTATTAACAATGTTCTCCTTGCATTGGACTCTGAAGATGCAGTCTCAATTGATACTGCGAAAACAGTTACCTGTGACATAAGTGTGAAGAATGACTTAGCTCACATTCAGCATACATTTTCATGCATCATAAAAACGCTCAAAAGTCTCCAAAATAGGCACCTTTCACTATCTGAAAGTTTTGAAATTATAAATAGTACTGTGGAACAACTGAATCGTGGTAGAGGTAAAGTTGCAGATGCAGTAAGAGCTAAGGTGGACACTGTACTTTCAAAAAACCCTGGATATGAAGAACTACAAAAGGTTGTTGCTGTGATGAGTGGTGAATCAACAGTGAAGATTAACTTGGACTTATCCCCAGCAGACATTGTGAAATTGAATTATGTACCAGTTACTTCTTGTGACGTCGAACGCTCTTTTAGTCAGTATAAATCTATCCTCAGAGACAATAGAAGAAGATTCACTTTTCAGCACTTGAAAGAAATGTTTGTAACCTATTGTTATGGTAACAGACAATAAAAATTGTGTTTTGTTGGAACTACATTGGAAGATAAGGTACGTCCATTATATTTTTTGTTTAGTTTGATTAAAATGTACCAATATTTAACGTACATAGTCATTTTTTTATAATTTTAAGTCCATATTTAATTCCATATTTTGGTAAAAATCCATATTTAATTCCATATTTTGGTAAAAATAACTACATATATATTTACATATTTCATATATTTTTAGTCCATATAAATCCGTTCCCTGGTCATAAAGTTACTTATTCAGAATTTAGAAATATTAAACATGGTGTTCCGCAGGGGTCAATTTTAGGTCCATTGTTGTTTCTAGTTTATATTAATGATTTAGCCTTGACCATAAACAATTCATCCCATGTAATTTTATTTGCAGATGATACAAGTGTAATTATTTCAAGCAAACAATACGATCATTTTATAAACACTTCTAATACAGTGCTGAATCTAATGAATGAATGGTTCCATGCAAATAAACTAGCACTTAATGTTGATAAAACCAGTGCAGTCAAATTTAGTACACACAATAGTGCTCAGGTTTCCTACAGTATTCGATTAAATGGAACTCATCTCAAAGAATCTATAAGCACAAAGTTTCTTGGTTTAGAATTGGATAATCACTTGAACTGGAAAACGCATATAGAATGTATTACTCGTAAATTGAGCTCTGCCTGTTATGCATTAAGATCCTTATCTACTATTGGTGATATAAACTTACTTAAAATGTCATACTTTGCATATTTTCACTCTGTAATGAAATATGGATTAATACTCTGGGGTAACTCGTCTGAAGCTAAACACGTTTTTGTTTTACAAAAGAAAGCTATAAGAATAATGGCCGGTGTGCATAAAAGGACCTCATGTAAAAATATTTTCCGAAACTTAGAAATCTTGACTTTACCTTGTGAATACATTCTTTCCCTAATGATGCTGTATATTAAGAACCAAGATAAATTCAGTACTAATCAAGACATTCATCATTTTAATACAAGACATAAATCAGATCTTCATCTACCCTCTGTTAGTCTAAGCTGTTTTAAAAAAGGAGTTCGCTATTCATGTATAACAGTCTTCAATGCACTGCCTAATTATCTTAAAGATTTGAAGAACAACGAGAAAAGGTTCAGAAAAGAATTAACCAAATTTCTACATACTCATACCTTCTACACAATTGATGAATTGTTTATGCTTGTGAATTGAATTATTCTACTTAAATGACATGTACAATTTTATATAGCTCAACTAAAATATGTTTTTATATTGACTTAATCTGTTTACTATGTATTGTATTTTTTGTTTAGCATAACTGATGAATTGTATGTACTGTAAATTGAATAGCATACTGTATAGGTCAACTGATGAATTGTTTAAGCTTATAAATTGAATTAATCTACTTCATATGAATTGTATAGCTTAACGAAAATAAGTTTGTAAATTGAACTAATTTGATTGTATATGTTTGTATAGTTTGGCTGATGAATTGTATATGTTCTTAAATGATTACTAGTCAGTGTAGCTCTACTGATGAATTGTATACAGACCTACTGTAAATTGAATGGTAATATGTATAGCTCAACTGATGAATTGTTTATGATTATAAATTGAATTAATCTACTTGATATTAATTGCACAAATTTGTATAGCTTAATGAAAGTATGCTACTTTGTATTGTATATATTTGTATAGATTTGGCCGATGAATTGTATATGCCTTAAATTGAATAGTAATCTATATAGTTCTACTGATAAATTGTTTGTGTTTGTAATTTGAAGTAGTTTGCATGATATGTATTATCAATTTCTGTATATCACAACTGGTTGAATTGTTTATGCCTTAAATTTAATTAAATTGTTTTGTATTATAATATAGCTCAACTTATGAATGATCGTTTGCGTTTGTAAATTTAATAATCTGATTGGCTATGTATTGTATACTTTTAGTAGAGCCATCGATGTTGGTCAGTCGACAGACTCGCTGGGCTGCTGATCCGGAGCTGCGTTCGGGCTTGGGTTGGATCCCCCTTTGGACTTTGGTTTCTTCGGAGGTTTTCCCCAGCCGTGGGACTGAAGCCGGATGGTCTATGGCGAGTCCTCGGCATCAACCCCTTTGATTTGATTACCCCCTTTGATTTGATTACCTGGTTGGGTTTTTCCGAGGTTTCCCCCACCGAAAAGGCAAATGCCGGGTAATATTTTGGCGAATCCTCGGACCTCATCTCATCTCACTACATCTCGCCAAAATGTAAAAAAATGTAAAAAAAATTGTACAAAATTGTAAAAATTGTAGAAAATTACTAAATTGTAAAACTATAAAAATTTGTAAAAATTGTAATTGTAATATTGTAAAATGTTGACATGTTCCACATCTTAAAGCTTCATTGCTCATGTAAGATCTATGGAATAAAATAAATGAATGAATGAATGGAACAGCGTTGAATTCATGCATCGTTACAAACATCCCTAAAGAGTAAATTAAAATAGGCCCACACTATGATTTTTTCGCTAGAGGCCCCAAACTTTTGTATATAAAATTCTAAGTTACCTACTTAAAGTTTTTCTTGAAAATGTATACACACATACCTTCAACAATGTAGAACAGGACCTGCCCATAGCGGATGCTGAAAATAGTTCCCTCCCTCAGTCAAACACGCTTGTACACGTCCCTCCAAATTCTGGAATACTTTTCTTAAAGTTGCGTCAGTAACAGTGGCGGTTCGTGCCTAAAATGACAAAAGGTTCACTACTCTTATTATATTACATAGTTTTCCAACAATTTAAACAATATCTCATTTCTGAAAAATTAAAAAGAATACTACAGTTCTTTAAAGTAGATAATTACCTTAAAATGAGCCTGATGATGATGATGATGATGATGATGATGATGATGATGATGAATTATCTTTGAAAGAACATACCGATTTTATCTTACGTTATCATTCTGTCTTTCAATATTCTACCTGAAAGCTGAGTTAATTTTGTTCTTCCAAGGACTGATAAATCTAGGCAAGCATTCTTATGGGTAAGGCTAGGATTTTGATGAAATTACATCTTTTTTTCTAGTAAGCCAGAAACAAAGCTGCTTTAATATTTATATGTTATGTCATAAACTGAATGTTTTAAGACACATTTTAGGGCATTTTTTTTTTTTTGCATTTTTGCCTGTTTCAATTCATATGAGCATTTTTTTGTTTTATTCGATCATTTTCGAGGCATTTTCATTTAATGTTGGCCATAAATCCCCCTTATTAATGTAAAATAATGTTTATTTCCTTTGATATATTCTCTACATATTTTGTCTATTAATACTCACCATTTTGTATAATATTTTAATCGTTTCTCTACACAAATATTGTCATTTTAACATTTTACACCCCATGTAATGGATCAGTCCAACCACCCCTTCAATATAGACTCCTCTATACTTGCTAGTTCGGGATAAGAGTGGCCTTGTGTGGACTAAATGGAAACTACATCAGGTAACATAATTAAAGTGTACCACTTAGAAAAAATTGTGTAAAATTAAATAAACTTAAATGTTACTACTAGAATTTAATTTAATTACTGGTCTAAATATTAAGTAATACAAAATCTCTTTTCCTACTAAGCCAATTATGTAAGATCATTTTTTTAAGGTATTTCTGAAAGATTTTTACGTCATAAATGCATTGTTTTTAGGACATTTTTTCATGATTTATAGGTCATCAAAATCTTAGCCCTACTTATGGCAATAGTTTCCTCATACTTCTTAATTTTCTGTGTCAAATGGCTTAAATCTGTCACACCAGTGCATGTTCAGCTCGTATCCTTACTCTTAGCAAATAGCAGACACGGGAAACAAAATAATTTATTTGTAGATTCTCAACCGTAAATCCAGCTGTTTCTTTCATATAGGCCTATTTTTACATTAAAAGCCCTGCAAAATGTCTTTCCTCGGCTCGTTTGTGCTTGCTTTAAATCGAGTTGAGGTAACGGCCTTCCAAGCTTTTTATTTTACACTTATCTTCCAAGATTAAAACTGAAAAATTTGTTTGTAAAAGATACTGATCACTATTCATTTTCTTTGGAAACGAACACTGGTCACACTCACAAATGAATTATATTAAGACTAAAACACTAAGAAAGACTAAATGGAAAATTAAAGAATTGTAAGAAACCATTAATAAATACAACAATCAATAACACACACGTACACTTGCTAAAAGCGAGATCTCAGCTACAGATTGGAGCTAACTTCCGGTTTGCATCACGAAGTCTTTCATGTATCGGCTGTCTCATGATCACGTGACTACACGTCCAAACACCAGCGCAAACACACGTTTGCCATACAACATTTCCCCTTGCCTCTCATTCCGCACGCAAGTCCAGAAGCTGACTTGGCGAGGTTCAGAGGAGAAATTGAATCTCGGAAGCTTACAAGCATGTATTGTAGATATTCGATCTCTGCGGTTCATAGATTTTCGTACGACAAAAATACATCAGAACCGCAAGTAAACTTAATAAAGATAAGTAAGAAAAAAAGAATGATAGTGTAAATTATAAATAAATGCATTTAAACAATTAAATTATTTTTCCTGGGGGTTCTCTGAACATTGAACACATAGGACGCACCGCCACTGGTCAGTAATGACTGCAGTCTCTTGACATAGGCCTAGAGCAGACGTCTCAATAGGGCCTTCTCAGAGCACTTCCTCCTCTTTCTCTTTTTCAATGTAAGAGTGGAACAAGATGCAGGAGAAGTTCGTGTATCTCCGGATGACGTCATTGACCGCGACGTTTGAATAGACATCTGCAACCGCTACGATGTAACAGTCAGTCATTGTGTCCATCTCCGAGGAAAGAATGTTCTTATTACCGCAAATGTATGAAGAAATAAAAGCTTTCATAGGGAAAGCGAAATTGTGGGAGACGCAAGTTTCAGTGGGTAACTGTTACCACTTTATTAATCTAAAATTGTTACCTGATTTGAATCAAGACCAGTGTAACAAATATAATGAAATACTGAAGGACTTGAGAAAAGAATTTCAGATCAGATTTAAGATTTGAATAGTTCTAATTTAAAATAATTGCTTGTGAATTTCTAAGGTGTTCAGGTTATTTTTAATTATTGAAAACATTACGAAATATATTATTTAACTATTATTGTAATTAATATATTAATATTAGCGTAACGTAAGAATACTTACTTTAACAACCAACAAGTTTTTATTGTAATTTTATTATTATTATTTAATTGAATTTTATTTTATTAAATATAGTATAAACTTAAAAAAAGAGCGATACCAAAAACCTTTATGAGAAATGAAATATTGTTATTGTTTGGTCAACTGTTCGAAGACAGGTCTGAACCTCACAAGTGATACCAACAAGGCACCACTTATGAGTCAACTAGGCCAGGAGATAATGGAGTTAGGTGGCCAGTTCCTGGTGCTTAAATAATTACGTAACATGTATGGTTCTTCATGCTTCAGATGTCTTCTTTTTACTCATAGATAGTACATAATTAGAAAATAAATGTATTATTATTGTTATTATTATTGTTATTATTATTATTACTGCAAACTACTTAAGAAATTCCTTCCGAAAACAACCGTCTATAGTGACAGTACAACTCAAAAGTGCAGCTTTGTGGCATTTCTCCCGCGACAGTTACAACTTAGCTCGCTCATGCTTGTAACATTAATCAGCGATCGGCTATCTTCGGGTACTGCGCTTATCTCTTCAGCTGACTATGTTATTTATACTTGCTCTCTATAACAACTTTTATGCGTTGGCCTTGAGACGCCTGGCCTAGAGCCTCTTCCAGAGCTTCGATTGTGCGGGATGTACTTTTGTAGGCTACATTTTTCACTTCAATAGACCCTTCTAAAAATAGAAGTCGAGGCGTCAGATCGGGAGATCTTGGTGGTCAGAAATTGTTTTAGATAATTCAATCCAAAAAAAAAGTATATATATATTTTTTTTCTCTCATGCTATCATTTGAAATGTGAGACGTTGCACCGTCTTTTTCAAATATATCTTAGTTCATTATCTGTTAAATGATTGAACAATTAATCGAATATTTTCAGGTAGACTTCTGTGGGGCCTATAACAGTGGTCAGAAAATATAAAATGCAACCCACAATACACAGGAAAGGGGAAGGTAAACTGCTTAAGTTTGAATGAACAAGTGATGGCTAAGGAGAGAGAACCTCTTGGGATGTCTTTACAATGATTTTGATGGTAATACCAGTAATCGCCCCTTTACATCCTGTATTCTCTCTATAGACATTTTCCGGACTCCTGCATGTTGTGAAACAAGACTTCCCGTAGTCTGTATTTTTCTCTGCCAATTTCTGGATACAGCACTTTGGAGGTAACCGTCTCCCACCAAATTGAATCTGAAATGACCTTTTGACGTGTTTTAAATCAGTGGTGACCAACTAGTGCTCTTTATGCAAGAATACTCTTCGCTGCACACGAGCAGTACGTACAGAGCAGATCGTCCCAATGCTTGCAATGCCAACGTTGCTCTGTTTTGATCGTGAGTGCATGTGAATGTCCACAGTGCTTGAGCAAGCAACTGGTCATCACGGCTTTAAATGAACCCGTTTGCCAGTATTTAGGAACGAGGAACACAATTTACAAGACAAGCTGTAAACAAATGGCAATTTTATTAACAAACGTTTGGAGCATCTAAAGAGATAATCACTCTGTACTGCGGAACATCTCATAAAAACGGGCAGTTTGAGGGTTAGAAATTAGACATCTTGTTCCTCTAATAAAACTGAAACTTGATTTATCATTACAAATATGATAATTATAAAAACGCTTTTTTCCTCTGATTTATCATTCCCTTCATTTCTTCATTTTATGGTTCATAATAAATAAAAAAAATGGAATTACAGCAGAGATAAAAAGCAGATAGGTAGATAAGCAGGCCAAGTAGTAGTACTGTTCTCCAACCAGGAGATTAACCGTGAAATGAATGTGCTTATTATTGCGTCATCTATTGGAGCGGCCCGGGTTCGAATCCCGGTCGGGGCAAGTTACCTGGTTGAGGTTTTTTTCCGGGGTTTTCCCTCAACCCAAGATGAGCAAATGCTGGGTAACTTTCGGTGTTGGACCCCGGACTCATTTCACCGGCATTATCACCTTCATTTCATTCAGACGCTAAATAACCTAGATGTTAATACAGCGTCTCAAAATAACCCACTCTATTGGAGCGAAGTAGATAGATAGTATTACCGTTATAACGTCATTTTAAAAAATGCACTCTCCTACATATATTATTTCCTGTATGGAGGGATTAAAAGGCCAGGAGATTAGCCGTGATCTAATTTCAGTGTTGCCAACTGGACGGGAATTCCGTCAAAATTGACGGAATTTCAACGTAGCGGACGGGAAAAAATGGCTTTGACGGGTGAAGGATTTCCTGGCGGAAATTACGATTTACATAGGTGGCTTTTGACTTTTTTTTAGCTGCTGTCATTTTCAATTATTTAATTTTTGGGGAATCTTACTTTTTCTTTGAATAGCCCTGTCCGTACCGTACCATGTTAAGGAATCTCCCGTTTCAAATTTCCTCGTAATCAAGTCAGAGATTGACGGTTACGCCGAGTATGAACGTTGCAACTTTCCTGCGACTTGAAGACACGATTACTACCGTGTATTGGAATGTGAGGTGGAAGGTCGGCATAACAAAAGTGTATCCCAGATAAGACCTCGCTCCCAACAGAAGCTGTCTTTATCAGGCCTGCAGGAAGTGGACACATAGCTTGGCATTGGTTAAAAAAATTAAACAAACATATTGTAATAAAACGAATCGGTGACTCACGTGTCCAGAACCTTGAGATGGAGCTGATTGCGTCACGAACTGTAAGTAATTATTCTGTGTGCGTTCTGTGTAGTGGAATGTAGTGTGCCCCGTAAGTGTACGTTTGTTTCTATATCGCGTTACCTACATTGTATTTTTTTAAGGTGAAACGATTATTAGTGTCTGCACTGCTTTGTGAATGTGTATTTTTTTAAGGTGAAACGATTATTAGTGTCTGTACTACTTTGTGAATGTTTTATTGACAGATTTAACATGTCAGAAAAGAAAGATAAGAGCTATACTATAAAATTTAGAAAAGAGTGGTTAAGTGATGAAAGAGTGAAGGATTGGCTGTTGGAGGTGCCTGGAGACCCTAGTATTGCGCGGTGCAAGTATTGTCAGTGCAGTCTGAATGTGCGATTGTCAGATTTACTCGATCATGGAAGAACTAAGAAACATTTAAAAGCATCAAAACCATTTTCAACTTCGCGCCAGTCAAAATTGCAATTTAAACCAGTCAAACATACGTACGAATGTGCAGCTGCTGAGGCTGCTCTTTCACTTTTTGTAATTAACCATTGCTCAATAAAGTCTGTTGATCATCTTTCCGAGCTTACCAAGAGATTTTTCAAAGGTGCTGACCATGCTTCTCTTTTACGACTTCACCGCACAAAGTGTAGTGGTTTGATTAGGAATATTCTTTTCCAACATTTTAAATCAGAACTACAGAACGATATTGATAGTGGCCACTTTAGTCTTCTTATTGACGAATCGACAGATATTTCTGTCATAAAACTACTGGCTGTGTGCATTGTATAGTATTCGAAACAACAACATACAATTGTATCCACTTTTCTTGGAATTGTTGAACTAGAACAGGGAAATGCAGATTGTATTGTGAGTGCAATAAAGTCATTACTTTCAGACTACGGGTTACACATTAAACAAATGAGAGGCGTGGGGACCGACAATGCGTCAGTAATGGTAGGCATTAACAATGGGGGTCTATCAGAAACTGAAGCAGGAAGTCAGTAATCTTGTATTGATTCCATGTGTTTATCACTCAGTTCAGTTAGTTGTGTCTTCTGTTGCAGAAATGTTGCCAAGAAATGTTGAATTTTTAATATCTGAAACTTACTCTTGGTTTTCAAAGTCAACTTCTCGACAGATCACATATAGGTTTTTAATCCAAGCAATAAATGATGGAGCCGATCCCCTTAAAATTGTACAGCAGTCAAATACAAGGTGGCTATCGATTGAAGTTGCTGTCAATCGCATACTAAATCAGTGGCTTGAATTACAGACACATTTTGAGACATCTAGACTTCAAAATAAGTGCTACGCAGCTGCACTCTTATATGGTATGTACTGTGACGTCATCAATAAACTCTATCTTGTATTTCTTAAACCATATCTAGAAGAATGTCAGAAAGTCAATAAGTCATTCCAGTCAAGTACAGCAGATCCTTCGAAGCTTCTTAAAGATTTAATTCTACTCATTGTAGGTATTACTAGACGAATTGTTGTGCCTGGTTATAGGGGAGATCTGCTAACCGTGGAAGTTAGAAAATACAAGTCCCCTAATATTAAATATTATCTTGGCCATGAAGTAGAAATTTTATTAACTGATTTGAAAAAGGACAATAAAATCAGCCCTGATAATGAAAAAGTGTTTCGCAATAGGTGTGAAAATTGTCTGTTTTGCTTAGCAGACGAACTCCAACGACGACTGCCGAGGGATGTACAGGTTTTGCAAAAAGTGTCTTTAATTGCACCAGAACAGTGTTTGAAAGTAGTTAAAGAGAGTATAATCCCATTAGCTAAAGAATTAGGGTTAACTGGAAATGTAATAACAAAAATTAATTTTCAATGGTCTAAATTAACCACTGTTCAATGGCAAAATGTTACCAACACAATTGAATTTTGGCATGAGATCGCATCATATAAGGATGCAAGTTCTCAAAATCCATTTCAAGAACTCTCAGACTTTGCCATGATGATTTTGGTTTTACCGTGGTCGAATGCTGACGTGGAGAGAGCATTTAGTATGCTCAACAATGTGAAAACTTCCCTTAGAAATAGACTTAAAACCAATATGGTGAATTCGATTCTAACTGTGCGTGCTGGACTTAAGCGTGTAAAAAAATGCTGTCATGACTATACCCTACCAGACGATGTTCTCAACCAAATTGGCACAATGGCAGCGTACCGCAGCGTAGACCAACCCAGCACATCAACTGCAGAACTAGAGGCAGATGATGTGGATGAATTATTACTTTAATCAAGATTGGTAAGTTGTGTTAAAATTTGATTTTTTATTTATATGTAAGTA
Organism: Periplaneta americana; assembly: GCF_040183065.1. Taxonomy (NCBI): domain Eukaryota; kingdom Metazoa; phylum Arthropoda; class Insecta; order Blattodea; family Blattidae; genus Periplaneta; species Periplaneta americana. Next base: position 106,449,577 of record NC_091121.1, read on the forward strand.
GGTATATTGTGTCGGTCCTTTTTTAAATTTTGACGGAATTGTGACGGATTTCCAGGTGTTTTACTGACGGGAACATAATTTATGTGTTGGCAACACTGTCTAATTTTGTAACTAAGTTAGTATAAGTATGTATCAGTGTTATCGTTTGTGCTTTGAGAGTTAGCCAATGGAGATGCGTGTACCCACGTGTGTGACCTCATGACATCTTATGACTTCAACATTCATTCACAGCATTACCCCGCTGCGTCTCATTCCCCTGAGACTTTCTCCTGATTGGAGTACAGTAGAAGCACATACATATGGCTATGGGGAGAGCTGACAAGAAAGTCCCTGCGAGGTGTATTTTTATTAGGTGCGGTGCAGGAGGTATCACTGCTCTGCCTAGAAGTGACCGAAGAGAAGATAAGTTGTTATGAGTTTGACCCTTATGACACTAAACAGATGACATCACTGGTTTTAATTATACTGTGGCTGAAAATATCAACTAGTTTGAGACTAGCTCTGTGTCGGTGTATTGTATTAGTTGAAACTGTTAGTTTATATTTTAAAAGTTGATCGAATATTTTCACATTGGTTAGTTACTTTAATATAGTTAGTAGTGTGTCATTATGTAGTTTTCTACGAGCAAGAGTGGCGTTATGCTGGATGTTGCCTAAGTATAGGATTGGCTTTACTCCACATTCCTACCAGGGCCGATCTCGTGATCTCCCCGGAGTAAGTTAATGGATGGGGCAGTTATAGGGTACAGGGATGCATACACACAGACATACAGACATATACACACGTAAGCCCACACACATACACACCTACCATATACATATATATGCATGCACACACGCGCACACACACACACGTGTACATACACACAAATATATAGAAGTACTGTAGGCTATAAATAAATTATTATGACTACATATGAGTAACAGTGTGTGCAATATTAGATTATTATTATTATTATTATTATTATTATTATTATTATTATTATTATTATTATTATTATTATTATTATTATTCAGGAAACTGCGGCTTGTGTATCAACTGTAACTGTAAGATGAAAAGAAGTTTTTTTTAGTTGGTTATGTAACGACGATGTAGGCCTATCAACTAATTACTAGGTTATTTAGCGTCGATGAGACTTGTGATAGCGAGATGGTATTTGACGAGATGAGGCTGAGGATTCGCCATAGATTACCTGATATTCACCTTATGGTTGGGGAAAACCTCGGAAGAAACCCAACCAGGTAATCAGCCCAAGCGGGGATCGAACCCGCGCCCAAGCGCAACTTCAGACCGGACTGAGCCACGCCGGTGGACCGAAAGGAAGTTAAAGTGTTCCTCGCCCTACGGGTTGAAAGTTGAGGTGGCGGGAAACTCCACGTTCTACATAAAGCATCTATTTTGAAAAGCCCTATTTGAAGAGGTAGAAGAGACAAAGCTTAGATCTTATGGACACCTGAAAAGAAGACAAAATTAAGAAATTCAGACGACATTTTAAACTGGCATGTAGAGGGAGAAAAGAAACTATATATGAATGGATTTAGACAAAGATTGTATGATTTATCATTCAAAAAGACAAAATTGCTGTTAGAAGTATGTTTGGAATGAAGGCTAGGTTTGTATTTGTTATGAATATTAGTTTATATTATTATTATTATTATTATTATTATTATTATTATTATTATTATTATTATTATTATTATTATTGCTGAAAATAATGTGAAAAATATTGTATTTAGAATAATGGGCTTCGTGGTTATATTAATTAGAAGATAATTTGTGTGTAATACTTTAATAATAGCCCACCCGATTCACAGTTCCACAGACACTCAGCAATACAAAATTACAAAACACAGTAATAGTAGTAGGTTATCAGGCTTCTTGTTGTGGACATCCATCTAGCACTCACATTGAAGATCCTAGCTGTGTAATTCCATCTAGCTCTGGTAGCAAGCCAGTACTCCTCAATCACCAATTCACTCTATCCAACGGCGGTAGTCGCTTCCAGACTGTTCTCTGTGCCCGGAAACGGAATCAGCTCACATTAATCCAGTTGTCTGTTTCCGGCCACCGTCTATAATGCCTTATGAGAGCGTCGCGGTACTCTCTCTCTCTCTCTCTCTCTCATTCTCCCTTCTCTCTGTCTGAACTAAGTAGCCTACATGCACTGGAGTACAACCTGGAAACATGTAGTTGTTTTTAGTTGTCTGTGTGTACAGTAGTGGCAAAAAAAAAAAAACAGACCAACCCTTATAGCTGATTTCAGAGCCTTGTTCACTCCAGAGCATGATAGACTAGTAACTAAGACTTTCGTGGTTCGAATACTGCCTGGGAAGGAAACTTCCTTATTCATATGTATTCCCAATATTTTTCCATTGCTGGTAAAATTCATGTTTCTCGGAATAATAAGTTAATTAAGTAGTAAAATATCGCTGCAATCGAAAAGTATTGGGAATAAATTTAAATAAGGAACAAAAAAAAAAGTTTCCTTCCCAGGCAGGATTCGAACCACGGAAGTCTTAGTTACCAGTCTATCATGCTCTGGAGTGAACAAGGCTCTGAAATCAGCTGCAAGGGTCGATTTGGTTTTTTTTCCCCACTACTGTAGGTACTTACATCTTGATAAAGATTTTGATTGTCGATTACAATGAAATAGTACAACAGAAGAAATCGTCGTGGTATGACCATCTATAAAAATGGAAGAAACAAGATCGCCATAGGTCTTAATGAACTACCGACCACAAAAAACGACCAATAGAATGATCCGAAAAAAGATAGGAAGTCCAAAAAGGCCACAGGACCAAAACCTGAAAGTGTTTTTTTTTTTATTTTAGTGGGTTATTCTATGCGCTGTATCAGGTTATTTAGCGTCTGAATGAAATGAAGGTGAAAATACCGGTGAAATGAGTCCAGGATCCAGCACCGATAGTTACCCAGCATTTGCTCATATTGGGTTGAGGGGAAACCCAGGAAAAAATCTCAACCAGGTAACTTGCTCTGACCGGGATTCGAACCCCGGCCACCTAGTTTTGCTGTCAGACGCGCTAACCGTTACTCCACAGGTGTGGACAAGTTGATGATGATGATGATGATGATTATGATGATCACTAGTTAACGTGTAGTACAGAGTCATAATTTTCGCAACTGAGGACCAAAAACTCAAGTGATAGCTTCGTGACAGGTGCATAGCTCTACAATATTGCATGGGTGTGATAACCTGTCGACAGATATTTAGCTTTATTATACTCCATATCTGTAAGGAGAATTACGTATGGGTGCGATAATCTGTCGACAGGTGCATAACATTACGTAGATCTACGTAAGGGTGTAATCACCTGTCCAAGCTGTCTAGCTTTACAATGCTGTAAGTAGAATTATGTGCTGGTAGTGTGAGAAGTAAAACAAAGAGAATATAAGGATAGCTGGAGAAAAGTAGAACAAGGAAATGCAAGGAAAGCAAAGTAAAGGCAAGGAGAACACTGGAAAGACAAGGAGAAATAAGAAAAAAACAAGTGAAATTTAGAACAAATTGGAAACAAGGAGAACAAGACAAAGACAGAGAACAAGGCAAAGACAAGACGAACAAGGAAAAGACAAGAATATCTGGGAAATACATGACGAAAAGCGGAAGACAGGGAGAACAAAGGCAATACAAAGAAATCAAGAACAACCGAAAGTAGAACAATGGGAAAAGACGAAGAATAGAAGAGAAACAAGGGGAACACAGAAAAACAAGTAGAATATAAGGAGAACAAGGAGAATACAACGAAAATAATATTAATAAAGAAGAACATGTGGAATACAAGGAGAACAAGGGACGGAGTTACATTTTTATGTGACGGCCAATTCTCAGATTACCGCCCATCTTACCTAGTAAGGAGATAGACATACAGTAGAACCTCTATAATCCGTGATAATGAAGAGGCTGGACTGAATGGTCAATCGAAAAAATCGGATAATGCATACTATAAAAGATGTTTATAACTTAAGTTCATAATACACAATTTCGTAATTACCTTCGTGGCCCTGTGTTTAACATGCTATGTAGTGGATCAGGAGTTCATTAAAAGTTCGGTTGTCAACGATGGGTTCTTAAGGATCATGGGTTAATGATTGAAGGTGTCTGCGGAAAGATAGGAATACTTGAAGTCTCATGTTGTAGATTTACATACTATGTACACTTTATCCTTTTTTTAAATCGCGTACAGTTGTAACGCCAATCTCCTACTCTGAAGCAGCATTAACCACAGTTTCTTCTTTCTTAGAACTCTCAATTATTTGTAATTTTTAAAAAATAAAAAAACACAATTCGTTTCCTTTTCACAATTGTGGAAGACATTTTGCATAGAAGTTATAGGCCTACAGTACGGCCAACTTGAATAGTAAGGTTAAGGACTGAATTGTACATGGATTTGTGGAAATTCTTGGGGTAATTTCTTTAGAAGGAAGTAGTGATTATTTTTACAAGTAACTATTTTTGTTGCCGACAGCGAAGCATTTCTACTAGGCCTACATACTTTCTAGTAAGAGTAAAAGCTTGTAATAATCTTCTGTAGAAAAACTATGCAGAAACATAACGTACAATACTACATATATTTTTCTGCAGCAAAAAGAAAATAGGACAATCGATTAATAGGGTGACGGATAATCGAGGTTCTACTGTAGTTCCACATCCAAACTGGACCTCATTTTCAGGTAGATTCTATTATATTTGTGGTGGAAATGATAACTGAGAGCAGATTTCCTCCAAGTAACTTTGGTTTTCCTTGCCATTGTTCCAGTAACGCTGTTTTATTATGCCAATGTCTTGGAAGTTAAAGAGTTGTTAAATGAAGAATTAGTATAAACATGAGTAGGCCATATATGAGTCGTTACTGTATGCTTCATGGAACAAAAATTAAATATAAAGTGACTCATCATCTCTTTCAAATCAGTGAAGTCGGAAATTAATAATTTGAATTTCTCGTCTAGAACATAGGCTATATCGAAAAGTATTTGCTTGAAAAGAGTTCCTGAAACAGGAAACAAAATGATATTATGGAGGACCGTTAAATTGAATAACAGACAAATGTCGCAAACACAATAATGAAGACATTATACTACTAAAATATGTCGACGCATAGAGCAGAAGAAATAGAGGGCGGGGAGAGACGGATGTATCCGCAGCGTGCAGACATTGTATTGGCATGGTACGAGGACATAAAGGATACAGTCAGCCATCAGCCACAATGACCGCCCAGTGGACAATGAACCAGGACTTGTACGAAGTGCCTTTTGTCATGTTTACGATCTAGAAGACAATCATTTCAGTGGGAAGGAAAGAGAGAATGTGCTTGAGTGACCGGAAGTGAAGAAATGACCATCGCAGTTGTGTACACTGTCCTCTTATTATGAATCACTGGAGGCTTCCAACGCTGCTATACATCATAAATTTCGTGCGAAACTCAATAGGAAACACTATAACGACTTATCCGCTCAATAGAAATTCCTCTTCTTTTCCCTTAATCTGTTTTCATCGAAGTAGATGGTCAGATACGACTGCCAGGTTAAATAAAACATTATTATTATTATTATTATTATTATTATTATTATTATTATTATTATTATTACGTACTTACTTAGCCTACAAATGGCTTTTAAGGGACCCGCAGGTTCATTGCCGCCCTCAAATCCGCCATCGGTCTCTGTCCTGTGCAAGATTAATCCACTCTCTACAATCATATCCCACCTCTCTCAAATCCATTTTAATATTATCCTCCTATCTACGTCTCTGCCTCCCCAAAGATTGTTTTCCTTTCGGCCTCCCAATTAACATTCTATATGCATTTCTGGATTCGCCCAAACGTGCTACGTGCTTTACCCATCTCAAACGTCTGAATTGAATGTTCCTAATTATGTCAGGCAAACATTATTATTATTATTATTATTATTATTATTATCATCATCATCATCATTATCACTATCATTATCATACTTATTTACAAATGGCTTCTAAGGAACCCGGAGGTTCATTGTCGCCCTCACATAAGCCCACCATCGGTCTCTATCTTGAGCTAGATTAATCCAGTCTCTACAATCATATCCCACCTCCCTCAAATCCATTTTAATATTATCCTCCCATCTACGTCTCGGGTCGCCCTCGGTAGCGTAGTTGGTATAGCGCTGGCCTTCTATGCTCGAGGTTGCGGGTTCGATCCCGGCCAAGGTAGATTGCATTTAAATGTGCTTAAATGCGACAGGCTCATGTCAGTATATTTACTGACATGTAATAGAACTCCTGCAGGGAAAAATTCCGGCAAACCTGCGACGCTGATATAACCCCAGCAGTTGCGAGCGTCGTTAAATAAACCATAATTTAATTTTCTACGTCTCGACCTTCCCAAAGGTATTTTCCATCAGGCCTTCCACCTAACACTTTATATGCATTTCTGGATTCGCTTATACATGCTACATGCCCTGTCCATATCAAACGTCTGGATTTAATGTTCCTAATTGTGTTAGGTGAAGAATACAAAGCGTGCAGTTCTGCGTTGTGTAATTTTCTCCATTCTCCTGTATTTCATCCCTCTTAGCCCAAATATTTTCCTAAGCACCTTATTCTCGAACACCTTTAACCTCTGTTCCTCTCTCAAATTGACAGTCCAAGTTTTAGAACCATACAGAACAACCGGTAATATAACTGTTTTATAAATTCTAACTTTCAACCCTTTCGAGAGCAGACTGGATGACAAAAGCTTCTCAACTGAATAAAATGGGAATTTTCCATATTTATCCTGCGTTTAATTTCCTCCCGAGTGTCATTTATTAAAAATAAATGAACAAACAAATACAATTTAAAAAACCTTTACAAAATTGACGCAAAGAATATCACTTCCACGAAAAATAAAATAAGTCTTTTACAGAAGCAAGACATCCACATAAATGAAATAGAAGGACTGAGCTCGTAACAGGTAGTCCAAGAAGTGTAAGCAGGGTTGGCCACATAAATTACACGATAAGTACTTTACGTAAATTACAATACGAGTATAATATGTAATTTACGTCAAATAGAAAAACTATTTTTACACGATTTTCTACGCTGCATTATAAATTACTTTAATGGAAGTAAATTAATAAAAGCTATGATAATACTCATAGGAAAACGTCAAAATAAAAACTGTATAAAATGTTCGTTTTGTGTGGCTCGATAATAATTAAAAACACAGCAGCACAGCGTCTTCAAGCACATAGATGAATAGGCCTATATACGAAGCAAAACTCTACTTTGGGTGAAGTTTTAACACTATCCATTCGTGCGAAATATCTACGTTGTACATTAAGTAATTAATGTGATCATGGTAAATTTATTCTCAAGATTCCTTTTAGTTCAATACACATTGGTGATATATAAATTACTTTCAACATGCTGAAGTAACTAACTTCAATATTTTGCACTACAGTAACAAAGATGTGTGTATGTATGTATATATGTATGTATATGTATGTATGTATGTATGTATGTATGTATGTATGTATGTATGTATGTATGTATGTATGTATGTATGTATGTATAATAATTTAATAATTTATTTATTTAATCTGGCAGAGCTAAGGCCAGTAGGCCTTCTCTTCCGCCCAGCCAGACTCTAATTCTAATTAAATACATTTGCTTACATAGTTATTGCATTAATATCTAGATCATAAAACAACAAGAAGAAATAGTTATAATAATTATATTAATAATAATAATAATAATAATAATAGTAATAATAATAATGAGATAATTTAGATATTTATCTGTGATATATATAACCATTAAACATTGAGAAACCTGAAACAGCTATTATTGTTAACAAGAATTGTTAGAAAAATATCTCGTTAGCCTAGTATTAAATTGGTTTGATGTCTGACAGTCCCTGACATTACTCGGTAGGGAATTCCAAAGTCGAGGAACCGTCACAGTGAAAGAAGATGAATATGAGGATGTTCCGTGGGAGGGAATGGATAATATTGAGGAGTGTTGTGATCGCGTGTCTAGGTTATGATGGGTGGATAAATTTTGAAAACGAGACGCAAGATAGACAGGAGTGGAGAAATGCAATATGTGAAAGAGAAGTGAAAGACAGTGGATTTTCCTACGATCTTCTAGACGGAGCCAGGACAACATTTCGAGGGATGGTGTTACGTGAATATTGCAGACGAAACGGACGCACATATTATGAACACGTTGTAGTCTCTGCGCCGAAGTAACGCTTAGGTCAGTAAGCAGAATATCACAGTAATCGAAGTGGGACATCACGAGTGTTTGCACTAACATTTTTTTTCATGGAAAAGGGTAGAAAATTCTTCAATCGTCTAAACGAGTGGATTAATGAGAATACTTTTTTGCAGGTTTCTGCAACTTGAATGTTCCAATTTAAACTTTTATCCATATAAATACCTAGATTCTTTACTGATTCACTGAACGGAATTTCGGTGCCGTGTATTTTAATCGGGAACAAATTTGGTATGGTAATAGTGCTTAACAAACGTGAATAGCCCACAATGATTGACTGTGATTTTTCTGGATTTAGTTTAAGTCGGAATTTCCGTGTCCATGTCCAGATTGAGTCCAGATCGTCATTAATTTTAGTTATTGCATCATTTATTTCGTCAGTGTGGAATTTTATGTATATTTGAAGGTCGTCTACATAGAGATGGTGTCGGCAGTATTTTAGAGATTCTGATATGTCGTTGATATAAATTGTTAATAGTAAAGGGCCAAGAACTGATCCCTGTGGGATCCCTGACCTCACGACCTGCCAAGAGGTAGAACGATTTCCAGCTATCACACTTTGTTGGCGGCCATTAAGGTAAGAGCAAACCACAGGGCAACGTGCTCTTCTAGGTGTAGTCTTCTGAGTTTACATATTAACAAGTCAATGTCTACAGAATCAAAGGCTTTGCTGAAGTCAAGTAAAGTCATTATTGTCAATTTACGTTCGTCCCGGGCCTCGCGTAGGTCTTCCGTGATGTTAAGTAATGCTGTACTTGTGTTATGTCCGGCCCTGAAACCTGATTGATAAGAGTCGAGAAGTTTGTATTTGTTTAAGTATTCTGTCAGTTGCTTATGTACAATGCGTTCCAATGCTTTGGATAGTGCAGGTAGGATGCTGATAGGTCTGTAGTCGTTATAAGATATCGGTGTTTTAGTCTTGGGAATTGGGTGGACAAAAGCGAGTTTCCATTGCTGTGGGTAAGTCGAAGTCATAATTGAGGCATTGAAAATGTGGGTCACTAACATTTTTAATATTAACCTGGCTATATTTTTAGATTAAAGGTCAGAACTTGAAACACCGCTTGCTCCCCCTTCCAAGTTCGATGATACTGGCGTAAAATACAAATCACTTTACTAGGTATAGGAGGAAAGAAAAGTAGTTCATCCATTGATGTAAACTAGGAAATATCGCAATTTTGAGTTTGATAATTTTCATTAGGTTTTTGTTTAATCAAAATACAGTACAGTACTAATAATAAGTGTTTTTACTCACGAATTGAGCTATCCATTCGGACTTATTAGTTATGCAGTGTATATTGTACTGTTACAGCACATTAGCGTACAATATACAGAATGAAATTAAATTGAAAAATAATCATAATATTGATACTTAAACACATTTTTGAAAATGGTGACCGTTCATTTCGATACAGGCTTCAGTTATTTTGTGCATATTATCGCAACTATAGACTATTGTACCTAATTCCAATTACCAGTTTCGTTCTTCGTACGAGTAACTCATGTTAAAATAATTCTATACCTACTCTATAAAAGAGTACCTTACGTACTGTAAATTTAATCTTCACTTCTGCCCGATTCGAAAAGATAAAATTACTCAGAAATGCTATCTATTGTCCGTTCAAGTGGTTTTGTCGCAGGTTCGTAGAAGGGGAGGGGAAATCACGTGACAGTTAACTACTTAACGAGGCCCTTTTATTTAAGTTATTTTAAACAGTTGTATAATATTACGTAGACCTCCAATTCCTAACAGAAATTAATGTTTTCAGAAAAGAGCTAAAGGCGCGTCCACACTATGCCGATCGGCAGTGCCGCTCGGCAATATGAAATAGGTATGGACGTATCGTTCGGCCTGTGCCGACTGGCCGATTTGTGCCGAGCGGCTTGCCGAATTCAAACCGACTGATGTCGGTCTCCATGAAAGGAAGCCGAGCCGAATTGCATGTGTGGACGTGCCGACCAGTGCCGCGTGGCATCAGTATGAATCAGTGAAATGTGAGCACTGTTTGCGCTATGGAGCGGTCCAACGAACAAGTTACCAAATTACTTTATCTATATCGCAGTCGTCCTGTTTTATGGGTTTGAAGGCTCAGTGGATATAAAGACCGTAATAAACGACACGATGCCCTTATGGAACTCACAGTCTCTTTCGGTGTTGGCAAAGAAGAAATTGCGAGAAAAAAAATTGCTAAGCCATTTTACTAGGGAAGTGGAAAAGGAGAAGGACACCAATAAGTCGGGTTCCGGTAGTGATACCTCCTATAAAAGCAAATGGTTCTGTTACGATAGTATGCTGTTCCTGAAAGAAGAAATACACCAAGAGGAGTTACAGACACAGAGGTATGTATAATCATATTCAAATTTCACTAGTTTTCTAACGTAGTATAGGCTGTTTTCTCATGTTTTACTGAAAGTCCAACTTCCCTTCAGGAGAAATAAAGTACAGTAGAACCCCGATTATCCGTCACTTATTAACCGATTAGATGATTATCCGACGGTCTATTTCTCGATCTTTTTTTCTTCTTCAGAAATAAATAACTTATATGAAGTACTGTTTTGTACATCATATTACTAGGTTCTACATATGTTTTTGCTAGAGAGTGTTATTACGAGCTTTTATCTTTACACAGCATTGTCTACTGTACGAATTGCCGTTCTATAATATAACTTGCATAGCCACGGGTGTTAACAGAAAACTTGTTGCTAAGTATCGAAAAAAAATGGAAATAATTGAATGGTTTGAGAAAGAGAAACTGTGGCTCATCTCGCATCAGAATACGAGATTGGAGTTACAACTGGGCGATTTAATAAAATAAACAAGGATAAAGTGTAGAAAAATATGTAAATCTACAACATGAGACCTCTTTATTCCTATTTTTCCTGAGACAGTCATTACAAAGGGCTTCCTTGCTCCTTAAAAACCCGTCGTTGACAACCAGTCTTAAAGTAGTGAACTTCTGATCCACTACTTAGCGAGTTAAATACAAGACCATGGAGGAAATTACAAACTTTTTCATGGAAAGGATTATCCGATTTTTTCGATCAACCGTTCAGTCCGTCTCCTTCATTACCACGGATAATAGAGGTTCTACTGTACTCTTTAAATCCTTTTCTCACTGTCTGTTCATCCACTGTATTTCTTCGAGGCATTCTGGGAATATTAATGAATCCTTGCGAACTTGAATTTTCTTGTCTCCATACTCCCGGAAGAGTTTCACCTGTAGTTTAACATTCAGTATCAAATGTTCCAGTCGGATTGTAAATGGCCTTTGACGTACTCTTTCTGAGGAAATTGTGCAAATAAAGTATTGTTAGTGTTACTTTTGTTGTTGTGTTCGGTTCCAATAACATTGGCTTTCGAAGTACTCGAAAGACGGAAGATATTAACCCAAAAGCGTTTTCTGCAACTCTACGTCCTCTGGGTACTGAATCGATAGTTAAAAATATTGTTCTTGGATCCTTAGTCTTGCACTCCAGGAAATGGTTTCATTATGTTATGGGATGAGGGGAATGCATCATCCGCAAGAAAAATAAACAGAGTACCAGCAGTTCTCCCTGGAAGGGCGCAGGCTGGTGGAAGATTAATTGCGTTAACTTCTAGATATTTCTTGAATTTCGTCTTATTGAATAAGCCACCATCCGATATTCTTCCCTGGCATCTTACACTTGCATATGTGAAGTTGTAACTTGCGTCGGTTACTGCAAATAAGACAATAATGACGAAACCGTTATAATTAAAATATTCAGTCTCACTGTTGATTGGAGCTTGCAAATTTATCTTTCCCATCCATTGCTATCACACAACCTTTGCTATCATTTTCCATTCAGATTCATTTTGGGGCATCTGAAAAAAAGATGATAAAGAAATATTAGCTGTTAAATATATATAATTTGAATTTAAAATAAAAAATTGGAGTTTTGAAACAATGAAATGATTTGATTATAAACAAAATGTTCGTTGTTAGGTTCAGAAGAGCTCAGAGCCAGAAGAAATACCTGATGTAGGTGTTCTTCCTGAACATGAAGACCAGACACCCGAGCCATCGCCGCAACCCGAAGATAGAGGAAAGAAAAGGGCATTTATATCTCCGGAGAAAGGCTGTACTGCATCACAGAAAGGAAAAGAATGAGCAAAATGCAGCAAGATGAGGCACTTTCAATTATGAGGGAAATTATGGCAAGGAGACAAGAAAGAGATGAGTACACTGTGTTTGTCGAAAATGTCGCAATGAAATTATGCAAACTCTCGCCACCGCATGCTAGGATCCTGGTTCAACATGTAATAAACGCTACACTATTCGAAGCAGAGATGGGGAAGTACAACAATCCACCAGGACCCCAATACCTAACCTCCATGAATTCGCAAATGCCAGTGTTTGGTTTTCCTCAAGCACAATATGACTAGTGTTTCCAAATTCTACAGTTACTTCGCTCCCGTGCTACTCAATGTCTCCTCTCACTGTTCAGTCCCTATATCAGATTCTGATGCTTCTCCCTCTACAGAATCTCTCGATCCAGAAACTATGGATAGTGATTCAATTGATAATATTCTCCTCAATTTTTATTATGTTCACTTGCAATAATTGTCAATGTAATTTTGTTTCACTATGTGAATTTTCTAATAAATAAACCCATTATACAAATGTTTGTTGTTTTATTCACTTATCTTAATAAAATCTTGTAGAGCTTCTATAAATCTATCACGCACTTCTGGAATAATAGTTGAAATCACTTGCTTCGAAATCTTAAAAGTATGTACATGAGAGAATGGTAGGAATCCCCTGTTGCAAGAAACCGTAACGTTACAACAAGACTCTCATTGGCAGGAATGGCTTTCCTGTATGAAGTATCACACTTGTTGATTTTTGGCCCAATCATAGTGAGCACTGGACATTCGAAAAAAAATTCTGAAACCCCCTCCACATCTGTACCCGAGATTTAACTGGTCTACATCGTCCAATATCAAGTCTTTCATCAGATCACTTCCACGATGTATCTTTCGACTCTGGAGACTAGGACGTACCTAAAATATATACTTTCGGAAATTACGGCGTTTGGCACTTAAAATTATTATTAAAGCTGCTGAGGCAATAGAACGTCCTCCTCGTCGCACATTTTCACTACTGATGCCGAATGATGCTGACTCATGTGTGGACGTACGAAGCATTTTCAACAAAGCCGATTGACTTTGCCGCGCGGCAATGCCGATCCCTGCCGATCGGCATAGTGTGGATGCGCCTTAAGACAGTCCAGCTACTAGACTTTACAAAAGGGGCCAACAGAAGCAGGTGTGGGAAACCGGGATGCGACGTAGGCAAAGGGACGACAGTACCTGTGCGAAAATATGATTCAATATTGAAAGCTCTTTCGTCACTGGAAAACGCGAACATATTTCTGGAACGTACTATACTCACTAACTCAGTACCGCATACGCGGCCTTGGTTCTGTGTGGAGAACGATTGGAAGTTTACTAGTAGAGGGAGTGGGAGTGAAGTACATTCAAAAACTCAGGTACAATAAAAATTGAAGTAAAAATAAAATAATGTCCCTGTAGATCAAGTCAACGTGAACAATTTTTGTCAATAAGTAGATTTGAGAATACGAAATGCAAATGCAACGTGTTGAAACGCTGCAAAGTTCCTTAAGGTCATTGCGCTCCAGTGGGGGGGGGGTGAGTGTGAGTAACTGCTATCATCCACTCCTCAAGACTTGTGAGAGGAGAAGGTAAACAAAAACTCTCATCATATACGTTTCTATCAAATTATTATAGATCAAAACGTAAAGTATTCAATGAATTAATTACGCAGATTGTTTGGTTTTTAACTTTTTCATTAAGCTATAACCTCTTTAACTTTGAATTTAATACCATGAAACTTATTTAACATTAAGTTTACAGTAATATTAAGTAATGTACAGTAATTTGATCGAAATGTATCTGATGAGACGTTATGTTTACATTCTCCTCTCACAAGTCTTGCAGAGTGGATTATTGTATTTATAAGCTTACTCACCCCAACGCAGACCAATGACCTGAAGGAGCACTGCAGGGTTGAAACAAGTTACAATTCGTATTCTCAAAACTATTGGACGTATCAAAAAACGTATTTGATAAAACTTGTTCGCATTGACCTCTGTGAATTAATGAAATAGATTTCCTTCCACCCAGTGTGCGGGAATAGTGATTCGATGCTGTGATCGGGTTCGTTTTGTGGGAATGAAACAAAGTTCGTGTGGCATTGTACGGGGCAGAAACATAGAATTACGACGAAGTGAAAAGAAGCTAAGTAGAAGCATTTGAAATCTGGATATGGAGAAGAATGGATCGTTTGAGGTGGACAGACAGAATAAGAAATGAAGCTGTGTTGGAAAGAGTGGGTGAAGAAAGAATGATGATGAAACAGATCAAGAAGAGAAAAAGGAATTGTCTGGGTCACTGGCTGAGAAGAAACTGCTTACTGAAGGATGCATTGGAAGGAATGGTGAACGGGAGAAACATTCCGTACAGAAGAAGATATAAGATGATAGACGACATTAAGATATATTGATCATATGCGGAGACTAAGAAGGCAGAAAATAGGAAAGAGTTGAGAATGCTGGATTTGCAGTGAAAGACCTTCCCATGAGCAGAACATTTATGTAGGCCTATGTATGTACTATTATTATTATTATTATTATTATTATTATTATTATTATTATCGGCAAACTGTAAAATATTCGAAAGAAATTCATATCATTATGTTCTTACAGATTTCTCCATAATAACTCCGGGTATAATTATGAGAAAAAATTAGAGTACTTTAACTGTGGAAGCTTGTATGCAAGACGCCATGATCTCGATTACTTATTCTTATGTAAGGTCCTTAAATGTGACATTAATTGTCAATCTTTCTCAAACAGTGTCAGCTTTCGTATTTCTATGAAGGATATAAGACATCATAAACTCTTCTATATTAGAAATTCTAAATCTTTCTCTCCGGTTTCCAGATGTATTAAAAATGCTAACTTACATGTAGGCGATTTCGATCCATACAATGTATAGAAGTATTGAACATGGCAATGTCTTTGCTAATACAGTGAAACCTGTTCAAGACGGAAGTGACATGGTCCTAATTTTTTTTTCCGTTGAGGACAGGTTTCCGTATTATTCAGGTATTACATTAAAATGGAATATTTTATCATTCGTATACATGAAAAACAAAATGGCACGTTGCAAACTGCAAGAAATACAAAATATTCCGTTTAACACTACTTATATTAAATCAGCTTTCTGTAGCTTATTCCGTTGGTGAATCATCGTGATTAAAATCTCATTTTCTATACAAATGTTATTGTAACTCACTCATTACTCATTAAACACTACTAAAGTTTACTAATCTCATTGAATTTAATATCTAACACTATACTATAATATTTTTCTGTATATCACTGCACATTATTAATTAATTGGACTAGGAGCCATCCATTAGAAGGCTTGAATTCTGGTTTATCTAATTTCTTTCCCAGTTCAATGGCTTGCTTTGCTAAATAGATCCAGAAATTGACATGTTCTTTGAAAGGTCATGAAGAACCCACTCCCACAACAGTTCATTTATTTCCACATAAACAGTTTCTTTCTGGTTCCTTTTATGTTATCATTATTCGCCGCAAGCCACTCACTCATTATGATCTTCATCTTTAAAGTGTCACACTGAGTTTTTCACAACTGAACTTCAACGTTATTTCACATACACTTCGTTTCTAATTTTCCTTTAACTCGATAACGTTTATTTCATCATTTAATGTTAATGCCACATTTTACGCAACTTTTTTTTTACCAGGAAATCACTATACTTGCGCTCTGTCTAGGTACGACAGTTTACGGGTGTGAAGCATTGAAAATCTTTGAAGGGACTCGTCTGCCTAGTCAACAGGGTAATAAAATTTATGACTGACAGGCCAACACACCCTCGCACACTCTAAAATTTTGCAAAGAAAACTTGTTTTTATCTTAGTGACCTACATATTTCGTATATTCCTTGAAATTACACCCTGTTCCAAAATATAGTGTATCCAAAATATTATTTCCGTTTTGAAGAGTAGCAGGCAGTTTCCGTTTCCGCGTTGGACAGTTTCCGTTTTATTCAGGAAAAATTACAAAATAATACGTACGAATTTCGCCGGGACCAATAAATTGTTCCGAAATAGACAGGATTCCGAATTATTCAGGTTCCGATTTGAACAGGTTTCACTGTATTATCTATTTTCATAATCTTTCTACACAAATTGACAACACTTTCTCTAAGAAGTAGGCCTAACTTCCTTCCATAACATATAATAGTATTAATTTTTGTAAATTAATCATTGTAATCTGTGTTCTTCATTTTGTTATTATTATTTCAATTATTTACCATACCATTATGTACAATAGTTGTTCATTTTATTGTATTAATTGTATCACTGTGCTGAACCTTTATTGGCCAATGGCTGTTGTCCAGCACATAAATATCAATAAATAAATTAATTATTATCATTATCATTATCATCATTATTATTATTATTATTATTATTATTATTATTATTATTATTATTATTATTCACTCTGGGCTAAAGCAAGGAGATGCACTATCACCTTTACTTTTTAACTTTGCTCTAGAGTATGCCATTAGGAAAGTCCAGGATAACAGAGAGGGCTTGGAATTGAACGGGTTACATCAGCTGCTTGTCTATGCGGATGACGTGAATATGTTAGGAGAAAACCCACAAACAATTAGGGAAAACACGGGAATTTTACTGGAAGCAAGTAAAGAGATAGGTTTGGAAGTAAATCCCGAAAAGACAAAGTATATGATTATGTCTCGTGACCAGAATATTGTACGAAATGGAAATATAAAAATTGGAAATTTATCTTTTGAAGAGGTGGAGAAGTTGAAATATCTTGGAGCAACAGTAACAAATATAAATGATATTCGGGAGGAAATTAAACACAGAATAAATATGGGGAGTGCCTGTTATTATTCGGTTGAGAAGCTTTTATCATCCAGTCTGCTGTCAAAAAACCTGAAAGTTAGGATTTATAAAACAGTTATATTACCGGTTGTTCTTTATGGTTGTGAAACTTGGACTCTCACTTTGAGAGAGGAACATAGGTTAAGGGTGTTTGAGAATAAGGTGCTTAGGAAAATATTTGGGGCTAAGAGGGATGAAGTTACAGGAGAATGGAGAAAGTTACACAACACAGAACTGCACGCATTGTATTCTTCACCTGACATAATTAGGAACATTAAATCCAGACGTTTGAGATGGGCAAGGCATGTAGTACGTATGGGCGAATCCAGAAATGCATATAGAGTGTTAGTTGGAAGGCCGGAGGGAAAAAGACCTTTGGGAATGCCGAGACGTAGATGGGAGGATAATATTAAAATGGATTTGAGGGAGGTGGGATATGATGATAGAGAATGGATTAATCTTGCTCAGGATAGGGACCAATGGCGGGCTTATGCGAGGGCGGCAATGAACCTCGGGTTCCTTAAAAGCCAGTAAGTAAGTATTATTATTATTATTATTATTATTATTATTATTATTATTATTATTATTATACGATGAAAATTAAAATGGGTAAGTATTGTCATTGGCAGTAGAAGTAAAAGAAGGCATCCGCAATATTTTTAATATTGTCCTCGCTTATCTCACACAAATTTTAACTACTGTATTCACAACGTTGTGATGAAGAGACGCACTGTGGACGCTTCTGTTTGAATTTCAGCGAACTCCGGACTCACTATTGCCCGTGCGAAAGGATCGACATACAAATGAAAACAAACGGGACTTCGTGCTGATAGGGATTAATTGGCGAGGGATCTACATTTTCATGGAAATCCTGCTCCGTTGCCGGCACATAATCGATCGGACCGAATAGAACTGCCAATTTTATTCTGGAGCGGAATTGTAACGTGCTTGCTGTACAATGCGGGGTGCGCTCCCCACAGGACCAACTCGTTCGCTGCTCTTCTCCTGCCGAACCCTCGCCAGCACGGCTACTGTTTGATACACAAATTCACTTACATGTTACACAGATATGCTTTTAGTCGCGTATTATTTTCATCTGCCTTGGGAGCGCGGCTCCAGCAGCCCATAGGGGGAGAGGGTGGAAGCCAAGGGGGTGGGAAAATACGCGGGCCAGAAGCTAGTAGTAGAGGGAGAGAAACTACTGGAGTAGTGTGAGGGGTAATTCAAGCCGCCGTACATATAGCGGAGTCCGCGGAGGGAGGGTGGCTTGTGAGCCACTGCTCGCATGTAAAACACACTCTTCCGCGCCGCGCCGCGCTCCGAACCCAGGCCCCACAGGTTATAAATCTAACCAGGTTAGCAACGTTGGCCGCACGTACAACACAGTTTGCACGTTTCGTGTATCAAATTATGGCTAGCCGTCGTGTTTTTTGCATGAGAGATTGTCACCAGCGGTGGACGTGCTGGGCTACCAGCTGTCAGACCCGGATTCGCTACTCACGAACTGACTTCCAGTCACACCTCTACTCTTTCTTCTCACTCTCCTCCTATAGAACAACGTCCTAAAATCTCTTCATAAACTCAGACCATCTTCAGAACGTTCTTTCCACTGCACAGGCATTTTCTACTGAAATATAGTAGTACTTAGCATATTAGCCATACCCTAATTTCTGGTAACCCCCCCCCCCCTCCAAGTACAGCTGGAGTGTTTTCATCAGATCTGTTTCCTGGATGCAGTGGGCCCAACTGTAGCGAATTCCGCTACGCATAGCGGATTTTGAATCTTGGGGTGACGTAGTAGTGACAATCGAAAACCTCCCTTAGCGAAATTTCCAAAATGCATGTTCTAAGTTTAAATTTTGCTACTTTCTCTCAAATCTCCAATATTATGGATTATATACAACTAGTATTTATGTTGAAGGAAACTATTTGTATATTGTGTAGTTTTAAATTCATAAACATAGGCTAAAAAATATTTTGCGTAGCTCCTATGTTCTCTTAGAAATGGATATATTAGCTTGGAGTTTCTCTGATTGACTTGACTAGAATGCACCAGTTTCAAATTTGTTTCAATCATTACCTGATTTAATTATCAGTTATAATTGCCTGCGACATGAATTAATTGCTGGTCCAATGTGCCTCTCTTCTTCTGTGTTCAAGTGTTAATTTTGTTACAAGTTATGTAAAGATTAATTTTTGGTCGTACAGAATTTATCTGTTATGGTAACAATGGTTATTAGAGGAGAAAAATTCGCTCCGACGCCAGGGATCGAATCCAGGGGCTTGGTTCTACGTACCAAGCACTCTAACCACTGAGCTATGCCGAAGCTCAATCTACAGCACTGGATCGAATCCCTCCCTCTAGTGTTTTTTTCCTTTATGGCCTTATTCCATATTCAACATATAAGTATGTTGACATTATATTAAGTCAACTGCCATTATACAAGGAGCGCACTCAAATGAGTGACTTGGTGGCCGCGATTTCATAGTATATGCATTGTTGGGCGAAGAATCTACGTAAAGATTAATTAATTAATTTTGGTCCTACAGAATTTATCTGTTAGGCTATGGTAACACTGTTATAGTTATGGTAACACTAGAGGAGGGGGATTCGATCCAGTGCAGTGGATTGAGCTTCGGCGTAGCTCAGTGGTTAAAGCACTTGGTACGTAGAACCCAGGACCCAGGTTCAATCCCCGGCGCCGGAGCGAATTTTTCTTCTCTAATAACTTTTGTTAAAAGTTGAAGAGTCTACTGCAAGAATGATGGATGTCATTTGGAATACATTTTACAGGAGAAGCAATTGAAAGTTTGAAATGCTTAGCGCTCAAAGCTCAACTGTGATTTTCCGATCATTACTGGACAATGACTATCAGTGTTAATGCCATATAACTCTCTATGTACATTCAATATGTCTTAAGCTATGCATTGACAGTCTTGGTTCATTTTCGACAAGAAAGTGACATCCATCATTCTTGCAGTGGACTCTTCAGTTGTTTACAATTATAATACTTCAGGTTCATTGGTTAATGTAAAGTACATATTCCTTCCTATAATTTAATGAAATATTATTTCAACAAATCGTCGTTAATTTTATGAAACCACTTATGTGATGGTACAGAGAATAAGTTTTCACGAGGAAGAAAAATGTAGGCTAATCAAATAGGCTATCAATTGACCTGTAGAAGAATATTAGATAATTCGGTAGAAAACGTTAGTGAATATGATGACATCATCGAGGATTAATTTAGGCCTATTGATTTTTCATAATTAATTTTTTTCTTTAGAAAAATTATGCCTTGTACTGTCACAAGGAGATTTCATAAAATCAACGACGATATAGGAATACTGTGTGTAAAGGCATTAAATAGTACTTTAGATCCTACCTAATTCATAATGAGAACCATTTTAGATGTCTAAATTTGTCTTCCTGATCTGACTATTCGAGGTCTATTCACATTAGTCAACAAATCTAAACTTTATTTTTAAATATACAGTACATTCTATATATATATATATATATATATATATATATATATATATATATATATATATATATATACCTATATAGGCCTATCGGTTTCTTCACTGTTATTTACAATTCATTTTAATATATCAATATGCCTGGTAAATTATTAATAAGTATTTAATGAATTTCAATCTTAAGGCATATAAACTTGCAAATGTTTATTTGCTATTTAATAACAATATATGAACGTTTTCGCCGTTTAGGGCATCTTCAGATATAACAAAACATATTATCTGGACCTATAATAACATATTATGCAAATAACAAGGAAAATGGAGAACAATATATGTGATACATGAAATTCATGAGCTTTATGTAGATATATCATGATACAGGATGAATATTGAGATAATCTTTGAATTTGAACTTAGACTGGACGAATATTTTATTTTATACATATAGCTCATGTTACAATTAATATACAATGTTTAAAATTTTGTCAATGATGTTAATTTTAAAATTTACAATGATGATAATGAAATATTTAAAATGATCATGGCTGAAAGTTGTCGTAAGTTACAAGATAGTATGCGTAGTTGATGTTCTTGTGTTTTGTAATTATTTCGCTTAGAGAGGCCGTTGGCATTTGAATGAATGTTGTTTGACGTTGATGACTACATCACAATTGATATACAGTGATTAAATTAGTCAATGTTAAAATGTAAATATTATAATGAAGGTAATAAAATATTTAGAGTTATCATGGCTGAGAATTGTCGTAAGTTCAAGATAGTTGATGTTGTGTGTTTTGTATTGTTTCACCTGAAAATAGAGATTAAGAGATAATAATAAATGCAAAATATAGACAAGTTATTATATAGAGACGCAGATAATTATTATTATAAGATTACTTGTTAAAAATGTTGTTTATGTTAAAGAATTACTGTTGGGTGTAATTAGTTGAGATATTGGATAAATGCTCGTTGATTGTGAATGTGGCGGAATGTACGATAAATTTCATAATAGATAAATCATGATAACTCTAAATATTTTATTACCTTCATTATAATATTTAAATTTTAACATTGACTAATTTAATCACTGTATATCAATTGTGATGTAGTCATCAACGTCAAACAACATTCATTCAAATGCCAACGGCCTCTCTAAGCGAAATAATTACAAAACACAAGAACATCAACTACGCATACTATCTTGTAACTTACGACAACTTTCAGCCATGATCATTTTAAATATTTCATTATCATCATTGTAAATTTTAAAATTAACATCATTGACAAAATTTTAAACACTGTATATTAATTGTAACATGAGCTATATGTATAAAATAAAATATTCGTCCAGTCTAAGTTCAAATTCAAAGATTATCTCAATATTCATCCTGTATCATGATATATCTACATAAAGCTCATGAATTTCATGTATCACATATATTGTTCTCCATTTTCCTTGTTATTTGCATAATATGTTATTATAGGTCCAGATAATATGTTTTGTTATATCTGAAGATGCCCTAAACGGCGAAAACGTTCATATATTGTTATTAAATAGCAAATAAACATTTGCAAGTTTATATGCCTTAAGATTGAAATTCATTAAATACTTATTAATAATCTTCACTGTTAATCATATCTTCGATAGCTCATCTCCATTCTTCTCTGTTCCATGATATTGAAGTTTTACCTAATTCACATCTATTGAATATGAAAAATATGATTGGAGAAGAAAGAAGTTAAAAGTAAGATTTTTGTCTTATAGACATACTATCCTTAGTTTAAGTAATCAACATATTTTACTTATCATAAATCATATTCGTCCAACTGATTAAAAGCAGCTATTACAAGTAAGAAATATTCAAATCACCACATAGTCAAAATAAGTTGTCAGAAAATCCCTTAACATATATGGATTACTAATACAAGTGTAGAAATTACAATTATTTCTCTCATTTATGAACAATGCAGCTCTTCCTTTTCAGGACCCAGATATAATCACTCTCCTTCCCTAATATGATTGCTCCATAGCATCGGTATATTCATAAAATGTCCCAGTAAGTTTATCATACACAGCTCCCGAGTAATCCAGAAGCAATTTTAAATACGAATGTAAGCATTTGATCTCTAGCAACGTACAGCGGTTTAGATTTTAGCAATTCCTAATCAATTCTGTATAATTTAATGGTAATTTTCTACTTTGTGGATTAGTGATCTCTTCAAGAAGCTGGTGGAAGTTATTGGTTTTTTTTAACGGGAACATTGAATCAAAGTGAAATTTTTAATGGCAAGCAGAGTAATTATCTCATGCCTCCATGTTAATTTTATTTTTATTATACCAGTGCACTCCGTTTAAACCAGGTACCCAGCTAAGTTATTGGTCTCCTTGAGTGCAGGAAGATATACTGATGCTCTGATTGGTATCGTAGAGTATTTATAAGCTGGTAGAATAACGTCATATCAGATTAAAACAAAAATATCACTATAAAACCTTTTCCTGTGTTGTTTCTGCTTACCGCAAATTCCAATTATATACTGGTCCTTGGTGTGAAACTAGGCTACGTTTACTTGTGTGGTATTAAGTTATATTTCTTTGCTATAGCTTATATTTTCTGGTCTTTAGGACACATTCTTTGTTTGAAGAGAACAATTCCGACAAGTAATTAGTATGAACAACGGTGGCAGAATAACTAACAGTGAGAATTCCAAGTACGCCCGGACAGAAAGCAAACATGCTCAAGAACATCAATATGAATGCCTCATAAATAGAAATAGAATTGCTGGACGTCCTGAGACATCAATTGATTGAGTTTTCTATTACGTAATTTGCCGTTCCATCTGAAATAGAAGTATTAAATTGTTTACGTTTGTGTGTTTCGTTAAAAAATTCAGTGGGATTTACCAGCACTCTAATGACCGTGGACGAGAAATTTCAGAGAAATGAACACTGTAAACACTTTCAATTTGCATGAGAGAAATGTTAGTGTGGAGTATATTTTATTAACAACTAATAACAGAAGTTGATGGAAATTGTTTATTAATAAAGTTAATTAGCAGTGTTAACAATGTTGATGTGGTCTCATTATAATGAAGAGATCTGATTACAAGTGAATGATCATCAATTGAAAGTTTACTCTAATTTGTGTTGCGAGAAAAAAATTGCTACTCTCCGCCTAGGACAGAATCGATAGGCCTACTACTTTCAGCTGTTCGTTTAGGATGTAAAATAAAATAATGAATATGAATTTCACACAGACTTTCAATCATTACATAGTTGCGTTATTATAGTTGATCCCCAGTTAAAAGTATTCACTCAATAGGCATTTGAAAAAACGTTCATCGATGAAGCACGTCGTTAGCATATTCATAATTTAATTTTAATAACAATATTGGGCCTAACTTAATACAACGACTTTCAACGCGACATTTAAGTTCCAATAGGAGACTTTTTACTTACATAAATTGTTTTATCCATAAATAGAATTGAGGTAAATATGAATACAGGCTGATTCATAAATACCAGTTAAAACTTTGTGGGTGTAATGTAGAGGTAAAAATAAAACTAAAATGTTCCATACAACTTTTCCCGCAAATCCTTACTTCCAGAGTTATGATGCATAGTGCCGTATCTCGCCAGGCATCAAAAACATGGGTCAGTAAAGCCTTCGGCTGTGTCACGTTCACATACATAGCGACTGCGGTAGATGTTTCTTATTCGTACATCCCACTACAGTTGATTCCGACCTGATAGGACTTTGTTTACTGTACGTAGGTATGTTTAGTTTTATGGCACTGTTGCAGTTCCTTCAGTCACCACGTCCTGTAGGCACACATTCATTTTGTATTAAGTTCAGTAGGCTTTAGTTGTGTACGGTAAGATAGATCGTGCAACACCAGTTGCTTGGCCAGCCAGATCACCAGACTTCTACCTTTGGGGTCATCTGAAGGCGCTCGTTTATGCCACTCAAATTCTGAACGTAGCATAACTACAGCAGTGACATCAAAATAGCTATGAAACAGTTCGGAATGAGTTGAACGAGGTCTGTAAAACTCTAAGATCAGTACATATCTACGTACAGTAAACGAAGTCTTATCGGGTCGAAATCAACTGTACGTAATAGGGGTGTACGAATAACAAACATCTAAAGCAGTCGCTATGTAGGCGAGTATTACACATCCGAAGGCTTTACTGGTCCATGTTTTCGATATCTAGCAAGATAGAACATTTTGCATCATAAGTCTGAAAGTAAGGATTTGCAGGAAAAGTTGTATAGAACATTTTAGTTTTAGTTTTACCTGTACATTACACCCACAAAGTTTTTACAGGTATTTATGAATCACCCTTTATACAGTTTTCACATTCCAAAATACTAAGCAAAATAGTTTCGTAACAAATCGGAGGATGAGATTATATAACCCATAAATATTTTTGATTATAAAGACTAAACTTACTACCAGTTCGTTCTAAATTGACCGGTGTTGATTCCACGAACTAATAGAGTGCGTCATTCCCCACTACGAATGTTTTGATCCCCCGCAATGTCCCGCGCTTCGTAATCGCCTACGTTGTCTTGTATACAACGACAGTGACGACATGAACGCTGAGCGGTCATGTAACATTGAATGTGTAGTATGTATATATCTGTTATTTTGCAAGTGATTTTGGACATTGCTTATCCATAGATATGTCTAATACGATTTAAAAGGTTTTTGGTTAATATTCAGATTATCTTATTATAAGTAACAGAATTTCATAATGAAACAAGTGCCAAACCAAGAATGTATTTAGACTCATATACTGCTCAGAGTCATGAACCGTGACAAAGTGCAGCAATTTTTTTTTTTTTTTTTTTTTTTTTGGTTCTACAGTTGGTTACATAGACTTGACAAGAAAAGGAACTCTGACATACAGTAAGAACTACAATTCAAACTAAATGATATCATAAAGACAGAAAATTATTAACTTGAAGAAACATATACGTAGAATGGTTAGAACTGGAAGTCCTAAAACAATGTATCATGCACAGGAAAGAGAAACTTAAGATGATAAAAGGAAAATAATATAACTAATCTAGCAAGTTTGAAGTACACTCTAGTAATGAACAAAAGTATTTCAATCCATTGGATTTCTACTTATGGGGTCATTTAAAGACCATTGTGCACACTAGATCTATTCATAACGTGGAAATTCTTCGCCAGCGACTTCAAGAAGGATGTCAGCAAATATGGCAGACGTCTGGAATATGGGAGAGATTAAGACAGTCGATGATGCGCCGCTCTGAAGGCTGTATTAGAGGTCATTATGGCCATTTTGAGCATTTTCTGTAGATGTTTCTGTATAAGAAAACGTATTGTAAGTTGTAAATTAAACTTTATCATCACAGATATTATGTACATCATTAACAATGATTGTAACTAAAAGCTAAACGAAATTGGCCATATGTTTATATGGACTGTTTTGCTTGTTTTCAGGTCCTCTATCAATTACACAGAGCTTTCCCACATGTTTTGATACACCCTGTATACTCTGTCCAGCGAAACAATAAAGTGGTTTAAAACACAGAACACTAATAGATCTATTCACATGGCAACAAGCAAGTCACTGCCAATTCAGAGATCTCAAAACCATGTGCATGTGCTTACATCACTTTTTCTTTCGCTGAAAAGGCTTTAGCTGAAGAACGTTCCTGTAAAATTGAACATCTCAAGAACAGCGTTCATGAGAAAATCATTGTAATCAATAACAATTATCATAAGCAGTATCACAAGAGTTCACATCTCGTCGGTAATAATTCGCGAGCGCGTAGCGCGAGTGAAAAATTCAAAGAGCTGAGATCTAGCGTGCTATTTCAATAAGATTATTTCCCGAATATAGTAGTAAATACTTAAATAATAAAAGAAAAGGAATATTTTATCTAATAGTAATATAATTATGTTAAGTTTCTAACTTAATATAGCCAAATTAATTCGCTGGCATGGCCCTGGTCTCATGCAATATGAAATTCATGGGTAACTATTTCGTAACAGCTGCAGAAATTATGATTAGTGACACAGCAAAATTAAACAGATCTTTGAGTTATAATATTTTATTTTGAACTATGTACAGTTACCCTTAAAAAGAATGAGACGATTCTTGGTTGTCGGAAGTTAAAGTTCTACAGCGCGGTTCACTCGATAACGACGTATAACGATAAGTACCATGACAAATAGAACAAGAATTGTTATAAGGACCACAACGAGGACAAGGATCAGAATAAGGATCACGAAGAAGACAGCCATTTAAGGCCACGATTTCACAACATAGCTCGGGTAACAAAATATCATTGCTTCTCTATACCGAATGGCAAATGCCTGCTATCGGATCTACATTCTGGACTGCTGCTGTCACTGTCTTGTCTCGGTACCTCATATAGTAGCGTGTCGGTTCCACCGTATAACCGAAATGTTTCGTGTTCGATCCCAGGTAAAACTCTTTTTTTATTGAGGTGTAATTAATTTGTTCAGAGTTCCTCGACTGTATAATTTGTCGAAAAATATGGAATAATTTGTGCCCAATTTTTTGGTCTACAAGTGGGCTAATCCTCGTCAAAAATAAATAAATCTTACTTGGAAGTTAAAAGTATTCTTCCTGAAACAAAAATCATAAAAAACAAAAAGAGACCCGTTAACTTAAAATCTTGTCCACATACCATCATACATTTCTCCAATCGAAATCCACTCGATTGGTAGCGAAGGCAAGACGGTTGACAGCTTGTGCTTCCCCCAATATTTCCATTTGCGCAGCCCTCCTGCTCCTAATACCGCGGTTCCTCAACCTGCTGATCACAGTCTGTGAAGAACCAGGAAAGTTAGATGCTGCTCTTATTTCGTTAGCAGTCAGAAAGTGGTCCAGTCGAACTGTCTCGAACAAGAGAGCATCCTCTTCCAATAAAGAAATCCGCGGAAACCCAGGAATAGGGCGATTTTCGACCTCTCCTGAATTTTGTAACAATGAACCCCCTTTCGGCTGTACTTCCAGGAACACCGACCAAACGGCCAGCAGATCTAGCCCCATATCCAGCCTCAACTAGAGCTATAACTCGCTGTCTCATGTCACGTCGGTTCGCCATTACGATGAGAAATGATGGATGACGATAATACTTTAGTGTAGACAATGACTATTTAGCGTGATATAGAATTATTGAAATAAGGGGCATCTTGCACAGTAAGAGTTAATAAATCAACCCTAAATTAAATATTTAAATTACAGGATATAACAGGAAGTCCAATTATTGCTACGAAACTAATCAAATTAAAACTAATTACGTTAAGTAAACAAATCCCAAGTTATGACACCACATTGCTACAGCTAAATTCTATGTTATTAACATAAGCATTGAATAGGTCCGTGCTTATGCGTTGGACGACAAAACCAAACATCGAAAGTTCGAATGTCGCCGCGGAATGTAACTTCTTGCTTTTATAATGTAAATCAGACTTCTAACTACAAACATTCATATTTCTTACATTATTTATTAATATTTATAGCCAACATTGAATTTGTAAAGAAAAGACTTTAGAAATCTCATATGGAATTTGTGATCTGTAGTGACATAAACATAGATTATCTCTCGGAACTTTTCCGTAAAAGTAAATTAAATTCACTCATTGAAACTGGAAACCTTAGTCGTAGAGCCATTTTCCCACCAGCATACAAGCTGAAGTAGCACAGCCATTGATAAAAGTTTTGTACACAGAATTAGATTGAATTCCTATTCGACAGAACCTATAATCAATGGCTTGTCTGAACATGATAAACAAATCCTAAGTGTTTCCAATGTCACTGAACAATTTCAAAATATTAATTTAAAAACTAAAAAAGGGTCGTAAATGCTGTATCTAGTGACTATTTACATTTATGTCTACAAAATGAATCTTGGAAAAACGTATATGATACTGGTACTACTGATATTAAGAGTAAATGTATTGTATTTTTCACTTTAATTTCAGAATCACTTTAGTGGATGTTCTCCGCTCAATGTTGTGAAAAAAATGCAAAAATAAAAACATGTAGATAACGCAGGAACTTAAAAATCTCATGTATTAAAAAGAAGAATCTATATGTAATGAGTTGCAATGTAGTGATCCTCATGTTCTTAAATACTACAAGAAGTACGGTGTAATTTATCAAAAATTATGAAAGAGGGAAATAGAATACATTCGAATAGAAAAGTACAACATTCAGATAATGCAATTAAAGCTATTCGGAATATTATTGAAGTTAAACTTGTAGATATTCTAAGAAAGAAAATATTTTTTTTTCATTAAAACCAGTGATTATAAACTAGAGGACCCCAAATCTATTGCAAATTCTTTTAATGTCTTATAGTATATAGTACAGAAATATTATTGACAACTTAAACATTCAAGATTTTGCAAAAGATACTGCAATTGATTACTTAACAGATGCATTTAATAATTAGTATTTATATATATATATAATTAGTCAAAAACTGCAACAGTGCGTTTTCATTCAATCATAACATGAATAAAATTGAATGAACATTAAATTAAACACTATTGCAAATACGTAGATAAAATAGGTAAAATCAACTGAAGGGGTGAGAATGAAATAATCCAAAGCCACACTTTTAACAAAAATTGTTTTGTGCGAGTGCATTTCTTACACATACGGGAAAGCTACTAATAAAATATTGTAATAACTACTCAACAAATGACATAGTCTAAGGACTCTAAACCTTTGTAAAAGTTTGTCTGTGTGGCTTAGGAATATTTTTAAATTTCATTTTAATTGTTAGTTTTTGTATGCGTGTGTATGTATAAATGCATTCATTAGATTAACGTTTACAATATTATAACTTGTAATTTTGTATTGTCTGTGATCATTAACACTTAATCTGAGGACTTTGTAAAACTCTATTTCAACGTTATTTAGCTATTTCAAAGTTATTTAAACAAAAAAAAAATCGATCTAGTCATGAAGGTCCATTGTCGATTTAACTACATGATTTATGTATATATTTATCTTTTATTTACGTAATATTATCATATTTTTTGCAGTTTTTGAAGTGAATTTCGGAACGATGCTAGTAAGAAACCAAATAGCCTGAATTTAAGTAACTCAATATTCGTTATCTTGTGTATCAGTGCTCTGGTTTCTGATCATGCGCAGTGTCTTACATCTGAGACTTAGGAATATTCAATCGTCTCATCCTTTTCTAGGGAAACTGTACTTTCACTTAGCTAATTATCGAAAAAATCAGAATGTTTTGTGATATTTGAATAAGGCTATTACGCGAATATATTAATAAAGAATTATTTTATAATACACAAAAACAGATTATGTTATAAATTAAAATATTTAATATTTACATTTGCTAGCACGGCCATCACGCAACATTACGGTCTGCAGTATTGTTAAGGAAACAATTAAAATATTTAACAGCTGAACATCAGATATGGCAAGATATTAAACAAATGCGCATCAGGTCCGAGACGAATGAAGTTGATAGTTGGCTTTGATTGGTTAATATTCAGTAGATTCTTACACTCAATTCATTGGTTAATACAGGAGTGAAATAGTCAAAGAAAGCTCCGAATAGTAAAATAATATGAAATTATTAATTTGAGGAATGTGTCCAAAATGTACACTAGCATTTCAGGTGTCTTCTTTAACGCGGATGAATCTTTGTTCTAAATTATTATTAGTTAGTTTGTTTGATTCTGGAATAAGATGTAGCCACAACTGCCGGCAATCGAGAGTAGAGGTTGGAAGATTGCTACCTTTACAAGACTCCTGGAGACACATTTTATCCCAGTGTGACGAAATGGAACATATCCGGAGAAAATATCTACCACCCTCGATGATAAGTCAGAATAGGGATTCGCTTGCAAGTCTTGACCTCATGGGGAATAGAGAACGAAAGATCGGATTGTTCATCTTGAAGGCGAGACAGCTTAGACTTTCAGCTGTTGAAGTTTATGATGCGAATTGACGAAGGGATAATGGTAACTATTCAATTATACTTTTATGCCTGTTTGTATTTAGGTTAGGATATATTATATAATGTGTTTTGTTTGTGTCATTTTTATATTAATCTGTGTGTTCTTTAGGAGAGTGGTTCTATCTAATCACAGATGAGAGTGTGAAACTTACAAAGTAGGATTTGTTTTTATACAGCACGTACGGACAAAAGACCCGTGAATTTTATTTAAGAGAAAATTATGATAGTGTAGTGCATCTGCATGTATGTATGTATCCATCCATGTATGTATATATCCATGTCTGTATCTGTCTGTCTGTCTGTCTATCTATCTATCTCTCTGTCTATCTACCTATCTATCTATCTATCTGTCTCTCTGTCTGTCTGTCTGTCTGTCTACCTACCTACCTACCTACCTACCTACCTACCTACCTACCTACCTACCTACCTACCATCTATCAGCAGTGTTGCCGAGAAGTGAGAGTACACTCTTTATTTGGTGAAGATTTGTATTAGAATATTGGTAACCTTGTGAACCTTGGTAACCATGCAGTGGGAGTAATAACTGATAGTGCACAATGGAAGACGGGCAAATGTGGAAGATGACTTCACGCACGTGGCCCGGGATTACCTATGCAAAACATTTGTCAGAACACGGCGCAAAATTCAACTTGTCACGACGACGACCGTCTTCATACCGTTGTTCGGAACCTTTAAACCATTATGTAAGTGTCCAAATCAAGCATTCATCATAACTATCATAGTGTCGAAAATAAAAGAGGTATGCCCACTTCTTGGCTACTCCGTAGTTGCAGTAGTATTAGTTGTAGTAATAGTCGTAATTGTACAGTAGTAGTAATGACGGTGGAATTATCAGTGGCAGCAGTAGCAGTAGCAAGAGCAGTAGTAGGCCTAATAATATAGTTTTTACGAATATTAGAGACCGGATTTTAAAGAGAACATTTTTCATAAAAAATGAACAAAAAAAAGGGAAAGTTATAACCAAAAAACAGGACTTGAAAAAGAACTATATTACTCCCCAAAACACACTTCAGCACATACATGGATATACATGGCACACACAATCTTACATCTATTCTTCACAACATAAGAAAAGTGCCGTATTTGATATAGTCAAAAAATAACTTCAAAAAGGACTATATTACTCCCTCAAAAGGGTGTTATTTTAATTGAAAACACACTTCAGCACATTCATGGATACATATAGCACACACAAGCTTATATTTATCGTTTCACAACATAAGTGTTGTATTTGATCACATTCAACATTTCAATATGTTTCAATATGATTCTGCCTCTCTGAATGCAGAATGTCTTTACAAACAGAAAATGACCGCTCAACATCAACTGAAACCAGAGGTGAAAATGTTCTTTTTATCCTGAACTCTAAATCAGCACACTTTATTAGTTTTTCAATGTCTGGAATCAGAAGAAGAACAATATTTATTTTCGCTTGCTCAGAAAGTTATAGGCCTATCGGAAAAAATATACGAAAATTATCTAAATGTTTGCGATATTCTGTCAAAGAAGGACCAAAATAAGAGATGTTTTTTTTAAAAGGGGATAAGAACTAAAAAAGGGGGGAAAAAGGGAAGTCAAAACCACATAATTTGGTCAGTGGAAGATAGTTTTGAACATCGTAATTAATTATTTCATGTTTCGTATTGAAATAAAAAAAGGGATTCTCTTTAAAATCCGGTCTCTATTTATTATACAGTATTTTATTTAACAACTCTCTCAACCGCATCATCGAAATTTAATTTGGGGGAGAAATGAGCGACAAATGAGCCTTCTTTCAGGACTGGGTTCTGCGGCACGAGTCTCCCACCTTTACTTTCCTCTTGGAGGAAGCCGGGCTGAGGATTTTAACGTCCTGTGAACTCCACTGTCCTCTTGGTTTGAACACGTAAACCTCAGAATCCAACAACCGTGGTCCGTGGTAAGTACAAAACTACTCAGCACTTCTCTGTATCTTATAAAAATTAAAATGTACGCAAAATTTAATGATCAAACTATTTCGCACACAGCTTGTGTGTGTTTAAACGAAAGCAAGATTTCGTCCGTAGGCGCTACATACGGCACATATAAATTATTAATCCCTTGGCTTGGCACTAAAACCAACTTCATTTCTAATCTCTATCTTTTGATATAAATAATTGCTACCTCGTTTTCTCGGATTCTTGTTTTTTGGCATTCGCAGGAAACGAGCGTCTGAAATATGGTGCCGTTATAGAACGCAAATAATTTCTGCTAGTATTTTTTTCTATCACTGCCATTTAACATGTCGCTATCGCTGGCAAACGAGTGTTCTATCTCATAATGTTACTCACGACCCACAATTGCTGGCTCTTTGTTTATTCTGCTACTTGCTGCATAAGAAAGATTTAGAACACGGTGCGGCATTGTAGAACACACTTGGACCAACAAATCTGGGAAATGGACCTCAGTAGTGTCCATACTTGCAGTTGTGTAGCTAACAAATATATA